>NC_136506.1:99565133-99577633 GCF_053919585.1 Euprymna scolopes
GAAGATAGCGTCACGATTGTAAGGACTGTCAAGTATACATGTTTAAATGTGTGTTTAAACCTGTATAAGTTACTATCAAAAGCATTACACGTGTGTGTTTTTTAATATTCATTTATGTTATTCTACTATCGTTCTTTAAGTAAAATATATATTTTTTAAAAGTGTAAAAATTTATAATCGGATGGCGAATTCAATTCTTATTATATACTTGCATGAAATCTGCGTTCATTCAAGAGTTTGTGTATATTGCTTTTACATAAACTGCAAAAAAATATTAATATAGTTTTTAAACTATGATGAACTTACATCTAAAATAAAATTATAAAATACAAAACGAAATTCTATGCTCGGAAGGATAAAGTGAATACATGGTAAAAAATGGAAAGCCGCAGCAACTGTAAACCGCCGTTTTCAGTATGAACTTAATTTGTGAAAAGAGTAGCTATGGGCATATTAATCAAATTGTGAACAAACAGAGGCTGAGAGGAATACGAGTTTTGTATAATGCATATATATATATATATATAGAGAGAGAGAGAGAGAGAGACAGACAGAGAGCAAAATGGTGGCACAAAGATATACAATAAGGAACAAATCAAAATATGTGTTCATCAACGATTAGTCTTTATTGCAAGACTTCAGCAATAAAGACGAAATGTTTATTAATACATAATATGATTTGTTCCTTTTTCATTTCTCTATTCCTTCGGAATACTATTTCAATTATTCTCATCGTAAGCAAACAAATAGGCCGAAAATTTTTTATACATTTTATTGCACTAAAAACTATATTATACAATGAACAATTGAAAAAAGAAAACTTAAACGAGACTAATAACACAGAACAAGGCATTTACTTATGCTTAGTATGAAATCGCATTCCGTTTTGATTTTGTAAAAGACGAATCCTTTTAGACATGCTTTCAACCAAAGTGAAACATTGCGAAGAGGAGATGCTATTCAATTCGCTGTGGACAGCTTCCCACAATTTGTCATTATTCAAAAAAGTTATTCCAGCCAATGCACGAGAAATTATGGTCCAAATATTCTCGATTGAGCTTAAATCGGGGCTTTGCCATGTCCAAAATACCACATTAATTGAATTATCAGAACACCATTTTCTTGTGACTTTAGCAGTGTGTGTAGGGGTAATATCATGTTGAAAAATTATGTTCTGGGATATTACCATACAGTCCTGTTTCTAATATCCGAATGTATAACTTTGCATTGAGAGACTTTTCACACCTAATATGTTACCCCGACTCCAGGTGCAGTAAACGTTTCTCATACCATGATCCATCCATTTGACTGTCGTTTTTATGACACTTGGCGAAAATCGTTTTCGAGTTCTTCAATTGCGCCGTTCGGGAGCATCGGGAGAATCATTGACAAGACAAAATCTTGATTCATCTAACCATAAAACATCCCTGAACCAGTCTGTATCTTGCTTGCCACACCACGAGAAAAAATCTCTTTCTATCGTTGATGTTCTTCTTAGATAAAAATGGATTCTTTGAACCTCTTTTAGAAGAAAATTCCAGTTTTTTCATTCGTGTAGTTACTGTATATCTAGAAAGAGAATTTCCAGCCCCTGTTTTGAATTCTTTGGTATGGTTAACATATGTTTTCTTTCAATCTTTCAAGCAGTTTATTTAAGCCTGGGGTCGTCCTTCAAAATGGGTGTACTAAGGCGACCAGATGCAGATTTCTCTTTTACAAAGCGTTCGGGTTTGAACCTCCGACCATTCGTTTCACTAAAGAAAGAGATGTTTTCAAGGTTTATTTTCTTAAAATATCAAACATCTGCTTGCAATTCGGTTTTTTATATCCTCGCCAAGATGTGGTCTTACCATTTTTTGGATTCATTTTTCCACTTATTATTATGTGCTATAATAATAATGATCTGCAAAATATAAATGTTTAGTTAAAATTAACAAAAATTCACAGAATAATATTGAAAAATCGATTTCTTCCTTCTTGGCCCATTTCTTTTTCACATGAGTGTATACATACACACACATATACATACATACATACATGCATATATATATATATGTATATATATATGCATATGTGTCATAATGTTAAAAGTCCACGTATGCTGCTAGGATAGTGATTTAAAGGTTATGAGGGTTTTTGAAGCATGAAAAACGATGTTGCTTTGTGTATTTAAGATTTTTTGTTATCTTTTTATATTTCAAGCGGACCTCCACTCTAGGTCACAAAAAAGTATCGAAATGAAAAAGAAAACCATTGAAAGAACTGGAGATTTGTATCGTAGACAGCGTCTATTCCTTGCAATCTTGTTCGAAAAAGTTCACCTGAATTATTTTAGCCGTTTGTGGAAGGAGATTGTGTTTTTTAAAATATTTTTTTTAATGTTGCAACGTAAAATGGTTTCATTCAAATGGATAAAATGAGAGGCAATTGATTTCCATATGTATAATGGAATAGAAATGAAATTGTTAAACGGTAAAAATAATGTAATTATTAGTGAATAATAATAATAATAATAATAATAATAATAATAATAATAATAATAATAATAATAATAAAATCAATAAAATTAATATTAGTTAATAATTAAATGAGAATACAAATAGTCTCGGTTCTGAAGGAGAATGGTCTCAGATCCGAAGGAATTCTCATACACAGACCAAGGATAATATCAGAGTAGGTATATATATATATATATATATATATATATATATATATATATATATATATATATATATATATATATATATATATATATATATATATATATATATATAAGACCTTAGATAATATATCTTTTATAAAGCCACCTCATCAGGAAAATTATGTCCAACACTGCTCAGAGACGCAATTAAACATTAAATAATAGAATGTATAAGTTCCTAATTATATGTATTTCCGTCTTTTTTTTTATTTCTTTTTCCTACCCTATTTATACTTTTTAACTTTCTTTTTTTTTTCTATGTCTTTTATTCACTTTTTCATTGTCTATTTCTCTTCACTGATCCAAATCTTTCCTTGTTTAACATTATATTTATTTTATTATTACTTATATATAACATTTCAATTAGATGTTTTAAAACCAGCTATTATATGTATATTAAACTTCTTTCTTAGCGTTTTTTTTTGTAATGTTCACACCCTAACAAGGCTTAACGTAACAAATTACTATTTGGACCATGTTTCCAAAGACAAGGAGCTGCCGGTTAGAGTTGCATTTAAACTTCTAAATGTAAGAGTATTTTTATCATTGACATACAGAAGTTGACAGTAGTACTCAGCTGACATCGTGCTTTAAGGTTCTATTTGGGAACAGCTACTTTAAAAATGAGTGTAGACTGATTTTTTTAAATCACCTTCAGCTTAAACAAGGCATATTGCTACTTGGAACATAGATGGCTAATAATTGGGACCACGCATAAGAAAGAGATTAGTTTTCGTTGAATTTGAACGTCTGCATATCAGTACAGTTGGGAAGCAGGTAGCAGAAAGGGAATTTCAAGCCTAGTTGTTCTACAGGAAAAAAAAACTATAAGAATAGACAATTTTGGAACATTTAGGCACCTCAACAGTAAAGGGATGATATTTTTTTGCTAAGCGGGGTTTTCAAATATATGTCCGTGGAGGGGGCATAAGTGTAATGAGTTCATCAGAGCACATTCCATTAAAATACTTGTAAAACAGGCACAAGGATGCAACATTGTTACGATGGGGCAATGGTTTTATCATAGTTGACAAAGTCGGACATATTACATTGGAGATACTTTTTGGACCATATCCCAAATTGCACAAGTTTTTAAATATAACATCGATGGCGTCATATTCAGCGCTCTCGACATAGTCATGTTCTCGCGCTGCAGCCTTAAAAATTACCGTCAGACTTGTCGCCAGAAGAATAAAAACCCAAAAATTAAGGGATTTCAAGCTATAAATGTATATGCATACGTGTTCAGAATTCATTGATTAACTCCTGCCGATACCCACTTCTATTCCTCAAATTTTACACCCATTAACAGCTATTTTAGCGGGCTTAAATCTAATCGAATATATTTCCGAGGACAATAACGGAATATCCATCAATTTATACGTTTGTAGACAAAGATACTAGTAGAGGAGTTTGGAAGAGATGATACATACATACACATATGTGTATACACACAGACATATATATACATATACATATATATATATATATATATATATATTAAAGTTTTAAAAATGATAAGTGGAGTCATTATTAGAATTTTGAGGAAAATCGAAGGGGGGATTAAATAGACACGAAGAATAGTCAAAATACTATTCGACTAAAAACAAACCTGGAGGTACCTGTCGTCCGACACTTGTCAAGAGCTGCATCGGCAGTTCAACATTTAAACATAATTGAAAATAGAGGCGAAAGGAGCGGTGAAACCAAAAACAAATATAAAACTACACGGGCTAAATTAAATGAATGAATAACCCGTGATATATCGTCACTATTTCAGAACCTAGGACAGAAAAAAAAATAACTTAACAAAGAAGTGCAGAAACAAGAAATAATGACTCAATGTATACATTTTTTCTTCCTTGGATAATCAGAGCTCTTTAAATAGGTCTATTTATGCGACAACTCCTTTTGCCTACAAAGCCATGGTTTGCACATTAGTACAGTTACGGCCTCAAAAATATTAAGATGCTGTTTAGAACGGGCCTTGTGTACAACGCGAAAACAGCCATCCGAATACGTTTCACCACATACAGATGCACACCAATTGATGACTCATGAGTAGGTGAGCGCGCGGCCGTGTTCTGTGAACGCCCGGACATGTTCAACAGTCTGGCTATTCTAGAACCCCGGGACTTTCGCAAACACGCAGGGAGATGTATATTTGAATATATATATATATATATATATATATATATATATATATATATATATATATATATATATATATAAGGGCTCCCGTAAGCCGTGCGGAAGACAACCTTCCTAGGAGAAGCAGATCTCTGATTTAAAAAAAACTATAAAGCGGGAGACCAATACCCGCATTAAGCTGGTCTGCAGTTTAACTTGTTGTTGGCTATCTTGCTCTTGCGTGTTGCTGGATCTGAACATTTTGAACAGAGAGAGAGAGAGAGAGAGAGAGAGAGAGAGAGAGAAAGACTTAGCTGTCGTACAAGGCTAAAACCCTGTAACATCATCTTTGTATAGATACTCCCTTAGGCATTTTTCTATAAAAATGATCTGAGGGAGCTGCACTTATCTAACAAGACGTTGCAATCAATCATCATATAAATTGAACTCGGATCATTTTTAACTATTCCCTTACTATCTGACGATAGCACGAACTGTAACGACTAAGGTAAAAGACGTAAATTCTTTAGTTTCGATTCTCGCTTTGGGCACCCTGAGCCTATATTGTAAACTTTGTAAATTAGTCCTCTATAATAGTTACAATTTGATAACCAATTAAATATTGGCTCTATAATAAAGTCGACATCTGTATAAATTTAAATAATATCATACTATTAAGCGTACATTACGCGAGAGCAACACCGATGGGTCTTCTAGTTCACTGTGTGATACTATAAAGTGGCTTCTTTTCTTTGTTCATATTTTTATATTGTAAGCCGACGTGCGCCCCCTCGACAGATCTCCGACTCCCAACGTCGTGTACCGTGGATTCTTCGTTCGACTATTCCCCTTATGGCCGCATCGTCATTTTCTCGCTGGCGACTGTCGGTGGGAACACCCGCGGTTCACAAAATAGAAATATGAACAAAGAAGAGAAAAACACAAACGCCAATGTTCACATATAAATTGAATGTTGGACTTGTGAGTGTTTGTGAGTCTTCTCGTTCTATCGATGTTACATTTGTCTATCTTTATTTCACAGTAAACTCTAAATTTGTCCACGTCTCTATTTCACAGTCAACCTTATAACTGTTCAATTGTAGTCGTTATCAGCTCCCATCCACCGTCAAGGGTATCTAGTTGTCAACTCTAACTGTCCAACTTCCATCTGCCGTCCAGCGCATCTTGTTTTCAACTGTCTCCTCTGTCTTGGTATCTCCGGTCGCCAACCCCAACCTGGCTACTGGAAGCTGCCTTCCCTGTTTTATCAGAAGATTTCTATCGTTATTATTTGTTACTTTCTATCTATTGTTGATTGCAGAATATTTCCGATTTCTTTGTTTATTCTAAGCTATTTCCTCTTCCTTTGTCTATTCCCTACCTCTCAGCTCTTATTGGCTCAAATTCCCCTCAGGGTCACTTTATAGTATCACAGCTGTAAAATTTAATGTAGAACCACCCCATTTCATTCCTATGTTATTTTTTCTCGCAAACAGTGATTGCCCTCCCTTATTATATCGTTCTTTTTAGGAATGTTATCCGTTGAGTTCCTAGGAAAAGTTTCTCTTAGTGACAAATTCACCTAAACCGTTAGTTTCCCTATCACATGTAAAAAAAGCATTTACTTCTACTTTTATGTTTATAGAACACAAAGGATTATTACGAACGTAGCTTCATCGGAACTGTGCAGTTAACATAAATTGTTTTTTATTCAATACAAAATAAAACATGAACAGTCCTTTCTATATTTACACCCAAGTGAAACACAAAATTCTTAGTCAAAACATAAAATACTAGATGTATCCGGGGTTGCCCTATATTAAGCAACATAATTAATTTTTTAAAGAATTAAGTTTAAAAAAAAAACGAAAAAAATCTGAGACATGTGCATCCGAGTTTTAACATTTTTTGGTAAACTGTACACTTCTTGTAAAAAGAAAAAAAAACGTGAGCTTTAGTAAAAAGAAACCTCCCTCCCCCCAAAAAAACTGTGATGCAAGTACGATAACCATTAAACAGGTTTTATACGATATTTTAAAAGTGGTTTCTAAATTACATATATTAAACATAGAGAAGCGGTCATGTGAACCATTCTCGGATTCGTATTTGTGAAATATTTGACGGACTGATAAATATCCGATGCCCCCGTCAACGTACTAATGTTTCAATTCTGTTCGCATTAGCTGGTCTTTTACATGCATAAAAACCGTTTAAATGCGTTCAACATGTCCGAATACCCTATATACCAAATTTCAAACATTCATGAAACAATTCATTGGGTATATAGGTAAGAAGTGTCCTTACACAGATTCTCACTTTTATAGATATACTAGCATTTAAGCTCGGCGTTGCCCGGGTGTTTGGAGGTGTATGTTGGGCAAAAACGCGATAATTTTTTAAACTTTGACCCCGATTATGACCCCCTAACATTTATTGTTTTAGGCTCAAATTCAGTTATTAAGTTAGATCCATGCCCAATGAATCCTATATCTAAAATTTCAAGTGTTTAGACACCAAATTGTCGGAGGAGGTTGATAGAGTTCTCAAAGGTCAAATCGTTGCATTTGATCCCTTAACAGACAAATTTCTGTCCGAAAACCGATACCATAGATTTTCTCTCATCTCAGTACCCTGTATATCTAATTTCGAGTCTGTAGAATAAAAATTGACAGAGATATTGCGTAGGGAAATGTGCACAAGCAGACACACAGACACACAGATAGATACACAGACACGTTCACATTAATAGATATACTAGCATGGGTAGCAGGCGTTGCTCGGGTGTTTGGTGGTGGATGCTGAGCAAAAAAAAAATGGTTATTTTTTTTTTACTTTGACCCCTTAACATTTATTGTTTTGGGCTCACATAAAGTTATTAAGTTAGATCCATGTCCAAGGTACCTATATCTAAAATTTCAAGTGTTTAGATCCAAAATTGTCGGAGGAGTTTGGTACAGTTCTCAAAGGTCAAATACCCCTATACAGCCAAATTTTTGGCCGAAAACCGATCACATCGATTTTCCCAAATCTCACTACCCTGTATATAAACTTTCGAGTCTGCGTAAGGAAATGTACACAGACACACAGACAGAAAGACAGACACACATACACGTTCACTTTTATAGATATACTAACATGGGTACCCGCTCTTGCCTGGGTGTTTGGAGGTGTATGCTGAGCAAAAAAAAAAAGGTTAATCTTTTTTTAACATTAACCCCTATTATAACCCCTTAACATTTATTGTTTTGGGCTCAAATTCAGTTGTTAAGTTAGATCCATATCCAAGGAATCTATACCTAAAATTTAAAGTTTTTAAACCCAAAATTGTCGGAGGAGGTTAGTAGAGTTCTCAAAGTAAAATCGTTGAACTTTGATCCGTTAACAGCCAGATTTCTGGCCGAAAACCGATCACATAAATTTTCCCAAATCTCAGTACTCTGTAGATAAAATTGTGAGTCTGTAGACTGAAAATTGACAGAGTTATTGCGAAAGAAAATGTACACAAACACACAGATACACATACAGACACACACACAGGCACACAGACTCGTTCACTTTTATAGATAGACAGATAGATAGATAGACAGATAGATATATAGATAGATAGATTAAACAAAAATATATACGTAAGCATACATATATATGGTAACGATTTTTTTGTTTCCTGTAAACATTTTACGCAAATCTTATGCAAGGATAAATCATATAGAATATCTGCATGAATATAATTACATTAAAGATTATCATCACATAAGAAAACCGAAAAAAAACTAATAGGGAATTAATAGAATGAATGTTTAAAAGACTATGCAAATTAGCTAGATCTTTTGCTAGTGAATGCAATTTTTCTATATAAGAAAAATGTACTTTCTTTTTAAATAAATGGAAAAGAGGGATTTTAATATGAATATCAATACACACAAAAGAAAAGCGAATCATAGGAGTACTAGCATGAGTTCCCGGCGTTGCCCTGGTATTTGAGGTGTATGTTGAGCAAAAAAAAGCGATCACATAGATTTTCCCAAATCCCGTGCTCTGTATATCAAATTTCGAGTCTGTAGACTTAAAATTGACGGAGTTATTGCGTAGGGAAATGTACATAGACAGAAAGATACACAGACACGTTTACTTTTATAGATAGATAGATAGATTGATACATAGATTGATAGATAGATGGATAGATAAATTAAGTATTATCGTATCATAACCCCTTTTCCACATCTATCCATTTGGTAACAGGCGCAGGAATCAACGTTAATTATAAAGAAATAAAAACCACGTAATATTTATGATTATAAATTGTAAGAATACTTGTTCCGTTCTTGTATATTCATGTATGTATCGCGCCTGTACATGGCATTATAATCGACATTTTTAAATATCACGTATGCCCCCAGGGTAGTGCGGCACATGAATACACTTTAATAAGATATTTAATTTATGAAGATTTCGTACGTATTTTTATAAAGTCAATCCTCGGTCGATTATTATATATTACGTTTTATCTAAAATATATTAGTGATTTCAAAATGGAAGTAAAGAATGACTTGGGTGCTATCAACAACTATCGAATACAAAACCTATCGCGATGTATGGTGGCAATCAGAAAAGCAGACAGATATAATGAGTTTTATTTATTAGAAGATTAATCGCGTACTTGATGAAATCAATAATGTAAAAGTATAAATCGTATTTGAGAATAAATCATTACATTTCGAAATTGTATGTGTGCGTGCGTGTGTGGGTGTTACTTTAATTTTTAATTAACTTTTTTTATATACTATCTAAATCAATTGTGTACAATATAATACTTAATAGAGAATTTACCTTATGAGCTTAAGTTCCTTAGTAAATTCTTCTTAAATAATCAACACATTTAATTCTTCAGTAGATGCTTATAGAAATAATAATTTACCTTGTAAGTATTAATCAGGTGACTAAACTCCTATTTCTGTCTGCTATTATTAAAATATTGCCACATATAAAATATAAAATATTAAAATATTACCACATATAAAATATAAAATATGAAAATATTGCAACATATAAAATATAAACATCTTTTCTTTTTTTTTTTTTACATAGTGATCACCACTTATCAAGGCCGGAAGCCACTCAGGGATAAGGGTTATTGCAAGTGCATTACGTCAGTGTGGAAATTTGATGAAGTGTTTACATAAGGGGGCGGTTCATTAAGAATTTGTTAACGTTGGACTTGAAGACATCCAAGTTGTAGTCAGGTGGGAAGCAGGCAAACGGTACAGAGTTCCGCAGGCGTGCAGTTCTAAGAAAGAAGTTTTGTTCATGGAATCCGCGTTTTGATTTAGGCACAGATATAGAGTAGGGGACATTTTTCACAGTGGTTTCAGCTAGACGGGTGTTTTTCGTGAAAGATTGGCGAGGGGGGACCAGAGATTGGAGTTCAGTAGAACACCTGCGATGGAAATAACGATAAAACAAGGATAGGCTCGTAACGTCTCTTCTGTGGGAGAGAGGTTGCAGGGTACAGAAAGGGTCATCCCTCTCTAAGTCACGAAGTCTATTTTGTACTCTGTCAAGGCAGGATAGGCTGTTTTTAGTAGCTCCTGCCCAGATATGGCAGCAGTATTCCATCCTTGGACGTACTTGGCTTTTATATAAATAGAGAATTGCATCAGTAGTGAGATATCTTCTGGAGCGGTAGAAGGATCCCACCATCTTTCCAGCGACCTTGGCAACAGTCTTGATGTACGTGTTCCATTTCAGATCTGGAGTAAAGGTCAAACCCAGAAGCTTGTCAAAACACGGGACCTCACCCAGACGAGAGCCATCCATCACAATTGATGCCAGATGGGGATCAGAGCCTTGATGATGTAAGGATAGGAGTTTGGTTTTGGATGCATTAAAGGTAACCAGCCACATCTGCCCACACATATAAAATATAAAAATATTGCCACATATAAAATATTAAAATATTGCCACATATAAAATATTAAAATATTACCACATATAAAATATTAAAATATTGCCACATATAAAATATAAAAATATTGCCACATATAAAATAGTAAAATATTGCCACACATAAAATATAAAAATATTACCACACATAAAATATAAAAATATTGCCACACATAAAATATTAAAATATTGCCACATATAAAATATTAAAATATTGCCACATATAAAATATTAAAATATTGCCACATAAAATATAAAAATATTAGTATTTTAAATCCGATAAATTTATTACTCCACTTCTAAATTATTGTATCCATTTATATTAAAATTAGAAGTGGAGCAATAAGTTCATCGAATTTAAATTACTTACCACTTGCGTGCATGCATATATATATATATATATATATATATATATATATATATATATATATAATGTGTGTGTTCCATTTTCATTCTTACTTAACGTTTATTTTACTATACCCTATCTTAATCAACCTGTTAAATATTTATTATCCAATTTTCTTTCAATTTAGTCCTTTTATTACTTCCTTTAATATTTTCCTCTTTTAGTTACATCTTAAAATTTTATATTTCCACATATTTCACACTCATCTGATCAACATTATAATCTATAGGTTATTATTGCAAACACCCTAACGTGTAAAATTCCTTGAATCTCCACTTAATTTAAATCCAATTCTGGCTTTAATACAACCTCCCTTATCTTCCCAATTCTCCAGCTATACCTTCCGCCCTCTCTTCTGTCCATCTTTTATAGAGGACATTTTAATATTTCACTCCTGATATACTTATTGGTAGATGTCGCATTTTCTTATCTGTAAACTAGTAACCTATCCTCTGCTCTGGTTAGAAGCATTAGGTTTTGCAATGTCTAGATATAAAGAGTATTTATAACCAATTCGTCCATAGATGCATGTTTCTTACTGAATAGCTAAATGAATTTTTATGCACTTGTAGGAGTACATATTTTTGTATTATCGATATCTGCCTCCTATATACAATATGCAATGTTTTAAGAATATAAATATTATTCACCATCTTACGTAAATAGGTAGAGTTACTAGTATATAATTTATAATATGTGTTTGCTATTGTCAGTAGGAAGACGCTTATTCGCAGAAATACATGTAAAAAGGAAAAGGGGCTGAGAGTGAGGGAAGAGAGACTGCGTGATAGTAAAATATGTTTAAACGGGGGGCAGAGAGAGAGAGGAGTTACAATCGAAAGTCCTCAACTAATCTCGCTCTTATCTAAGCGGGAAACGAAGGCTTTAGGCAGTTCCTATGAGACAAAGCGCAGTACGAAGTTCTCGGTTATCATGCCGTCTATTTGTTCATTTGAACTTAGCTTTGAAAGAGACCCCAAAAGCTAAATCGTGACTAAGCTTCCCTTCACAAAAGGATAAAGAATGTGTACATCACAAAACAAGGTTTTTCGAAAGTTGTTCAATTTGGAGAAACTATATCGACGAAAATCGTGTACAAAATGTAAGCAACAACCAATTGATCATGTTTTGATTGTTTTTAATGTTAGTTTTGATTGTTTTTAATGTTAATTTTGATTGTTTTTAATGTTAGTTTTGATTGTTTTTAATGTTAGTTTTGATTGTTTTTAATGTTAGTTTTGATTGTTTTTAATGTTAGTTTTGATTGTTTTTAATGTTAGTTTTGATTGTTTTTAATGTTAGTTTTGATTGTTTTTAATGTTA
>NC_136506.1:99582633-99785133 GCF_053919585.1 Euprymna scolopes
TCATTCGTTGACATCTATGCTGATGACACGACCATCTACGGCAACACATCAAAGCTGTAAATTACAAAGTTCTCTCTGATTCTCTCTCCTCTGATCTCGAGCGCGTGGTTCAGTGGGGGAAGATGTGGCTGGTTACCTTTAATGCATCCAAAACCAAACTCCTATCCTTACATCATCAACGCTCTGATCCCCAGCTGGCATCAATTGTGGTGGATGGCTCTCGTCTGGGTGAGGCCCCGTGTTTTGACAAGCTTCTGGGTTTGACCTTTACTCCTGATATAAAATGGAACACGTACATCAAGTCTGTTGCCAATGTCGCTGGAAAGATGGTGGGATCCTTCTACCGCTCCAGAAGATATCTCACGACTGATGCAATTCTCTATCTATATAAAAGCCAAGTACGTCCAAGGATGGAATACTGTTGCCATATCTGGGCAGGAGCTGCTAAAAACAGCCTATCCTGCCTTGACAGAGTACAAAATAGACTTCGTGGCTTAGTGGGGGATGCCCTTTTCTCTACCCTGCAACCTCTCTCCCATAGAAGAGACGTTGCGAGCCTATCCTTGTTTTATCGTTTTTTCCATGGTAAGTGCTCGTCTTAACTCCAATCTCGGGTCCTCCCCTCGCCAATCTTTCACGAAAAACACCCGTCTAGCTGAATCCACTGTGAAAATTTTTCCCCACTCTATATCTGTGCCTAAATCAAAACGTGGATTCCATGAACAAAGTTTCTTTCTTAGAACTGCACGCCTGTGGAACTCTGTTTCGTCTGCCTGCTTCCCACCAGACTACAACTTGGATGTCTTCAAGTCCAACGTTAACAAATTCCTAATGAACCGCCCCCTTAGGTAAACACTTCATCAACTCTCCACACTAACGTAATGTACTTGCAATAACCCTTATCCCTGAGTGGCTTCCGGGCCTTGATAAGTGGTGATCACTGGGTAAAAAAAAAGAATTGTCCTAGTGACAGATGGCCGAGTGGTTCAAAGTTTACAGTTACCCAAAGGTGCTGAGTTCAATCCTGAACAAAGGCAGTTAAAAGTAACATTCAAAACAGAGAATCAGCAACTATGTCCCAGAGTCTAGCTGGAGTCCGAACACGGTAGTCCGTAATAATAATAAAGGGTTGGCTTCGAGACTCCTGCACAAACGGTTCCCGAGTTGGATACAAAACACCTGATGAAGGCCGGAGGGCAAAACGGCCGAAACGTTGTGACTATATCAAGCAAGATGAGGAAGTCAGTCCGAAAATCTCAGTAAATGACAATTGACTATTTGCAATAGATTTCAGTTGCGTAAGGTTTTAAGATGTTAGACGAGATTTTTTAAAATATTTTTTAGCGTTTGTTTCTCGTACTCAGTTTTCAGTTTTTGTTCTTTTTTTTTTTGCATTGCTTCACACAAAACATGGATATAAACATCACTAAAACATCCGCTGGGTCATAAGCTTCATTTCGGTACCTAACTTGCCGCTTCACAGACATAGACAGACAGTACGAAAATTTATAATAGGATACCTCAATTAAAATGTTGATTTTTTTTTAGCATTGCGCCAAAAAATTAACTTTTACCGGTGACAAATAACGGCACATGAAAATATCTAAGTACGTCAATTGTGTCAGGGTGAGGCCGTATTTGTGACTTTGGTGAACATAAAAGCAGTCCTAAGACTGAGGAAATACAAGCTCATGTAATGCTAGGTCTTTTTGCACAACTTTTGCTGACAATGTTTAAGAATTATTCGAGCTCTCCTACAATGTAAATAATCTTAAATTTAACAGTGTTATACATTCGAGCTCGAGCGTTGACGAAAGAAAATATTGATTTGTAGAAACTAATCGTGTCTGCAAAAATAAGTAAAAATAAGGAAAGCGCTTACAATTATAGACCTAATGGATTATAAGTGCTATAAATGAAATTACATTAATCATTTCGTAAAATAGACACACCGCCCGTCACCGCTATTAAAAATGCAACTAAAACAACCAACTGATCAGAAATTGTTTGGGACGAAACAACATCGCCGATAATTTCACCAGTAAGCATGCTGCTGACGATCATTATTGTCAATATTGTTGATACACAGTGCTGTGGTTCCATTCAGTAGGCAAAGTTATTGTTGGGAGTTACAGATCACCCCTGTTTGAGAAACAAGTGGAATTAATCAGTCCTATGAATACCACTGGTTTCAGAGACGTAATAGAGGCATTCATACCATGTTTAACCGCATGCTACGAACACGTTCCTCTTATGCCACTTTAGTAGCTCCTGTATTCTTTATGATAAACATATATATATATATATATATATATATATATATATATATATATATATTTAAACACTTTACATTACTTGTTGTTTCTTTCATTTGTGACCTCTTGCACGGATCTACAACAGTTAATATTTTAAGTGGAAGGTATGAATGTTCTGCTCATGCAAGAAACATTCTTGAAATGTTTGTCATTAACGATATTAAGTGTAACAAACAGAACTACGACTTTAGTATTATATATATATATATATATATATATATATATATATATATATATATATATATATATATATATATATAACCTTATTCATTAATAATTGTGTATTATTTGAGCCAACGTTCAGCCCGGCCTTTGTTATAAAAATCCTACCACCGTCTAATGCAAGGTATAAACGTTCAGCGTTTCTTCCGTGCTCCTAATCGTATAACGAGTTACAACATCTACAACTACCCTGAGAAATATCTTAGCATATATTATGTGTAGCAGATAAGAATAAGTTTAAGTGAACACATATTATATTAAACAGAATTTAATATAGTAGTTAAATAGGAAACACAATTAAATAAAAGTTGACACATTAAACTTTATAATCGAACTTCAATTAGAAAAATATCCATTAGTTTATACATATATAGCCGCATTTCAAACAAGGATTGGACTTGAAAGACCATGTATCCTTCTCTCAGTAGTATATACATTATAAATTGCAATATATACGGTAATCAAAATCGCTATCAGCTCACCATATATATATATATATATATATATATATATATATATATATATATATATATATATATTCAGAATGTGAGAGATTGTATATAATAAATTCCACAGCCAAACAACGTCGCAGCCTACAAGAGTCATTATAGTCAAAGAATCGGAAGTCCAAGACTCGAGACTTCCGGTTCTTTGACTGTCATGGCTCTTGTTGGCTGCGACGTTGTTTGGCTGTGGAATTTAGTACATACAATCTTTTACATTCTGAACATCCTATCATAAGTTACTCGCTTGGTTAGCATTGATGGATGGCATCGTCCTTTCGAGTTAAAACTCCTACTTGTGAGACATCGGCTTGGGGTTATTAGCTGGTTGGATGACCGTGTCCCTTGTTGAGATGAAGTAGGTTCATTTCACAGTCGAATTTCGGCGTGGTTTGCTTGATCCGTGTTGGTTAATAGAATTTATTGTGTGCGGGGCGTTTGCTCAGTTGGAAGAGTGCTTGCCTTGCATGCAACATGTTCGTGTTTCGAATCCTGAGTTCGGATATGTCTAACTGATGAGCCCAAATGGGTCTTTGATTTCCGGTTCTTTGTTTGTCAAGGCTCTTGTGAGCTGCGACGTTGTTTGGCTGTGGAATTTATATATATATATATATATATATATATATATATATATATATATATATATATATATATGGTAATTAGTAAAACCTGACGAGAGTGCTCAATATAATTGCAGAGCAAATATGCGTTTTATTTTTTTATTACCGTTTTATCTGTTCAGAGACGACAACGTTAGGTTTTTGCAGTTCTTGCAGGGAGGTGTCGACGTCCTCCGACATGCAGCGCCTGGAATTTCCAAATTGGTCGCCCATTTTAGATATAACCAGACTCAACATTGCTTACCTTCCGTGATCTGACGGGAACCGGTGTATCAACGTGATTATGGCGTTATACGGTACCTAATAAACTACAATAAAGCTGATGTGTCCATTTAAAGAACAAGCTACATGGATTTATCTCACAGAATTAAAGCAAGGAACGTCCTAGAAGAAACCAGGCAAAACAGGCCCTGTCGAATAATGTCCCCTGGAATCTATGTGGCTTCAAACTTCGTCATATTTACAGTGTTTTTCTCCTGTGTTTGAACCATTTGACACTGGCTTCTCGTTTGGGATGTCCATTGGATTTCACTGGAAATTGTTAGTTGTATTCTTGACAATTTGCTGTGTTTCTCGTGGATGTCGACATTAAGTTATTTTCTTTTAAGGGTCATTCAATTTTTAGTTCGCATTATTACTATTACTACTATTATTATTATTATTATTATTATTATTATTATTATTATTTCATTATTATTATGATTATTATTATTTTATTATTATTAATATTTCATTAGTATTATAATTATTATTATTTTATTATTGTACTTTTTATTTTCATTTTCAGTATTATTATTATTTATTATTATTTATCATCATCATTATTATTATTATTATTATTATTATTATAATTATAATTATTATTATTATTAATTGTGCTATTATTGATATTGTTTTTGGTTGTTATGTGTTTATTAATGTTTCTGCTGTAATTGTCATTGCTATTCATATGATAATATAATTTAATAAATTTAATTACATATTAATTTTTGTTGTAATTATATTATATGCATACT
The DNA here is from genome assembly GCF_053919585.1 of Euprymna scolopes. NCBI lineage: Eukaryota > Metazoa > Mollusca > Cephalopoda > Sepiida > Sepiolidae > Euprymna > Euprymna scolopes. The sequence goes on from NC_136506.1 coordinate 99,587,310, forward strand.
TATGTTGACGAGTTACAGTGACTAGATTAATTAATTTAAATACCAAGTTGGATAGTGACTATATGATTTAATATCGATTTTTTAGACGGACGAAAAATACAGGGCGATGTGACCCAGAATCCTGCAAACACAAACGTGTTCACAGGAAAAAAAAACATAACCTGTATTTCTTGCATTAATAGTATGGGGTCAGAGTAGATTAGAAAAACCGAAATATGAGTGGAAAAGAAGAAATGACGTAACCGATGTAGATTTGGTACAGTATAAATGCTAAAGATTAGTGTGGACCGACGGTCTCTATGTATCTGGATATAACATTTAAATATTTGAAAGCGTAAAAAGAAAAATTATTACCTAATTATGTGTGCATTTATATTTTCTTTTCATTTTCTACAGCTATCAATACAGGGTAACAAATATGCAATATACCCCCTCTTTCTTTCTTTCTTTCTCTTGCTAACAAACTGCAACGTTTTATATTTGTAATAGTATGTATAGCTTTACATTCTGCAGAACTGCGTAGAATTTAGGATTACAGATTTTTCTTACATGTAAATATTTATATATATATATATATATATATATATATATATATATATATATATATATATATATATATATATTATAAACTTTATTTCCTTTTATTGAGCTTTTTATATCTGGCTGAGTATATTTTACTTGTAAATATTAACTCTTTAATATTTATAATATATTTTAAGTTTACCATTTTGATTACCTTAGTAAACTTATTGTAACTTTTATTTCATATATATATATATATATATATATATATATATATATATATATATATATACATATATATATAAACACATATATATGTGTGTGTCTGTGTCTAAATAAAACAACACTACAGCTTATTTTAAAACTTTTATTGAAAAAATCAATTCAGATAACATGATTATGTGGTGGAGCTGACATTTATACAATGTAGCCGCCTTCAACCTCAATCAATGCTTCGATACGAGTCCGAAAGTGGGAGCATTCTTTTCCACAAGCGCAGGCGGGACCTCGAGGAATAGCCGGCGGATAGTGAGGATTAGGCTGGCTTTGGTGTTATCGGAGATCATGTTGGTGATGTTCTCGACTGATAACCAAACGAATTAGTCCCGCGAGCTCATGTCGATGGAGGAGGAGGGGGACCAGTGAAAGAAGAGTACACAAAGTCGTAGCACTCCTTCTGAAGCCAAGTGTGCGTCTCTTTGGACTTGTGGGTCGGCGCCGAGTCCTGCTGCCACATCCAAGGTCTGCTAGCGGAGACCTGATTGCACCATGGGACCACCACATCCTTCAGCACATCCAGGTACACTTTGGTGTTGACTTTCAAACAGATGTGAGGTGGCATGCTGTGACCCTCACTTGAAATATATATATATATATATATATATATATATATAAACACATATGTATGTGTCTGTGTTTACGTGTAGATACAGAAGCTCAAAACCTAAAGTTTTAACAAAGGTGAATCAAAATGGAATTTCCGTATAATAGCCATTAATGAACTATGAACACTGTTCTGACACCAATCAGCTGATAACGACATAAAATATAATCGATTTTATAACAACTGTCTGATTATTTAAAAATTAACGAAGCATAAAAACCCAAGCAGATGGAGCAAATAGAAATCCATTTCCTGATTCTGCAGTACAAAAATATCATAAATTATTTCTAGATAGTATAAAACACATAAAAAAAGTAATAAAAAATGTTCACCAGTGTGACCAATAAATATTTGGATAATGCAAAAATAAATAGTATGAATTAAATAATTACACAGACAAATATCTAAATTCATTGTTATATGTTCGCAATATACAAGAATGCATACGAATAAAATCATTTTAGGGATTATATATATATATATATATATTTATATTTATCATATATATATTTATATATCATATGTGTATATATTTATATATATCATATATATATATATACATATATACATATATATATATATATATATATATATATATATATATATATATATATTTATAAGCTGAACGTCTGTGTGTGTGTGTCTGGTCACGAATAGGCTCCTATATGGTTGACTATTTAAAACAAACTGATTGCATACAATGATAGATGTATCTATGGTCAGGAATGGAATTGTTTAATCAGGCAGAACGGTGGTTCATAAAATTGTGGGGTCTGCGTTCGCGCCTTTTCCCCAAAATATGGAAGTAAAAAAAAGTAATAAAAACGTTTACAATGTTTTTTGATATAGATGTTCATAAGACTACTTTGATAAGTATGTTTCAACTTAAATAGGGATGCTATAATAAATTTCTGGGGTCTGCGTTCGCGCGTGTATTCCATGGAAATTTATGCACAAATTTAACAAAGACTTTTCATATCAATTTGCGTAAGTATACTTTGATAATTATGTTTCAGTTTGAAAAAATATGGTATAATACAATTATTGGCTGTTCGTTCGCACCTGATCTCCATAGAATGTTAATATGTCACAAAGTTTACCAAGTTTTTTTGTTTAAGGGGTGAGGGTGCACAATAACACTTTAATGTATATATATATATATATATATATATATATATATATATATATATAAATCCCCGAAACAGTGTTTCATGGTAAACAACTGATGATCCCTTGAAAAAAAAAATTAAAAAAATTGGTATTATAGTAAATTCGAGAGAGTTGATGCAGTGATTGCAGGTGATTAAATGACTTACTGACTAGATGTTTTTTTTTAACGAATGATAAAAAGGAATTGTTTGTATAGTTTCAAATGTTAAAAACTTCAAAGACTATATATATATATATATATATATATATATATATATATATATAGTAAATATAAAAACATAAGATAAATGTAAAATGAGATTTGGATAAACCGAGACTCGAACTTCATAAGCTAGTTTCAGAAATAAATTTAGAACTGAAATGTTAGAATTGCGCTATTGTTAAATTCTATATAAAATAGTTAGATATTATTTGTATCATAAAAAAAAAATAATTAATTGTTCATTCTTTTATCGAAACTGAATTAAAAGGGCAGCTAAAAAGAAGGAACAATACAAATTAAAAATATTGTAAACATAGGTTAGGTTAAAAAATATGTTTATTGAGAATTCTTTGTTTGCAGAAGTGTGTTTTGGACAAACATGTGCTTATCCATGTGAGTTGGTCACGTTTTGGAACCACATATCTGACGTCATAGCAAAAAGAGAATTCTAAGTAACAAGAGCTAAGATTAGCAGATCAAGAGCCGACAGTTCTGTAGACAGGTTCGAACAGTCAGAAGAGTCGGTCAGAAAGAGCTGACATGGTGAGAGGAGGCCCCCCTCAAAAGTTAAGGGGCACAAGTTTAACCATGTAAAATCAATGTGAGTTCCTGACATCAAATCATTTGCCCGGTCAAATGAAATACAGAATCACAATTGACTGTTGTCTTCGTGCCGTCATTCAACAATTAAGGTAACGTGTTAATCATCTTAATATGAACTTTGTATAACCCCCTTCGAAGTAATGTGGGCCCCTCCGCCATCATAAGTAATGATTCACGAGTCTGATGTAAAAGAACAGTAATACACATTCATTCAATAATGAATTCCTTCCTCTCTCTGTTATAAATGTTTCGCTCAATAGTGTTACTAACGTTACCGTTAATATGATCTCCAATATGGACCGCTATACAACATTGATAAATATTATTTTAATAAAAAGTATACATGGGTCAATATACATATTATTTTAATAAAAAGTATACATGAGTCAAAATGAGAAATATTGCATCTAAAAATATATTTTTGGAGGAACCAACAGCACAATCCAGTGTGTAAAGACACGACATACACACTAAGAGATTAGGTGAGTTTTATGGCCAGCAGCAAAGAAATAATTGTAATAAAACACACGCACACAGCCAAGCACATTCAAATGAGAAAATTGTCGATTTTTGTCATATAATGGAAGAGCTTATTAAAATATTTAATGGAAGCGCAAATAGCAAACTTGTTTGCATTCCTGAAACACCTGCTATCCAATCAATATTCACTAGCAACGATCATTGTCTAAATCTGAAACTGTTATGTACATAAGTTTCTTTAAAGTTCCCGTACTGTAAGAATATTGTTAGTGTAAATCTAGGTGGCGCTGTTATTGTTTGGTCTTACAAAATCCAGCCGGTCACATTGTAAGTAAAACAGAAACGATGCAACTAAGAATAATAAATATGCAAAATTGATAATTGGTTTCTCTTACCCTCATATACATCATATTGCTACGCAGGAATAGATTTGTACCATATTATATAGTGAGGAAGAGTTAAGGTCGATAGAATGATACAGAAGAGAAAGCAATAAATATACCTCCACTGTATGGCTGAGAAGAAAATCCAGCGATAACTACTGATTATTTTCAGTGAGCAGTAAATAGCAAACGACTTCTATGGTAACGCATATGCATTTGCAAATCTTATCGAAATATGTAAAAAGTATTCGGAATCTGAATAGATTGTTGTCAGCAAGTCATTTCAGATACGCACCGGTATGAGATGTCCTATAGAGTAGAAATTATTATTATCATTATTATTATTATTATTATTATTATTATTATTATTATTATTATTATTAATATTATTATTATTGCTTTGACTTAATTGATTTAAGTGGCTGCGGTGTGTGATGCATAGGTACCCGAGCAGTAACGCGCATGATCATGTTCTTGATGAAATGCTTGCCCATAAATTTTAAGGGCTCAACTTCTTTTAATAACGGAGAATGGTAACAGTTAAATGACGTAGGCGGTTGCAGTTTAAAGCAAATGCAACTACCAAGGTCAGTAACAAATTTAACGTTGATAATCAACAATACAAGTAGAGTTATTAGGAGAAATCTGCTAAGAAAATAAAATAACTGACAAGATCGATATAATAATATTTATGTTACTACGTTAAATTACTTTGACCGTTATCATCCTGACATCCTTTAAAAGAAATGTCGAATATTCCTAAATGGCTAATAGTGTGTCGTTAGTAAAGCTAGCCACATTCTGATTAGATTTGATTAAAAAGAAACAAAAAACTGGTGTCGCTGTAAAGGCCCTAAATACATTCTGATTGGATGGGGAGAACCAGCTGATGTGTGATCAGTGCAGATAACCACCAGCACCAAACACATGCACCGTCAAATATCACTCCCAACGTAACCAGCCACTGTCACCACTGCCGCCGCAATTTCAAACCGCAACCACCGCCATTGCCACCACCATTGCTCCCGCCGGCACCGCAACAAAATTCACCACCCCCGTAACTGCCATTATCGCCGCTATAACCGCCAGCACCACCACCACGTTCCGGACCACCACCAGCACAAACATTACCATTGTCTCTCACCACCACCACAAAGCACGATTATGTTGCTTTTAGAAGTGCTCTCGAGGCTTCCATGGATCACCAAACTTTCTTTTTTAAGCAGTTGTGGAGGAAGTAGTATCTATTTTTATGTCACAAGGTAATCGTCCAGGTATTATCTCCTCCGTTTTTGTTAAAGCGTAGGTGGGGGGAAAATGTTCGTTTTTTCTCACAATGCCAGGCTTACATTATTTTCTTTTTAGTAATATTTAGCATGTTATATATGTATTTATAAAACAAAGTAAACTTAATCGTAACGAAAAGAAAATCTTACTTGTGATGTACATAAATGTGTTATTAAAACTGAAATTCACGTCTAATCATCGAGTAGTACACCATTTTAATAATAAATAACGTCGATCTGCATTATATTACACGCATAAAAAAAAACGAGCGAACTCTTAGCCGTATCCAATAGAAAAGACAGCACAACAAAAATATAGAAAATTATCGAAGTATTATTTTTACATAAACAATTAGGTACTTGTACATAAATCGATTAAGAACAAGGTACTTGTACAATATAGCACCCATGTAAAAAACAAATATCTTACCTGTGACGTATATAAACGTGATTCATACTGAAAACACAAAAAATCATCGAATAGTATGCCATTTAAATAATAATAAAGTGCAACTATATTATAGTATTTATATGCAAAAACAAACTCCTAGCCGTTACGTACGGAAAAGTTAGCACGGTCGAGAATTACCTAAATAATCAAGTAGTTTTTTTACAAAAAGAAATAAGAATCAAGCCCAGTATTCGACCCAAGAAATAACGCAATTGTACGGTATAATACCCATATGAAAAAAAAAAACCGTGAACATTTTACATGACGACCATAAAAGTTTTTAAAACCGAAAATCATGTCAGATCATTGAGTAGTATTACATTTCAGTGTTTTCTCATACAGATAGACTACTGTATAGGCCCCTAATTTCTTGGCTATAATGGGGTACAATAGATTATTTCTCTTCATATTATTGTGAAAGCGGGTAAAGGGAATGGAAGGCGATCAGGAGTCTGTCAGGGAAATCGCTGAAGCAGTTTACGATTTGAAAATCAATTTGTTTCATATAAATTTTAAGAGCGGAGTGTATTTTGTAACTTGCGGTAATGGCTGAAGCAGTTTACGATTTAAAATCACTTAATTTCGTCAGACGAATTCAGACATTTAATTTCATAATGAATTAAGAATATTACTCTTATAAAAAATAAATATAATTGTAAGTGTTACCATACAATCAACCAACATTCTACACTATTTTTCTTTAACAACATCTCCTCAATCGCATTTCTTCCATTCTTTTACCACTAAGTAAAATTGCAAAAGTTGTAATGTAACATGTTTCTATTTAATCTTATTACATATATGCTAAATTATCAGATTATCAAGAAAAGATTGTGACATAGTTATTACTTATTAATTGCAATTGACTTTGATTAAATTACAAGCTTAAGAAATGGCGAGGCCTCACTGTCATTATTTTACTTGTTATAATACATCTTAAAAAGTTTTCCATATTTTTCTAGAGAAATATTTATTTTTTTAATTCACGATCTCATCAGAACTGATATTATACTAATTATTTTATGAAAGAACATTCTATTGTTTGATTATATGACGATATTTTCAACAAAATTCTGTTAGGATTAAAAATAATAATAATAATAATAATAATAATAATAATAATAATAATAATATAATAATAATAATAAAGATACAAATTACAAATAGCAATATTAATAATAATAATAATAATAATAATAATAATTATTATTATTATTATTATTATTATTATTATTATTATTATTTACTTACTAAGTAAAGTCATACAAGAATTCATGAAAAGTTTTTCTTTGAGAAGAATTTCGGTTATTCTGTTGAGTCTGAGTGACAACAAGTCTCTCCAGATTTCCAGTACTCTCAAATTCTTTCGATAATATTTGTAGATAAATTTGCGTTATCGTAACAGCAGCTTACTATGGATTTTTCGTTTATGGCAACCACAAGTTTTTACTGGAATTCTCTGTGGCAAAAAGCCACCCAATGGTCCCAGTCCTCTTTGCACTAACCCAGCCGAGGTTTGGCTCGTGCTGTCTTTCCTCAGTCTTTTCATCCGCTTTGACACAGAGCTTAATTTGTATGGTGCCAGTTTTTGGTTGAATCCTCGTGCGCAAGGAGTATACTTACAATTATGCAGTATCAATTTTCCTTATTCCATGTAATTTCCGTTTGTGTTTCATTTCTTGTAGTATATTCTCTATTTTCATATTTTGCCTGGAAATTATACATGTTAGTTCTCGCATTCAAAGATTGTCCTCAAAATTCGAACTATTGTCATTACTATCATCTGCCGTATCTTCTCAGCTATCCCTCTAAGTCTAATCTCTTTCAAAACTTTTCAGGTATCGTACCTAGTGCTCTTACTAATAGTTGTGTTATCTCAATTTTCGTTTTCATCTTTCACATGCCCTTGCGCTCTCGTGCCAGTTTCAGTGTATTAGCTCAACGTCTCCTTCATTTTCACTCTATTGTATTATTATTATTATTATTATTATTATTAAAAAAGAAGAAAGATAAGGGTATTTTTTAACGAAGGGACATTCAGAGTTTCCAATTGTGTAAGCCCTTGTGTGTTACATCGATAATTAAAGAATATATTGCATTAATATACGATTAAGATTATTATTTTGTGATGGAGTTTTTTTTTCTATGAAGAATAACGTCACACACACACACACAAACACATATATGTATACCTTGTGGTAATATGATTTGAATATCAAGTCTCTGCTAATGCACATGCATGCGAACAGAATTTACCATCCAATTTCTTGAATAAAAGGAAAAAAAACAACGTACGAAATATCATTCGCATTTTGATGTATGTCAGAAAAGAATGTCCAAGTCTTAACGCCCGTTATTTCTCAAGCCATTACGTGACGTATGACTTAGATCGAAAATCTGTCAGAAACTGAAATGTCTTATATCACGTGGTTAACCTAACAAATCGAATGCCTCCATTTCACAGGGTGTGCTGATACAGAGGAAATACGTCGTCAATCATCCTGGATAAACAATGTGTCGTAGATAACTATCAATACATTTCACGCCAAAAACTGTACTGTATATATATATACGCCATTTTCTGTGAATATAGTCGACACATAAACAAACGATATACACTACTGTGTGTGTGTATATATATATATATATATATATATATATATACACATATATATATATATCTATTATCATAATTAAACACTTACAGCTACTAGTGTTTCATCCTTTCGGTAACCTTTAGTGCAGGGTTCCACAATAATTCAGTCGACAGATTCGAACCCGGCAACACGAGCCATCTCTGGATCGATTAGCAAAGACCGTATCCAATCGGTTACCATTCACCCCGAGAAATAACGTTGAATTAACACATTTTTTTTAAAATGTTTTTTTCACAGTGGTCTAATCGGTATACGGTGATCTATGCATAAGAGCTCAACTGACCGACTTAATTCAACTGAAAGTGCACAACTATTAGAAAGGAATTTCTTAAATAGGCTGACATAATTACTTCATATAATAATTAAATACCTACAGACACTAGTTTCATCCTTTCGGGAATCTTCAGTGCAGCTTGTCATGGTTAACACCAGTCGACAGATTCGAACTCGGCAATAAAGATTAGAAAATACCGTATCAATGCGGTTATCATTAACCGCGTGAAATAACGTTGCATTTAAACGTTTTTAATTTTAAATGTTCTTTACGTCACTCAGACGGTGATCTAATCGTTATATGATGATATAAGGGCTAAATTGGCCAACTTAATTCAACTGAAAATGCTCAACGGTAAGAAGCTAGTTTCTTAAAGTGGCTATCATAATTATTATATTATATGCATCTGTGTGTGTACTTATGGGAAAATATCTTTATTCAATTATATTTCTACTTTTTATGAGTACCAATCCATTAATTTAGGAAGCTCGATGTAACTACAGAGCAACACCGCAATAAATGGCAAATGTCTATATTCAAAATTTCAAGATGTTGACTATCTTACAATGTGTTACTTTGAGTGTGATGACGTGTACACTTCCATATTTTATAAACTTTCGGTGTTTCAGCATTTATCGCCTCTTAGCTCTTTCTACAATCATCTACAAGATTTAATTAACAGACAGATACGCATACTATAAAGATTATTAGAATATTATCACCTAAGGTATAAATGGTTCAACATTAAAACAGACATTAAATCTATATCATAGAAACCTACACGAAGAAAAAATACTTGTTTAAATAAACGCATAATACTTGCAACAGAAAATCGACTTCATGAATTTCTTTTAATGATGTTACATTTGTTTGTATTTTACTCATGGGATTGTCTAACATGAACATTGGAGTCGCAGACTCGTATTTTTTCAATACAGTTTTCTGTTATTTTATTTCTCATCCGATATCATGAATACCATCGACCGTTTGTGTAGTCGGAATATATTGTCATCACGAAACAATAGTTTGCTTTTAGGTTTATTGTATTTTCAATTATGTATTAAAATGTTATTCTTCCTGCGCACGATGGTATCGGCAGCCGCCACTTGATAGTATTTATCTAAAAAAAATCTATACATAATCATAGCCAGACACTGTCGCCTTCTTTGTGTATTACAAGATTGCAATATTTAAAAGTCGGTAATTTCCTATTATAATAAGCGGTTCGCCACAATAGCCACACTCACGAACACACACGCGCACGCACCCACAAAAAATGGCTCCTTCAGTCTAGGACAGACTAAAGATACCCACGAAGGGTCACCTACGCGTAACATTTTTTGTGGCAGGAGGTGCGCAATCCCCAACCACACCTCTCCTGAGACCACGTCGTTAAATACCAGTTGCAAGTGAAGTACAGGACGACTAGAAACAAATGCCGAGATAAGTGGAGAGCACATACAGCGCCTAGAATTCACAAATGGTCAGCCATCGGATACTAACCAGGCTCAACGTTGCTTGATCTGACGAGAACCGGTGTGTCAACGCGATAATGCCGTATACACACCCACAAATATATATATATATATATATATATATATATATATATATATATATATATATATATATATATATATAAGAGGATGTGTATATATATGTATATATACATATATGCATATATATATGTATATACATATATATGTATATACATATACATATATATGTATATGTATATACATAGATATGTATATCTATATACATAGATATGTATATATACATATATATGTATATATATATATATATATATATATAATTGTTTTTTATACCAACTTACAGACACTAGCGTTTCATCGTTTCAGAAATCATCAATGTATGGAGTTACAGCCAGTCTTGAGATCCGAAACCAGCCTCGAAGCCATCACAAACTCATCACGGAAAATAGTCGATCTAATACCAGTTTTGCTTAAGAATAATAGGTATCGTTTAGTCTCCTGTAATTACGTTTTAATCTCTGGGAATTTGAGACGTAGCCCCTTGATGTTGAAGAAAACGATACGGTAGTGAGGGTCTACGTTGGATGTTAGAGAACTGAGTTTAATTGTCCGTTTTATTTCTGAAAACGTTTTACGGCGGAGTTTTGTTATTTTTAAATATATATTTATATATATATATATATATATATATATATATATATAAATATATATATATATATATATAAATATATGTATATATTGTAACATATGATAAGATAAAGCCGTAAGAATTACCCACTAATAGGGCATCGAGAAGAAAAAAAAAGAAGACCCACCAGAAGCTACTACATGGTCCAGAATCCATTCACCAAATGGCAATACAACGGCTCTAGTACTTTGCACCTGATGATGGGACAGCCTCTTTACTGGTTAATCAGAAGTTAGGAGAAGTGAAAATAACGGGAACCTCCAATAATAACTTCATAATGCATTGTCTATTCTAAATTAAGGAAAAAAAACTATAATATTAAGTAATGTACTAAATTGACGTGTTTAAGGGAAAGTATATTGATAGAAACCCCTCTCACTAACAAAAAATAAATAGAATTGTCCAGTCTATGCTATATTTAAAATAAACTTGCTAAACAAATGAGCACATTCATGGACCCGACAATCTATTAAATAAAGCATTCAAATAAAAATATAAATTAAACCCTGAAATTAGTATTATTAATATAAAAATTTGCATATAATTAAAAAGAGAATACATATCACAAATAAAGCTTATCAGCTAAAAGCGTACGTAGCATTAGATAGAAGTCAGTGTCTAAAATATTTAATATCAACGTTGAAAACGCTGCTCCTGTTCTATAGTTGGTTAGTTACGTTTTAGCGAATGAAAGATGCAGGGAAGGCGCTGTAAAAAAATAAAATTATCCAATATCCTTGAGTGGCCTCTGGGCCTTGATAATGTGGTGATGCCTTTGTAAAAAAAAAAAAATCTATTTATGCTATATGTAAAATCAATTTGCTAGATATAATGAGTACCTTTATGGACGTAAATAAACTATTTACTAAAGCAATCAAAAATATAAATTATAAACTAAAAGTATTATAATTAATATTAACATTTGCATCTAATTAAAAAGATAATCCATATCGTAAATAAACAACTTGTTTGCTAAAAGAGTCATTATCCACTGCGGACCATAAAATATAGACTTAGCTTTATATACATTTCAGCGTTCAAATTTTGTTTTTAAATTAACCGTCGATAGGTTAAATGATAGTTTAACGATTATTCCAGAGGAGGTGGACATATAAAAAGATTACTATTCTTTTTCATGCGTATGATTTATAAATTGTTTTTGTTGTAATATAGTGTAATATTTTTTAGTAAACAATAAATAGATCAGGCTATTCACTTATGTACTACAACCTGTGTTGTGCGTTGTTATGTTTGCTTTAACTATCTAGAGAGTGTCAGCAACCTGAAGAATATTCCAGCCAAAGACTTAATCCTGAGTGGATGGAGGAGCAAGTCACGCATAGACTACTATGACTTTAGTTTTCAACTTTCACAAAAGAATTCTAAGCTATGATCCTGATATCCTTAATCCTATTGACCGGGCAATTGTTTCTCAGTCCGGTACCGTTTCAAGAACATTTACGTGACATGCGAGTCGGTAATGCCATTGCTTGCTTGTAATTGATGCTGTTAAAACCAGGATTTCGTCCCCAGCAAGAAGCGAAGCCAACCCTTTAATAATAAAAAAGAAATACTCACAGTTTAAAAACACAGCGAATTTATTTCTAGCCATGAAAAAAATATTTTAGACAGAGACTAGAAAATAATACGAGCCGATCTAAGAAGATTAAAAAGCTACGGTTCTAAAGAAAAGAATTGGTTCAAACGTTCTACGTTAAAAAATGAAGACTCTAAACATGCAAACACAAAGCACACTCAGACAATTCGGGAACGTGTAAAACACCAGAATAAAATGCTGCACCTGAAAATTTCTGTTACATGAAAAAAAGAAAAATAACAACAATTCCATCAAATCTCTTGCTCGAAAAATAACTTTAAAACAACAAAAAAAGAAATAAATAAAATTCCTAACGTTTTCATTTCATGTTGAAAATGTATCGGACTCTTTCATTGACTGTTTGACTTTGATCTCATCCAAGAATTTTGGGTAATTAATACACTTCCAATTGGAAAGAAATAACACTTGGTAATATTTTTAATGTTTTGATACAAAGAAAGATCTGTATTTTGTATGCAATAGAAGAAGAAGCAAAAGAAGAAAATAGGGATATTTGAACTTCATTTTCGAACTAGGAAAATACAGAACAGAAAAGCGGATTTTCTATTCTACAGTCATTTTATTAACTTGTCGATCTATGTTGTTTCATTTTCAGGTTAGAGTGAAGAATACTGAGACTTATGATTTGATGATGAGTTTTTCTTGTTTCCCTGTCAGGAAATAACTTCGTATTGATAGTACAAGTACATTAAGTAAGTGAGGAGATTTGCTGAAGTGTTTACTTAAGGGGGCAGTTCATTAGGAATTTGTTAACATTGGACTTGAAGACATCCAAGTTGTAGTCCGGAGGGAAGCAGGCAGACGGAACAGAGTTCCACAGGCGTGCAGTTCTAAGAAAGAAGCTTTGTTAATGGAATCCGCGTTTTGATTTAGGCACAGAAATAGAGTGGGGGAAATTTTTCACAGTGGATTCAGCTAGACAGGTGTTTTTCGTGAAATATTGGCGAGGGGGACCAGAGATTGGAGTTCAGACGAGCACCTGCCATGGAAATAACGATAAAACAAGGACAGGCTCGCAACGTCTCTTCTATGGGAGAGAGGTTGCAGGGTAGAGAAAAGGGCATCCCCCACTAAGCCACGAAGTCTATTCTGTACCCTGTCAAGGCAGGATAGGCTGTTTTTAGCAGCTCCTGCCCAGATATGTCAACAGTATTCCATCCTTGGACGTACTTGGCTTTTATATAGATAGAGAATTGCATCAGTAGTGAGATATCTTCTGGAGCGGTAGCAGGATCCCACCATCTTTCCAGCGACCTTGGCAACAGACTTGATGTACGTGTTCCATTTCAGATCAGGAGTAAAGGTCAAACCAGAATTTGTCAAAACACGGAGCCTCACCCAGACGAGAGCCATCCATCACAATTGATGCCAACTGGGGATCAGAGCGTTGATGATGTAAGGATAGGAGTTTGGTTTTGGATGCATTAAAGGTAACCAGCCACATCTTCCCCCACTGAACCACGCGCTCGAGATCAGAGGAGAGAGAATCAGAGAGAACTTTGTCATTTACAGCCTTTGATGTTTTGCCGTAGATGGTCGTGTCATCAGCATAGATGTCAACGAATGATTTAAGTATGTGTTTAGGGAGGTCATTGATGTAGATCAGGAAGAGAGTTGGGCCCAGGATTGACCCCCGAGGGACTCCAGCATTTATATTGCAGGCCTCCGATTTTTGTCCAGCTACCACTACTCTTATGAGCCTATCGGAGAGAAATGATTTAATGATTGAGAAAACAGTTCCCGTTATACCGGAGCTGGAAATCTTGTGAAGTAGACCCTTATGCCATACCTTGTCAAAGGCCTTTGATATGTCAAGAGCAATTGCCCTAGAAAGGAAACCTTTGTCAAGAGGTTCACTTATGGTGTGGGATATAACCGTCAACACATCTGCGGTAGATCTTGCAGAGCGGAAACCTTATTGTGTGTCACTAAGAAGGTTATTCCTGCTGAGGTGGTTGACTATTACTCTATTTAATATGGATTCCAGCAACTTACTCATAACACACAGGAGACTTATAGGTCTGTATTTAGAGGGAGATGACTGATCACCTGAATTCTTAAATATAGGGCAAACTGAAGAGGTCTTCCAGGGAGTCGGAAAGCACTTCTCCTTAAGGCAGCGCTTAAATAGTTTCGTAAGTATGGGAGCAAGTTCGTGTTGAAGCTTTTTTAACACTATAATTGGGATGCCATCAGGGCCAGTTGCTTTACTGGAATCTAGGTTCTTTATTAGCTTGGCGACCTCCTGCACGGATATTTGTATGTTACCTAGCTTGTTCTGTGTTATAGGAGTTGATGGCCTTCGTCGCATAGGGTAGAATTAGCTGCAAAGTTCTTTGCAAATAGTTTTGCCTTGTCTGACGCTGACGAGATGACCTCTGGTCCATTGATAATGGTTGGGATAGAACGCACACTTCTGTTCAGGATCTTATTTGTTCTTTGCCAAAAACTGATGGGATCCAAGCCGCTGATCAGCTACCTTGGATTTAACAGACTGGGCATATAGCCCTCTTGCATTTTTTATTACTCTTTTACAGTGGTTGCTGGCAGACCTGAAAGCAGCTTTTGTCTCAGTGCATCTATTACGTTGATAGCTATGGAAAAAGTGATTTCTGTGCGCGATAGCAGCAGCACATTCTGGGGAGAACCATCGTTGGCTATTAGGTTTTTTGTTGAAATTTTTTAGATGGTATGAATTGCTCTATGCCTACAATTAACCATTCGGTCAGATCTGATACTATAGAGGACACATCCTTTTTAAACATGGAGTGCAGAGGTAAATCAGATATGAATGTATGGCAGTATACTTTGAGGATTATGTTTCAGTTTGAAGAAATACAGTATAATCAAATTATTGGGTGTCTGTTCCCGCCTAGTAAAATGGAAATATGTCACACAGTTTAACAAGGTTTATTGATATAGATCCACACTATATTCTGATAAGTGTTACAGTGTGAACAGGTATGGTATAATAAATTATGGGGTTCATCTATTTTATTTTTATTTCGTCGTATTTAGCTTTGGTTTTGATACCTCGAATTCGAAGCTATCTCTTTACAACCATTCATTTTCATAACCTATAATACTTTCATAAATCAAAGTCCATTTTCTGTAGGCTGTGTTTGAACCCAGTCCACGACGGGTACTTTTGCTAGTATATATATATATATATATTAAGTAATGTGATTTATAATTTAAAAGTTTTAAAATTTTTAAAATTTAAAAATCAAAATTTAATTAAATTAAAAATCAGTTTCATAAGAAGGAACAACAACAACGTCAATTATCTGTACGATCGTTTCGGGAATCCGTGCTTTTTATTTGTGGTATACATGAAGTCACGTAGAATAATTATACATAGTTTTTTTGGTAAGCACGGTCTCCTCATCAGCAAATTTAGGAGGATTTCTATTGAATTGAAAAGACACCAAAAATAAACCTAGCATTAAAAGTAAGGCAGATGAATCTGAAAAATTGAAGTAAAAGGTTTGGATATAAAATTTATAAGAAAATTAATAAGGAAATTGGTATAGGTTAGAGATAGAAATGAGTAGAAAAAAAATATATATTTTTGAATTTACATAATAAATTTGATTTAAAAATATATAGATATATAATTACCTTTTGGTTTTTCTTTTTTTGAAATCAGGAACTGTATTTAAAGTAGTCATTTAGATGTTTGCTATAACTTTTTATTTTATTGAATGATGAATTTTAAAAGGGCGACGCTCGTGCAGTAAATTGTTTCCGTTAGCGTATTTTGATTTAGAGACGCTACAGTTAATATCTATAGAGAGAGAGTTTTTTTTTTTTTTTTTTTTTTTTGCAAGTTTTTAAGGGGAGATAATTGTCATGGCTTTATTTATTATTTGATTTATGAGTCTAAGGGCGGTAATTGGTTTAACTTAATTTAAAAAAAAAAAATCTATTTTTACTAATGAGTAATTTTTAATGATTTAAGGTGGTTTATATTTATTAAATTTAAACCAACGTTTATGATTACACGATAGAAGCTCGTGTCTTGAATTTACTAGTTTGGTTGTGCTTTTTATATCTTCATATTTTAAAATTTTTAGGGTTTCTTTTGTACATAATGTACAAAATTTATCTCCTGGTTTATATGATTTGCAAGTCTCAATTATTTGCCATTTTAAGTTGAAAGAAATATTGCTATTTTTTAGTTGCCAAATATAGTTGGATAGAGTAGTTTGGTTTGATAGAGAGTTATTTTTAAAAGAATGTTTGTGCGTTGAAATTCTATGTTTTATTGGGCCAGATGTGGAACCAATATATATTACCTCTTGATTATTATGATTATTTTCCATTAGGTCTATTGTTGGATTATAATGTGGTGGGTTGGTTAATAATTGATCGGTAGATTGATTTAAGTTGGTGTTATTATTTAATCTGGTAGTTGAGCCTACAAGGCTCATGTAAAATTAAAAATGTTATCTATAGCTGCACAGTATCAAAAACTCCAAATATACAAGAACCTATCAACAGCCATAACTCAACTACCAGATTAAATAATAACACCAACTTAAATCAATCTACCGATCAATTATTAACCAACCCACCACATTATAATCCAACAATAGACCTAACGGAAAATAATCATAATAATCAAGAGGTAATATATATTGGTTCCACATCTGGCCCAATAAAACATAGAATTTCAACGCACAAACATTCTTTTAAAAATAACTCTCTATCAAACCAAACTACTCTATCCAACTATATTTGGCAACTAAAAAATAGCAATATTTCTTTCAACTTAAAATGGCAAATAATTGAGACTTGCAAATCATATAAACCAGGAGATAAATTTTGTACATTATGTACAAAAGAAACCCTAAAAATTTTAAAATATGAAGATATAAAAAGCACAACCAAACTAGTAAATTCAAGACACGAGCGTCTATCGTGTAATCATAAACGTTGGTTTAAATTTAATAAATATAAACCACCTTAAATCATTAAAAATTACTCATTAGTAAAAATAGATTTTTTTTTTTTTAAATTAAGTTAAACCAATTACCGCCCTTAGACTCATAAATCAAATAATAAATAAAGCCATGACAATTATCTCCCCTTAAAAACTTGCAAAAAAAAAAAAAAAAAACTCTCTCTCTATAGATATTAACTGTAGCGTCTCTAAATCAAAATACGCTAACGGAAACAATTTACTGCACGAGCGTCGCCCTTTTAAAATTCATCATTCAATAAAATAAAAAGCTATAGCAAACATCTAAATGACTACTTTAAATACAGTTCCTCATTTCAAAAAAAGAAAAACCAAAAGGTAATTATATATCTATATATTTTTAAATCAAATTTATTATGTAAATTCAAAAATATATATATTTTTTCTACTCATTTCTATCTCTAACCTATACCAATTTCCTTATTAATTTTCTTATAAATTTTATATCCAAACCTTTTACTTCAATTTTTCAGATTCATCTGCCTTACTTTTAATGCTAGGTTTATTTTTGGTGTCTTTTCAATTCAATAGAAATCCTCCTAAATTTGCTGATGAGGAGACCGTGCTTACCAAAAAAACTATGTATAATTATTCTACGTGACTTCATGTATACCACAAATAAAAAGCACGGATTTCCGAAACGATCGTACAGATAATTGACGTTGTTGTTGTTCCTTCTTATGAAACTGATTTTTAATTTAATTAAATTTTGATTTTTAAATTTTAAAAATTTTAAAACTTTTAAATTATAAATCACATTACTTAATATTGAATTAGCTCTAGGACATTTAACTATCGAGCTTATTATATATCTAAATTACAACGAGCATTTCCTGTATTTTAATTAAACTAGTAATTTCACTATTACATTAAAATACACTTAGCTCTTTAGACTATTATTCTAATCTCCTTTAAATTATATATATATATATATATATATATATATATATATATATATATATAATGATTTTAGGTGCTACATAATTTTATAACAGTTTGGAAGAACACCCAACGAATGTTATATCTAATTTCTGAGGGTTTAGGTTTTGTTTCTATAGTTTAAACCTAAACCATTTAAAAGATACTTTTGAAAAGAAGACAAAAATACAATTTTAAATTATATTTCTCCTAAGCATGAATAAGATAAACGGGATAAATAAGGGATAGGGCAGAAAAAAAACCCTACCGAGACATCTTTCAACCAACCCTTTTCAAGAGAAACATTGGCGACGGAGGAGAAAACATCGTTTAAAAACATGGTCGAAAGACCATAAATTAATAGTGAGGGTAGAAATAAAACGAAAAGAAATTGTATAGGGAATAAGAGAAAAACAGAAAAGAAATAATCTCAGCGAATACCCATAAGTTCTTAATTATGGCTATACTCCCTTCGCTTACACAGATATTGTTGGCGAAAATTGATGAATACATCCTCAAGAATTTTCAAGTGAATTCTCGAGCGCGCTCTCTGTAAAACCGAGAAAGTTTCCTTCGTGTATTCGTCAGTGTTAATTTGGCACTGTAATAAATGTTCACCAATGGCCGACTTATGAGGTGGTAAACGCTAGGATGTATATATATATATATATATATATATATATATATATATATATATATATATATATATATACACACACAGGGTAACCCAAGAAACGAGCCCCAAATCTAATTAGGCCCCGTTTCTTAGTGTTTTGTCCGAATGAAATGAAACTTTGGTCATAACAAGTTTATTATATTCAAAACATCACATCAACACACTAGGGTATTTGCCCTTTTTTTTTCTCCGTTCTGCAACATATGTTCTAGATGGCCTGCATTTAGCTTTTGTTTTTCTGGGTCACCCTGTATATATATATATATATATATATATATATATATATATATATATATATATATATATATATAGAGAGAGAGAGAGAGAGAGAGAGAGAGTCCACCTATAAATTCCGATGAAATTGGTACTCTCCCTCATCTCCTGGGGTGAAAATCCAATGGAAACAGTAATGTAAATTTATTATGGGCTCAATAAAAAATTTAAAAATTATATATATATATATATATATATATATATATATATATATACATATATATACATATATATATATATATATATATATATTGAGAGTTATGTTGAAAATTATGTGTGAATTTGTCAACATGATCATAATCATTATCATGTGCTGCATATGTGTGAGTCTTAAACAAACCTTTTATCAAAAAAAAAAGAAAGAAACATCAAAGCGTCTGTAAATCATATCAATTGGACTGTTGTTTTTCGTCGATCCGTACGTTGAGTTATTTGGAAAATTTTGTGTGAATTTGTCAACATGATCATAATCATTACCATGTACTGCATATGTGTGAGTCTAAAACAAACTTTTTTTATTAAAAAAAAGGAGGAGAAAGATCAGGAAGAAAAAGGGACAAAAACGGTCCAGTCTCTGATCATTAACTATGTATGACTTTTGGAATGTTCCTTCATGTGTATTTTACATGTATATGTGTGTGTACGTATGTATAGGCATATGTATGTATGTGCGTATTTGTGTGGCTCTACGTGATTATGGTTGCATGTGTGTGCACATGCATTCATATGTTGGCGTACATCTGCAGGTACGCATGTGTTTATTGTCATGTGTATGTGGGGTGGAGAGGGCTCCCGTAAGCAGTTGTAAAGGCAGCCTCTCTAGGAGAAGCAAATCTTAAATTAAAGAAAAAAAACATAAAGTGGGACACCAGTAACGGCATTAAGCTGGTCTGCAGTTTGACTTGTTGCTGGTTACTTTGCTCTTGCTTGTTGTTTGATGTCAAGATTTTGAACCGATATATATATATATATATATATATATATATATATATATATATATATATATATATGGTTATTAAATAATTGATTGTGGTGTTAGTTGGAAGTGATAAAACATGAAATATAATACATTCATGGCTTACCAAAATGTTTCATTTGCCTGGTATCAATTTATTTATTTACAACTTTATTTTCTTCCATACACGATCAAGAATATTTTCAATATCATTATACTTTTTTTACGAAAGAAAATATTTTTTATGTGATCCATCAAACCGTCTCTATATTCTACAATTTCTCACAGAATCGAATCGGCGCTAGTCAGTTTAGTTTACCAAACAAAGTACTATTGAAAAATGACTGAAAGCAGATTGCTCTTTGATGTCGATTGGCATCATTTTGTTCTGTCAGCGGTTATCTAGCGAAGTGGTTCCCGCTCATTCGTGTAATTCGGCTGGCGGTATTATTTCCTGAACAGACATGAACTTCCTGCCGATTAGATGGGGAGGGAGGTAAAGCGAGTTTTATTTCCACTGCGCCGTATTTGGCATAAATCACCCAAGAGAAATTGGACAATAGAAACGTTAGTGTGTACTTATACACGCTAATGGATTTGTGATGGGTATCACACGCCAAATCAAGTCGCATTAAGTCATTTATGTATAGCTTGCTTCAGAAAGAGGCAGGTTCCATTATTAAGTACTAACGTTTTTGATAAGTGTAACAATCACTGAAATTGTACGTATCAATTTAAAAATCATAAGAAATGAAAGCTCATTTTAATAGTTTTGCTTTTTTTAAGTTGAACGAAATTATCAATTTATTATTTCTTATATTTTTCATCTCTCTGTCGATCCCTCTATTTTACAACATAATATATATATATATATATATAAATATATATATGTATATATATATATATATATATATATTTAGTAATGTGATGACAATTTAACATTCAAATTAGAATTAAAATCTGTTTCATAAGAAGGAACACGAACAAAGGCAATAATTTGTACGATCGTTTCGGAAAACAATGTTTTTATTGTGATTGACATTAAGCCACGGACAATAATTTTGACATATAGTTTCTTTTAAACAAAGTCTCCTCGCCAGCAAAAATATTGGGTGTTTTTCTTTGGGTTTTTTTAATATATGTAAAAGACACCATAAATAAACCTAGCATTTTAAGTAAGGCATATGTACCTTTTAATTCTTCGCATTTTGAAAACCGTAATTAACGTCAAAGCATTCATTAGGATGTTGATTGTAGGTTTTAAAAAATGTCAAAATTATTGTCCGTGGCTTAATGTCTCTCACAATAAAAACATTGTTTTCCGAAATGATCGTACAAATTATTGACTTTGTTGTTGTTCCTTCTTATGAAACAGATTTTTAATTTTTAATTCTAATTTGAATTTTAAATTATCAATCACATTACTAAATATTAAAGTAGCTCTAGGATATTTGCTTATCGAGCTTATTATATATCTGAATTACAACGAGCACTGTTCTTTTCTTGTATTTTAATTAAATTAGTAATTTTACTATCACATTAAAATACACTCTGCTCTTTAGATTACTGTTGTAATCGCCTATAATTTATATATATATATATATATATATATATATATATATATACATATATATGAATATATATACACCTATATTATACATGCATGTGTGTAAGGCATTCGGGACAAACACTGTGTACGTTCAGTCGCAAATGAGACAAAGCATATGAAATAATCACAGTTCCTTGTCTTGCTGTAAACGAACATTATTTCCTTATTCTCACGTTACGACAATATCTCCCTCAAGTGGCCGTGCTCTCGAACGTCATCCACATCTCTAACGTGACCTTGAATAGTCTTCGTGTATCTACCTTGATATACATAAACTTTTTATATCTCTACCAGTGACATCATTTCGTATTCATTTGCGTACGGGTATTTGTGCTATGTTACATGCGTAACTCTACATGCGTTTATGGTGCTACTTCAAAGCTTCAATGCCCATGTATTATTAATTTGTGTATATTGTTTTAGTTGAAAAATGTACTAAATCATCAACATTGCTGTCCACAGATATGAAAGATTAACATAGAATATAAAAAAATAAAGAGATCATTAAATTCATGACAAGTGCTCGACATAACTTCAATCTATTATTCATCCTTTGCTAAACAGTCACAAAAACACGCTACCAGCTACATCCACTATAATGGCTTCTCCATCTCTCTGTCTGTGCCTTAAGCTAAACGCATATTTCATGAAAAAAGCTTATTTCCAAGAACTGCCCATCTGTGGAACACTGTTCCGCGAGCCTGCTTCCCGGTTGAACACTACGTAATAGCCTTCAAATTCAATTTAAACAAGGTTTTGTTGTGCCGTGTCCATAAATATACAAATTTTACCTAATGAAAATCTGTGTTGATTACTGCACTACTAAATTATATTCATTAACCCTTCTTCTCCAGTAGCCTTCGGGCCTACTTACTCTCAATAAAACAGCATACTAGTTCATTCTGTTCGTTTTATTCTTATCTATATAACAGAAAATATATGTAATAGTATAATTTTTATGTCTTTGAGATTTTTCTGGGTTCTTTTTTATTTTGAATAGTAACTTCAACATAAATGCACATATATTACCAATCATCGCCATACAGTATAAATCAGAAAAAAAATGTTGTTGGGGTTGGTTTCTCAAATACTAATCTAGTTAGAATTCTTTTTGAAAAACCTCAAGGACTACGTAAAAGTTTCCAATACTCTAGGTGAAGTTGATTTTTGTGGAAGGAATAGGATTTGAACCTGTAATTAAGCACTTGACCAGTGTTATCTCCCATGTAATCAGTAATAAATGTATGAATGAGTCTAATAAAATAGTACACTTCCACGTGTAATGAGGCGCTATATTTTAAACACTGGATTTTCATTGGATTAAGATCTAGGACACAATGATTATATATATATATATATATATATATATATATATATATATATATATATATATATATATATATCATTGTGTCCTAGATCTTAATCCAATGAAAATATATAGCGCCTCATTACACGTGGAAGTGTACTATTTTATTAGACTCATTCATACATTTATTACTGATTACATATATGTATGATATATATATATATATATATATATATATATATATATATATATATATATATATATATATATCATCCCCAACCGTGCTGATCTGTTTTTTTATTCTCACATTTGAGTTCATCTATTTACTTTAAACGTTATTCGTCGTCATACTCAGCGATATTGTAAATGATAGCTGAGCGTGGGAATCGAGGCCCAGTTTTATCACACGAAAATTATTCCAAAAGTAAAGCCTCCTGCCATATTTCTAATTAATATTATTACAGATCTAGGAAAACAGCTGAGTATTACTCAAATGTGAGATTATTACTTCCCTCCAATATTTTCACATTTTCACCACCATTCTTAATACATTTTGCCAAAAATTCAGTGAAGCATCTCAGCTTCTAACGTACGTTTATAATATGGGTTGTGTTTTACAGAACGTTGATATATAACAGAGTAATGGCGCGTGTGAGAAAATCAGTAGATACCCCAGGATTGCTGGCAATACGAAAATAGTAACAGCTGTTGAAGCACGTATGTAAATAAGAAAGTGTGCGCGACAGTACGTCACAATAAACCTAAGGAAAAATACACCAGGTAGTCGAGGAGAGAAGTCAAGTGCACGCCGGAGAAGAGTTACCTGTGGGTCAAAGGCGAGGAATCGCTAATTACTGACTAGCACGGGCAACGAAGATAAATACTTTAATAGCACATTTTGTGCGAAAACACTTTTTAAAGATTATGAAATGTGTCGATTTAAATGAATCAGGAATAATTGCATCTCATTTGCACTTTTAAAAGGACCGATTTGGATTTTTATTTCTCATTAATTTCATTTGTTTATTATTTTTTAACAGTACCAGACCACGTGTGAATCCGTGGAATTTGAAATGTAACGCCAAAGCTAAAAAAAAAAGTAGTGGCTACGTAACAAATATCTGTAATAGTAACAGATAGAAAAGACATGTCGTTGATGTATGAGTTTCATCATCATAATACTGCAATTTGTAATCCACTCAAATTCATTCGTGCACAAAAAAAGGAGGCGATGCCTTTGGGACAATCCTCATATTTCTTATACTTTCCACATTCTATATTTGAAGTACGTGTCCCAACCTCCAAATATAAACCATGAGTAAAAAATATAACAAATGCTGGTGGCGATATAAATTGCGAAACAAAATAGACAAATGTATGTAGACTAACTGCCTTCATTTGAGCTGTAAATTCGGTTTTCAATTCTGCACTGAAATGACGGAATAACCTGAACCTGAACTCATTGCCACACGTAATATTATTAAAATAGGAATGCATCAATACATCTCTTTTCTCTTTCATTAATTATTTGCGCATATGTTTAGTACAAAGGTATAAACACGAGTGCACACGAGAGAGTGAGAGAGAGAGAGAGAGGAGACTTTGATTATACTTTCTGCTGACTCATTATTGATGAGAACAGAACATTGATGTTCCTTTGCATTTCAGTAACTTTCGCGTTACTTATATTGTTCTTTAATTGTTACATTTTATGCCTGCTTTTCTGTGAATAAATAGAAGAAATTACTGTTTTTCAGCCAGAATTTATTCATCTGACAATTATCATTGGCTAGTTCCCCATCTCGAAATGGTATTTCTAAACTGTTAAATCAGATGACCACATGCTATTGCCAATAGCAATTTTCATATATATTTTTCTTACACACACGCACTCACACATGCACACACACACACACATATATATATACATACATACATGCATATATACATATATATATATATATATATATATATATATATATATATATATATATATCCACGAGACAAAAATAAAAGCATGCCAGAAGATAGACTGAGTCAAATTGAAACAGATTTTATAACGGAGATAAAAAAGTAATATCTGCCCTTCACAGAGTAAAATGCTATTCAAGGACAAAGTTTTTCTCAAAAAATGTTAATATTCGTTGTCAATTTAAATAAAATGAACATCGTTTCTGAAAGGGTCGTACAATGTAGTGGATTTTTTTTCGTTTTCCTTTGACGCTGATTTTTATTCCAAATTATTAATCGTTTTACTCTCTCTTCTCTTTCTCTCTCTCTCTGTATATATATATATATATATATATATATATATATATATATATATATATATATATATATATAAGGAAACGCTATAATTAGGGGAGTAATATGCACTTTAAACCAGCATATTTCTTATAAGTTGATTTTATTCCAAATTATTAATCGTTTTACTCTCTCTTTCTTTCTCTCTCTCTCTCTCTCTCTCTCTCTCTCTATATATATATATATATATATATATATATATATATATATAAATATATGATACAAAAAATATAACACGGAAATTACATAATTGTCGATGCAATAATTTATTTCAACCTTATGGTATTTTCAAGCATCTAAACCAGACAATTACATTTGAAATAAATTATTGCATCGACAATTATGTAATTTCCGTGTTATATTTTTTATGTTATTGCTCTGTTTACCGCATTGAGCTCTCATACCCGGATTTCCTCTGGAATTATTCCATTATAACACTATATATATATATATATATATATATATATATATTAGATAGAATTATTAACAATTCAAAGTTGTCGATATTATAAGGAAACGCTATAATTAGGGGATTAATATGCTCTTAAAACCAGGGTATTTCTTATACTACTCACGAGAAAAGAAGCTGCTTTGTTTCAAACATTTCAATGCGACAGCTGGTTAAGTAGATAGTTCAGGATATAAGGGTATCCTCTATATAGGGTAGTGATGGTCAAAGAGTGTACGGTGTATCTATGGATTTTAAACTAATGTGGCTGAATTTTAGCTTACTGGGGATATAAGAAGAATTCAGAACTATCTGGAATGGAATATATGAGAAACATAGAAATATGATACGTGGGAAGATATTGAAAATAATGATAAAAACATAACAGTAAATGGTGGTATGATTAGGCAAACTACATATATAGTGAGCAAATAAATTCACTGAATACATATTTTTAAATATCTAATCACATAATAAATTACGATTATGTAGTGAAATAGACTAAGATAGTAAAGAATATATTGCAGTAAAGAAAACAGTAAATAAATCTAGTGAGAAGATATATCAACAGAGGTTAAATATGTGTGTATATCCGTATGCATATTACTGTATATATATATATATATATATATATATATATATATATATATGTATATATATATATATATATATGAAACAATATTTTCCAAGGGATCATAGCAACACAGTTACCATATTTCTTCGATTTAATCCGAGACGACTAGGTCCACTTTCATATATCCCCAAACTGTTTTTTATGAAACAGTAAGAAAATAAAACTGATCTTGCTAATTATAAAGTTTCACACGAATATTTCCTTAGTTCATAAGCAAATAAAATTAAACAAGTAAGACAAAAAGAAACACTTCCTTACTTCTAATCTCATTTCATCTTCCGAGTTGGTTAACAGTGTAATATATTTTCCTGTAATAGGTAAGTCCTTATCAACAAAAATTCTATTAATTTTATAGGCGATCCAGACTGTGATCTATTAAATGAGATGGGTATTATATATCTCAAATTGACTATATGTAATATTCGGATGAAATAACCCATTCTTAAAAGAAATTTAAACATATAAAGCGTATAAATATAAAAGTAAAACGTACTGCACGACCATTAATAAAATGTTCATATGAATATCACGTGTTTGTGTGTGTGTGTGTATGTGTATATATATAATAAAAATGCAGATGCATATGTATTTATATATATATATAATAAAAATGTATATTCATATATATATATATATATATATATATATATATATATATAATAAGATAAAAATAAAAATTACAATTAAATTTACCCAAAAGTATCCACGACGGTAAAACTAAAATATATTGTAAATATTGAAGAATTAATTTATAAACTTATCTCAGCCAGATGTAAAAGCTCGATAAAACCAAATAGGAGATAGAGCTTATAATGCGGGCAAGCAGTTAATAAAACATGTTAAAAACACTTTTGAAAAAGAGTTAAAAACATATTTAATCTGAAAAGGAAGGACTTGATAATAGGATATATATATATATATATATATATATATATATATATATATATATATATATGTGTGTGTGTGTGTGTGCGCGTGCGTTTGTGTGTATATATATATATAATAAAATGTACATGCATATGTATTTATATATATAATAAAAATGTATATGCATATGTATATATACATATATATAAACATATATATATATATATATATATATATATATATATATATATATATATATATATATATATATATATAATATCTGTGACATTCTATTGTTATTGTAATTAAAGGAAGTGGCCGTACATGAACACTGCTTGGAGCCATCATTTAATGTACTTTTTTTTTTTATCCCCGAAACAATGTTTAATGGTAAACACCTGATATATATATATATATATATATATATATATATATATATATATATATATATATATATATATATACTAGCTGTACCCTGCCACGCGTTGCAGTGGCTCAATTTGGTGTAATGGAAAAATTTAATAAAAGAGAAAATGCATGTTTCTTATATTAGTACAGCAATCCACTGCAAAAAGTGAAAAAGAAGGCGAAACTGAAAAAAATGGTGCTCTTGCAGAATTTGATCTGGATCCTCGAGAGTTTCTGTCAATCATTCATGTTTTGGACTTGACCAACAATCAGTGGATGAAGCCGAACGTAGCAAAAATGTTGAAACGCTAAATGCTTTTTTTTTGTTTTAAAAATATTATTTAGTAATTAATATTTGGTTGATGGTGGGGGAAGGGGGGGTTACTATACACAGATTCGAAAAAGTCGTCCAAAAACAAATAAATGAAAGCAAAGGTAAGGTAATTTACGTTTTTACCTAATTGGATAATTGTTTAGTGTTTTTATGTAATGTAAAATGTTTAATTGGCTCAAAAAACAGAAATGGTCGCGAATTCTGTTGAATACGTTAAGTTTGGGAAAGTAAGTTGAAAACTAAAAACTATACAAAACAGTGTCTAAAACTCACCGAACATATGTTACCATGACATAGGCTGGCATAATGGATAGGTTTCTGACAGTATTTTGTATAGTTTTTTAGTTTTAACTCACTTTCTCTAACTTAAAGTAATCAACAGTGTCCACCACCATTTGTAGCTTTCAAATACACCAATAAACACTGTTTTTCGAGCCGACTAAACGTTACATTAAATGAAAAGGGTTTATATTACTAAACACAGATACAAAGAAGTTGTCAAAAAATAAATATATAACAAATAAATGTTATCAAAGGCAAGAAAAGTAAGTGTTCTACCTAACTGGATAAGATTTTAGTGTTTTTATATAATGCATAATCGGTTCAAAAAATTCAATGTTTATCGGTATATCTGAAAAATACAAATGGCGGCAGACTGTATCGAACATGTTAACTTTGGGGAAATTTTGGGAAAATGAGTTTAAACTAAAACTACTGTTAGGAACTCACTCAATATATGTTACCATGATGTAGGCTGGCATATAATCGGGGTTTTAAACTTTTGCTCGATACAGGTGACGACTTTTAAAAATCCCTTTTAGTGATTACCTGGTGTGAGGATATGTGTACAACTAAACGGCAAATCTGCTAAAAAAAATCCGGTATTATTTTACTTTAAGGCCCGTTTCACGTTCATATATAACGAAATATTTTATTGTAGATTTCGGTGTGCTAAAAACGAATCTGCAAACCGTTTACGTAGCAAAAAAAAAAGTTTTCATGACATTCATGAATTTACTTTTTCGAAAAGTGGGTGATCACTTTTCAATGTAAATTTAACTTAGAATGAGCACCCACTTTCTGGCCACGTGAGAGAGGGGCATTTTTCTGTTTCTTGGCTAAAAAGTTTTTTGTTTGATTTCTTTTGCATGGTAATAACCCCTGAACTCTGGGACTATTTTCCATTTAACAGCCGTAGCCTTCGTTTACGCTATGCGTAAGCATAAACGAAAGCTGTTTAGCCAATACACATGGGACCCCCCCCCTCTCAGGTGGCGAGAAATGGGTGCTCATTTTAAGTGAAATTTACATGGAAAAGTGATCGCCACTTTTTCGAAAAAGTAATTTCTTCATATCATAAAAACTATTTTTTTGTGACGGAAACGGTTTGCAGATTCGTTTTTAGCACACCAAAATCTACAAAAAAAATGTTGTTATTTACGAACGTGAGACGCACACCCCTTAATGGAAAATTATATCAAAAATCCGGGGAAAATAGTTTTCAATAAAAACAGCAAATGAATTCGATAGAAAAAAAATGGATGCTATTTTTTTTTCTTTCTGTGTGTTTCTTGGCTTAAAAGTCTTTTTGTTTGATTTCTTTTGCATGGTATTAACCCCTGAACTCTGGGACTATTTTCCATTTCACAGACGTAGCCTTTGTTTATGCTATGCGTGAGCATGAACGAAAACTGTTAAATATGCATTCGCGTACCAAACTGCCTTGTAAAAAAAACCTTTAAGCCAATAAACACGAAAATAAATGCCCCTTCCTCAGGGGGCCAGAAAGTGGGTGCTCATTTAAAGTTAAATTTAGATGGAAAAGTGATCACCAACTTTTCGGAAAAAAAAATTTCTTCAGATCATGAAAACTATTTTGATATTCCTTGGGCGTTGAGTTCCATGGCGACCCGCAGAATTATTTAATGGTCGTTCCCTTAGTACCCCCTAGTAGCAGTGTCAGAAATTTCGTTAAAATAGCGAATAATTCCACCCCATCTTTCCAAGCTTATAACTCCTCGAAAAATGCAATTCAAGCCCTATTTTTTTTTCAATTAAAGGAGCAAGGACCAAGATTTCATTAAAAAAAAAAAAACGTGTTTATTTTTTTTAAAGGTTTTAAACTTCGGACTTTACAGGTAAAATTCTAAAAGAACACTATGTTTTTTTTTGTTTTAAATTCGAATATATTATGTATTGACCTTTTCTCTTCAATTTGTGAGTAAATTATTATGTACTTATCGGGTTCTAAATTAATTATTATTAGACATTTACAAAATGGGAGGCGTGAATTATTCGACCCCCTGTCTTTCCAAGCTTATAACTCCTCGAAAAATGTAATTCAAGCCGTAATTTTTTTTCAATTAAAGGAGCAAGGACCAAGGTTCCATTAAAAAAAAGAAAAAACAAATAACGTGGTTTAAAAAAAAAGGTTTTAAACTTCAAACTTTACAGGTAAAATTCTAAAAGAACACTATGTTTTGTTTTTTTTTAAATTTGAATATATTATGTATTGACCTTTTCTCTTCAATTTGTGAGTAAATTAATTATTTACTTTCGGGTTACTAAATTAAGTATTTACTTTTTAATAGACACTTAAAAATTCGGATGGGGGGGGTCGTGAATTTAAAAAAAAACGTTTGTCTAAAATATTATATTCGATTAATTGGAAAGAACATAAAATTTCACATTGACCCTGAAAATATCGTAAAAATAGAATCAATAGAAAAATTTTGATAGATTTTTAAAATTTAAAAATTGAAAAATATTCAGTTTTAAAATTGAAAAATATTGAGTTCGGAAAATTCATTACTGTTTAAAAAAATATATATTTCTATTACTTTTAAAACAACTGTAATAGTTTATTTTGGAAGTATAATCCATAAAGAAAATAAATAACCCACTTTTAACAGAGAAATTCCGAGATTTTTATATTGTATTCGCAGTTTCGTGTTAGGGGTGTCAAAAATTCCTACAAAAATTCTGATACTGCTACCCCCCTAGTCAAGGCTAACGCATGCGCACGTAACATTTTTTATTTATTTACTTACGTGGTGGAGTTTCTATACTGATAGGTTTTTTAAAATTTTTTCACTGGATTATTATTGATTGAACACTAACCAGATTATGAAACAAAATTGAAAAAAAAAATCATTTCAACATTTGAAAGGGATACTCACTTTTTAGTTACCACGTTCTGGTAAATCGGTCACTTTTTATTTATTTATTTATTTTTTTTCTAAATACGGAAGTGTCTTCGGGAGATATGAAATGGTCGCATGTTGACGAATCAATGTATCGGGAAGCGTACGGGATTAAAAATTATTGGTAATTTTTTAGATTAGGTCCACCTCCTCAATTTTCTTTTAAATGACGACTTAAAATGGTTTTCGACTATGCTGAATACGAAAATCGCATCGAAATTTTGCAGAAATAAGTAGTTATCAAGATATAAAAAGTTGTATTATGCATTGTAATCTTTGGCGGCCATCTTTTTTACGTGTGTGTATTTATTTATGGCGCGTGTGCACGTAAAAAGATGGTCGCCGAAGAATACAATGCATAATACAACTATTTATTTCCGCAAAATTTCAATGCAATTTGCGTGTTCAGCATACTCGGAAACCTCTAAATGTCGTCATTGAAAGGAAAATTGTGGCGCTGGACCTAATCTAAAAAAATACCAAATTATTAAACATTTCTCCAGCATGTTAGTGAAATTTATAATACTTTAAAAAAATTAAAAAGAAACAAAAGAAAAGTTTTGAAAAATAAACTCACATTTCACAAAAACAATTTTAAAAAAAAATCACAAACTGACTAAATAAGTAAAAAAAAAAAAAATTAAAAATCTCGAAACTTTATTTTCATGAAAACAATAAAAAAAAGTCCTGTTCTCTCTATTTTTTTTTCTTTGAGAAACAAATATATTTCTGACTTACAAATGCGGTAGAGACTCATTATTTTTACTTTCTATGGTTTTGATATACCGCGTTTTTATTACTTACAAAATGTGTGACTGATTTATCAGAACGTTGTAACTAAAAAGTGAGCACCACTTTCAAATGTCGAAATAATGATTTCTTTTTTACATTTTTTAATAATCTGTTTAATTAGTGTCCAATCAATAATAGTCCAGTGAAAAAAAATTCCAAAAACCTATAAGTATAGAAATTAAGCATGGGAGTAATGTTTGTACAACAACGTAACGTCGCCTTTCGCACTTTTACACACATTTTTTAAAAAAAGTAACTAAACCATTTATTGATAATTTGTCACGTGTACAAACATTTATTTATTTACGTAGGCTTAACTCCTTTCATGAATAAGAAAAGTTTTACTCTTTAAGAATAATAAAAGGAAAAAGTTACTGAACATTTATAAAAGGACTTCTTTTCATGAAGGCCAGAGGAATAGTTGGCCGAAAATTCGTGAAACAACAACAATAAATAAAAATGGTGCTAATGCAGAGAGCCGCGCTATTTTTTAAATCATATTTCCACGTTTAAATAACGTTTTACGATATTTTTATTTTTTATTTATTTATTCAATTGTAAGGTTAAAGTACAGAATAGGTACAAAACCTCCTTACCTCCCCATGTTAAGAATGACTTTTTAAATAATAACATTATTTCAGCACGGATCACTCTCTGCATGAGTAATCTTATATAGAAAAAAAAACTCAAAAGCAAGCAACAAATTTTTTTGGCCTTATATAATAAAGAAAAGATGTGTAAATTAAAAAATTTGGAAGATAAACAAATGAAATATGTTTTTTTTTATATACTTATCGAGTTAACAGAAAATTAAACCTTTCGTCAATTCGTGGCTGTGAAATGAATCGAACCGGAAGTTCAGTTTTATGAACAGAACAGATTCGCAGAAACGATAAATAAATATATTTATTTTATTTAATATTTTAATTTTAATTAGGTAAATTTATTTTAATAACATAAAAACATACCTCGACTCTAAAAATGGGTTGTCTGAAAATTTCAAATAAATTGGTAACGTATAAACATGGTTTTATTTCTTTAGAACGAACCAACTTTACATTTATATATATATATATATATATATATATATATATATAATGTTAGATTTACATCTAAAAACGAAAATAGGTTTATGACTCCTACAGTTCCTACAACAGCTGGCCGCAAGGACCTGTGACACAGTGTATAGTGTACTTATTGATATTCAATTGTTAGAGTTAAATCGCTGTGTATTAAAGGTTTATTCACCATTTCCGACGAGCAAAAATAAAATTTCGAATTACTTAGGACTTTTACTTAGTCATGGCTGACAGAACGATCGCTTACTCCCAAGTGTGTTAAGTAAATCTTACATTTTAAATTCTGTATATATTCTTGATTTAAATATGGAAATATTTTGCTTTTTAAAGAAAGATTCGGTATTGAACAAAGGACACATGCAGAAAGTCAGTGATTACATCGATCGAAAGATAGAGCAAATAACGCGCAAGAATTTAAATAATAAGAAGCGACTGGATTTCAATCGTCAAATTCATTTTGCGAACAGAGTCCAATTTCTTTATGTCTACGATTTTTCCAAAATATAATACCCTCGTTTTATCTATGACTATACGAGGAACCAATTTTTACCAGAGCACAGATAGAGTATAAGTTCATGATTAAGCTTTGTTCCTCGATTAGCGTTTATATTTTAACACAAATATCAAGTTGGGCAAATTGTTGTAGATAGACTAGTGTCTGTTTTGAAAGTTTTGGAGGATGACAGTAAATCGACTTTCAGTCGGCCAATTGCCATGAAAATGCGAAACCCGCAAAGGAACTGGCCCTGACGGCATCCCAATAATAGTGTTAAAAAAGTTCACCCTGAATTTGGTCTCATACTTAGGAAACTTTTTAAGCGTTGCCTTAAGGAGAAGTGCTTTCCAACACCCTGGAAAACCTCATCAATATACCCGCTATTTAAGAATTCAGGGTATAAGTCATCTCCCCTTCAGTACAGACCAATACGTCTTCTGTGTGTCATGAGTAAGTTATTGGGATCTATATGAAATAGAGAAATAGTCAACCACCTCAGCAAAAATAACCTTCTTAGTGACATGCAATATGGTTTCCGCTCTGCAAGATCTACCGCAGATGTGCTGACGGGTATATCCTAGAGGATTAGTGAATCTCTTGGCAAAGGCTTCCTTTCTAGAGCAATTGTTCTTGACATATCAAAGGCCTTCGACAAGGTATGGCATAAAGGCCTACTTCACAAGATTTCCAGCTACGGTATAACTGAAAATGTTTTCTCAATCATTAAATCATTTCTATCTGATAGGCTCATAGAGTAGTGGTCGATGGACAAAAATCAGAAGCCTGCAGTATTAATGCTGGAATCCCTCAGGGGTTCATCCTGGGCCACACTCTTTTCCTGATCTGCATCAATGATCTCCCTAAACACATACTTAAATCATTCGTTGACATCTATGGTGATGACACGACCATCTACGGCAACACATCAAAGGCTGTAAATGACAAAGTTCTCTCTCATTCTCTCTCCTCTGATATCGAGCGCGTGGTTCAGTAGGGGGAGATGTGGCTGGTTACCTTTAATGCATTTAAAACCAAGCTCCTATCTTTACTTCATCCACGATCTGATCACCATATGGTATAAATTGAAATGGATGGCTCTCGTCTAGGTGAGGCCCCACGTTTTGACAAGCTTCTGGGCTGCACCTTCACTCCTGATCTGAAATGGAACACGTACATCAAGTCTGTTGCCAAGGTCGCTGGAAAGATGGTGGGATCCTTCTACCGCTCCAGAAGATATCTCACTACTGATGCAATTCTCTATCTATATAACAACCAAGTACGCCCAAGGATGGAATACTGCTGCCATATCTGGGCAGGAGCTAAAACAGCCTATCCTGCCTTCGTGGCTTAGTGGGCGATGCCGTTTTGTCTTCCCTGCAACCTCTCTCCCACATAAGAGACGTTGCCAGACTTTCTTTTTTTTACCGTTATTTCCATGGCAGGTGCTCGTCTGAGCTCCAATCTCTAGTACCCCGTCACAAATCTTTTACGAAAAACACCCGTCTAGCTGAAACCACCGTCCAAATTTTTCGCCACTTTTTATCTGTGCCTAAATCAAAACGTAGATTCCATGAACAAAGCTTCTTTCTTAGAACTGCACGCCTGAAGAACTGACTACAACCTGGATGTCTTCAAGTCCAACGTAAACAAATTCCTGATGAACCGCCCCCTTTAGTAGACATTTTTTATTAAATCCCCACACTAACGTACTGTACATGCAATAACCCTTATCCCTGAGTGGCTTCCGGGCCTTGATAAATTGTGATCACCTTGTAAAAAAAAGAAGCCATTTGGAGAGAAACTGCGACATGGATGTATAAGTTAAAGAGCTGTATTTTGTATCACACGAAATATTATACAATTTACATTGTTTCATTGTTTGTATATTATATCTATTTACGCTATAGTGTTTCATAGATATGTTCCTATGTAGAATATACGCAGTGAATCAGAGTTTTTGATTATAATGTATCGCAAAAACTGTCATAGCTAAAAAAATGTATGCTTAAACCGATGCATAGCTGTGAGTCCCCAACTAAAGAACACAATCGATTTAATTGAAAAATGTACGATTTCACAGATTCCCATGAAAATAAAAATATTGAAAGTGTTAAACACTCGTTAATCATCATTCATTTCCGGGCTACGTTAATTATACAAGCAATAGAATAGTTCAAGCTGAAAAAACACACACACAAACACAAAATTGCTATCAGTAATTTTTCTCATTATACCAAATATTTACGAAGCTATTTTAAACGAAAGGCAGAAGGTGTAATGTATTTAGATATGTACCAATATTTTAGTTTGTAAATTTAATTGTCTGTGATTTCGTAGTCTAGAGTGCTTATATGAAAACGTTTGGTCGTTCGCCAATAACGATTTATGTTGTGATTTTGCAAAAGCAGTTTCATTGTTTTAAAACGTATATGTTCCTTATATTTTAAAGTGTTTTATATTTTATTTTTACGTCGAGGATGTTTAAGCACCTGGGGTCAAATCGATATATGTAAATGTGTCTAGCCAGTCGGTAAAAAAAGGAAAATAAAACCTAAAATGTTGATTTTGACAAATTATGTCTGATTTATTCGACATTGTTTCGGTGAAAGTCATAAATTCTCAGCCGGCATTTAAACCCGTGTTTAATTGGACGATATTCCCCCTTTCAGAACCGATCGATGCCGATATTAATATTAAATAAAACAAAAAACTCTATCTTAGCAATGCTGATGCCAAAGTCACAAGTTTGTTTACTCATACATTAACAAACGTATTGAAACAATTCTAAGTTAAGCACCCATATAGGTGTTCTCGTATATCGATAGGTATGTAGGTAAATTTGTCTGCAAATATGCATATATAAGTTTACAAAAGAGTCCAAAACTCACCTACCTATTTCATATATACTATATTACACAGAAGCAGGAATTGATAACGTTGCGTTAAATTTAATGAGAGATACAGGATGCCTTCAATAAGTTTCCAGACGTTTGTCTTATAGGTAGTTTTATTATTATTACACGTATGAAGTAATCTCTGCCGGATGTAATGAATTATTATACCGTTCCTATGATGTCGGTAAGGCCCTATGGAACGCCTCCTGTGTGATCGCGTCAACACCTCTCGCTACAGATTCTTTCATCACACCGATTGTCTCAGAACGACAACCGCAAAGTTTCCGTAGAGTCTAAGGAAAAACAAAAGTCCATGAAGCATGGCCTTTACTATGGGGAGAGTCAGGAATAACCTTTATGCTTATCGTGGTCAAATAGTCTCTGATAAGGATGCACCATATTTGGGTCAAACTTCGCTTAAATATTCTGCTTCTTCTATTCCTGGCGAATAGAAGAACTGTACGTACATTTCCCACGTACACAACACACTCTGTACTTATTGACATTATAGGCACACGGTAGTCATTATCCATTAAATTCTTTATTTAAAAAATTAACACTGGAGTTCTGACTTCCTTATTTACCACAGTGCTCATCATCCCTTGCAGAGTCCCTGCTTTCTCTGAATCTCTTATGCCACGTAAAATTGATGGTCGATTCATGCAAGATAAAAGCAGACTGCAGGATTCCGTACGTTTCTTCTGCATTTTACAAGTTTAAAACGAAACGCTATTTAATATCTCTCTTCTAAAGTCTCCTCACGTCCTGATTGTATTTTGGAAATTTACTAGTGTTATCATTCATACTTTGGTAATGTGTGTTCCAATTCCTTCAGTAGCTGTTATTTACAACATAAAATCAGAACAAATTAACCAGTCATATCAGAAGATGTATAACAAGAACATACCGAATTTTCAAGAATCTACGACAATTTTAGATGGATATACGAAAATAATCTGAACACTTTTCCAAGGCATTCGGTACAATGTTATGTTTTATTTTGCTATTATATTTAAGTCTAATTCTTTTCCGTTTTACCCCAAAATATTCAAAATGAAACCATTATTTGATATACACATATATATATAAATATATATATTAGTGTTATATATATATATATATATATATATATATATCCAAACGATAGGTATCACAATATATATATATATATATATATATATATATATATATATATATATATATATATATATATCCAAACGATAGGTATCCCAATGGGATTGGATCCTGCACCATTTTGGGCAAATTTGTATTTACATAGACTCGAGTATATATATATATATGTCATCATTATTAAAAACAGATATATCTAAAACATATAACTTTCATGGGTGTAGGAGATTTATAGATGACCTTATATGCATAAACGATAATGATGAATTCGAAAAAAGTAAACATCTTATATATCCAAACGAACTAAAATTGAATTGTGAACATAGAGGACAACAGGCTACATTTCTGGATTTAGATATAAAAATTGAGGATGAGATTTTTCTTTATAAAATATTTGATAAAAGAAACGCATTCCCCTTTAAAATAGTACGTATGCCCCATAAGGATAGCACCTGCCCTGTTTTTGTGTTTTATGGAACCATTATGTCAGAGTTTTTGAGAATAGCTCGCGTTACTCTAAAATTAACAGATTTTATACCACCAGTTTCTAGCTTAGTAATAAGGATGATAAAACAAGGTGGGGATAAAAATAAAATATTTAAACAGTTAAATAAAGCATTTGTTCGTTATCCTGATGCTTTTGAATCGTTTAAGATAAGCCAGACTATATTAATAAAGGAAATCCAAAACTATATTAGCAATGTATAAAATGTATTAATAATTACATATAATAAATTTATCAAAAAAAAAAAAAAAAAAAATGTATATATGTAAAAATAAAATATTTTTAACCTTTATATATCTAATTTTAAATAAATAAGAATGTAAATATAAAAACTACTAATTATAGTGGGGGTGATAAGTAGTTAAATGGATTAATCCAAAGCTTATACATACAAGACTGAAAAATTAAATGTATCCATCTCAAATGGATAGTACCAGTCAAGGATCCGTCACTTGACACTCAGCTCAACAGGTGAGGGGCCGGAGACCGGCCCAGCACCTGTTGGACTGAGGTACACCGCCTGGGTAATACCTAGGAGGTCCACCCTCCCAGGCCTTGCCACTGGGCTTTCCGGTGGGGCAAGTTTATTGCTTGCTGCCTGAGGCGCCCCGACCGGGGAATGCCGACGGGGTTACTCAGGCAATTTTTAAAATTGCAGGAGTGCCCCTCCTTTAGGGGAGCCTGCTGGGTTACCACTTTCCGGCCTTGTGCCACATTTTGCTGAGTGGACAGCAAATAAATATAATCCATCTCAAATGGATAGTACCAGTCAAGGATCCGTCACTTGACACTCAGCCCAACAGGTGAGGGGCCGGAGACCGGCCCAGCACCTGTTGGACTGAGGTACACCGCCTGGGTAATACCTAGGAGGTCCACCCTCCCAGGCTTTGCCACTGGGCTTTCCGGTGGGGCAAGTTTATTGCTTGCTGCCTGAGGCGCCCCGACCGGGGAATGCCGACGGGGTTACTCAGGCAATTTTTAAAATTGCAGGAGTGCCCCTCCTTTATGGGAGCCTGCTGGGTTACCACTTTCCGGCCTTGTGCCACATTTTGCTGAGTGGACAGCAAATAAATATAATCCATTTTAAATGTGGAAATTGATGAATCGCACAGGTAAGAAATTCATTTTTATACTATGAAAAGATTAGTAATTGCAATGAAGAATAGGAAATTGGATAAAAAAAATTTTGTAACATGTCTTCTTCCTAAGATTAAGGGTGGTGGTGTTTGATCAACACTGCTGGGGAGCCATGAAGTAATATACTGTTTTGTTTTTAAATGCCCGAATCAGTGTTTCATGGTAAACAACTGATGATCCCTTGAAAAATTTAAAAAAATTGGTATTATAGTAAATTCGAGATGCAGTGATTGCAGGTGATTAAATGACTTACTGACTAAGTGTTTTTTTTTGTTTTTTTTTAACGAATGATAAAAAGTAATTTTTTGTGTAGTTTCAAATGTTAAAAAAACTTCAAAGACTATATATATTTATATATATATATATATATATATATATATATTTCTGACAAACTGTGTTAATAAGGTGCATTTATTTCCACGTTAAAAGGTAATCAGTCCCCACTTAAAAAATATATATAAACAAAAGTGAAAGCCTCAAACCACATTATCTCCTAACAAGCCTCCTTACACTCATAGTTGCTTACACTGCATGAGCTCTACTCAACCCCTCTATCCACTAACAATGAAATAACAATATCCCTAATCCACTTTGAGGAGTGTAACTATTTAGCAGATATAACCTCTAAAAACTAACCCATTAACATTAACTAACCACGCGGGGTCGCAGAAATACCTGGATTAGACCCCAGGCGCGGAGCAAACCCTCTCAGTGGTGACGGACCCAGTGGATCTTTCCAGATAATCTGTCTAGGAGAAGGAAAACTCTGAAACTAAACCAAAGAGGAGGGAGGCCTCTTCAGTCTTGGATGACAACCTTCCTAGAGCTGGTGACTCAAACAAATTACCGGTTTGCAATACCTAAATTGCTTAAGGAGTAGATAGGTCCTGCCTATCGCCCGGCTTCCATACTCCTTCTTTGCCTATTAGTCAGGCGCAGAGATACTATCACAGTGATTCGACAGAAACACCCATTGGTAGATCTTGTTTCTTGTCTAGGGCAATGAACGCCGTTTCCCCCACTCCCGACACACCCCACCCCTAAAGCTGGGCACTTGAGAATGCTTGAGTACCACATATGCCTGAGCAATTAGATTGGGTTGATCTTCCTCTGATGGGTTGAGGGTACCGGATTGACAGTTACTGGCTGCTGTTTCCGACTGGTAGTACAGGAGCCCTAACTCTTTGGTAGCGCTTAGAGCGGCTGCTCCATCAACAGTTGAATAATATCGGGATGTTTGCAGTGCAATGGCGCGCATGGAAAGGGACCCTGCACTCATCCCCGGTGGGCTTTCCTGAGGCCACAGTCCTAGTTGATGGAGGGCCAGCTGATGGTCTACTTGTGTTGCATGTGTGATATTCTGCATAACCTCCTGTTCGGCTTCCCCTAACCCAACTGAAACTCGTTAAAAAACATGATGACAGTACAATCTAAAAATAAGCTTAAACCAGGCTTAGGGACCAACAAATCCAACTTGCCTCGTCCTTTGAGGCTTGCATTCACAAATATCCGTGGGCTTAGAACTAATTTAGCCGATGTTGAAGCATTTCTCCTAACAAATACCCCGGATATTTTAGCACTAAGTGAGACTAACCTACACTCCTCCATCCCCTCTAACTACTTTAACATGCCTGGATATCTCCCACTCTGCCGTAAGGACTCTGACAGACATATGCACGGACTTGGAGTTACATTCGTAATACCCTTCCCTTGACTAGAGCAACAAATCTAGAAACGGATGATCAAGCCTTTATGTGCTTTAGACTAATCATGCAACACAACATTAGCTACTTTTATTTCTCTACCGCTCTCCCTCGACCCAAGACTGCACCATAATAAACAAAGTATCTGACAGCATAGACACATCACTCTCCTTCGACACTAGCGCCCAAGTACATGTATTTGGTGACTTTAATGTCCATCACAAAAACTGGCTTGGATTCTCTACTTATACAGATGCAGCAGGCAGCGCAACTCATAGCTTCTCTGTATCTCACTCCCTATCGCAAAGTGTTACTTTCCCAACCCGCTTCCCTGATCAGGAAGAGCAACACGCATCACTATTAGATCTGTTTTTGACCACAGTTCCTGATGATTGTGTAACGAAAGCCGACAGCCCACTTGGGAACGCTGATCATGCGGTAATAATGGTTGAAATTGCCCTAAACTCTAGACCCAAAACTGAAGAGCCAGTGCTCAAAACAAGGAGATATTATAAAAAGGCTGACTGGGAAGCTATCAGAGATCTTATCAGAGACGCCCCATGGGGAATTATTTTTCTCTTCCTGCTGAACAGTGTGCAACTGAGACCACTGAATGGTTCAAAACTGCAATCGAAGCGCATGTTCCCATGCGGAAATTCTATAGCAAGCCCCACTCTCCCCAATGGTTTACTTCGACTTGCGCAACTGCCATTGCTCAAAGGCAGCATGCATTCCGCAGGTTTAACCGACATAAGTCCAGTTCAAACAGACAAAAGTACAAAGAAGCTAGAAGTAACGTTAAGAAAGAAATAGCGACAGCTAAGAGGGAATTTACGGAAACCACTAAAAAACGCATCGAAGCACAGAAATTAGGAACTCGTGACTTCTGGAAAATCTACAACAGTGTAGTAAATAATGGGCAATCAACAATTCCCCCACTAACCAACAATCACGAGGTTCTTTGCTCAGCAACCGAGAAGGCTAACATGCTTGCCAGTCGGTTTGCTTCCAACTCTACACTGGACCCTCTAAACCACCCCCTACCTGACTTTCCTATGCGGACAGACGCCACGCTAGACGATCTGATAATCACCCCTGCTCAGGTGCATGCTATCATAAAAAACCTTGACACTTCCAAAGCATGTGGACCCGACCTCATCCCAGCTGTGCTATTAAAAAAGTGCTCAGCCGAAGTAGCTCCAGTTCTCTCCAAACTCTACAACAAATGCCTTAATGAATCTTGCTTTCCGAGCTGTTGGAAAACTGCTTCTGTGGTACCAGTATTCAAGAATTTTGGCGAAAGAACTGACCCATTAAATTATCGCCCTATTAGCCGCCTCCCACTTTTCGCCCAAATATTTGAGACCTTAATTAACCATGCTCTAGTCCAGCACCTTACAGATGCTAAACTTCTGACCGACCATCAATATGGATTTAGACAAGCCCGTTCCACGGCAGACATCCTAACTGTAATCTCTGAACGCATATACCATTCACTGGACAAAGCGGGAGAGGGCAGAGCGGTAGCTCTAGATATATCTAAGACTTTTGACAGGGTATGGCATGAGGGTCTCCTCAGGAAGATTAGATCTTACGGTATCACTGGTAGAATACTTAACATAATTAAATCCTTCTTAGATAAGAGAAAAATCCAGGTTGTCCTCGACGGTCGTACGTCTAAACAATATAATATAAATGCGAGATTGCCCCAGGGATCTATCCTTGGTCCTCTGCTGTTCCTGATATTCATAAATGACCTCCCCGACAAGATTGCCTCTGAGATGGGTATATATGCTGATGACACCACACTCTATAGCAGGCACGACAGGAAAACAAATGAACATATATCTAAAGTAATGGCAGAAACACTAGAGGATGACCTCAAATCAGTAGTGGAATGGGGACAAAAATGGATGGTAACGTTCAATGCCACCAAGACAAAACTGGTTTCATTCAATAATTACAAGAAACCTTCTCTACCACCTATAGCAATGGCCAACAACTCTTTAGCTGAGAGTACGTCTTTCAAGCTCCTTGGCCTAACGTTCACAGGAAACATGAGCTGGAACAATTACATCGAGGGCATTGCCAGGGCCGCTGCGAGGAAGGTGGGCTCTCTCTACCGTGCTAGAAAACTTCTAACACCCGAAAGTATCCTGTCCCTCTATAAGGCCACTATTCGCCCATGTATGGAGTATTGCTGTCATATTTGGGCCGGTGCATCGGCTACTAGTCTCTCGCTCCTTGACAGGGTTCAAAAGAGAGTCGCAAATCTGATAGGCCCTAAACTGGCATCAAAACTTCAGCCTCTGTCCCATCGTCGAAACGTTGCATACCTCTGCCTGTTCTACAAGTATTATAATGGTGAATGCTCTGAAGAACCGCAAGCACTTGTGCCCCCACGACGTGAACACCCTCGACAGACCCGAAAAGCTACAAAATCCCACCCCCCACACTGTAGAGATCCCTAGATGTAAAAGATCTTTCTACTCCAGTAGTTTCTTCCCCAGAACTGCTAGACTTTGGAATTCCATTCCAGGTCACTGCTTCCCCAACTGTACTGACATGCATAAGTTCAAGTGCAACGTGAACCAACATCTCGCTGCCCTAATGCCTACATAGTACCCCAGTAGATGTTTCCCCTGATAGTAGCCCCCTACATTAAAGTGGCAATTTGCCTTGTTTGGGGTGAAAATGTAATAAAAAAAACAAAAAAAAACTTCATTTTATACTTATTTTTTTGTGTTGATTTTTGACATTTTTTTCATTCTCCGGACTGTATTCTTCGTCTTTTCTTAAGACAGAAATTAATGAACATTTCTGTCTTTGTGTTTATTATCTTCCATTCGTATATTTT
The DNA here is from genome assembly GCF_053919585.1 of Euprymna scolopes. Taxonomy (NCBI): domain Eukaryota; kingdom Metazoa; phylum Mollusca; class Cephalopoda; order Sepiida; family Sepiolidae; genus Euprymna; species Euprymna scolopes. The sequence goes on from NC_136506.1 coordinate 99,631,533, forward strand.
GTTTTTCTATGAATGAAACGGATGTATCTTATCTTTTTATTACATTTTCACCCCTAACGAGTCACAATGCCCCTTTGATGTAAGGAGCTACTATCAGTTAGAGGGATACTATGTAGAGAGTAGTAAACTGGTACCACAGAAGCAGTTTTCCAGCAATCAGGAGGGCATGATTCGTTAAGGCAGTTGTTAAAGAGTTTAAAGAGAACTGGAGCAACCTCAGGGGAGCATTTTTTAATTATACAACCGGGATAAGGTCAGGTCGAAATGCTTTTGATGTGTCTAGTTTTTTTATGATATTATGTACTTGAGAAGTGGTTATTTCTATATAATCTAGTGTCGTTTCTCTCGACAAAGGTAAATCAAGTAAGGAGTGGTTTGCTGGGTCCAATGTAGAGTTTCAGGTAAGTCTTCTCGGTTGCCTCGCAAACAAACTCCTGGTTATTAATCTAGAGCAACTTACATTATATTAATTAACTAATATAGTAAACATGTACAAAAAAAAAACATGTAAGAAAAAAAGCTCACTTCCAGAATAAATAGTTGGTAAGTTTTTTTTTTTTTAATTTTTAAGATTTTACAACTTCTATAGACCGGTTTTTTAACAGTACATATGCATAGTTATGTAATATTTATGTTTCGCCCCTGCTTCATATTTTGCAACACCAGTAACACACCCTTTTAACTAATGTTAAAAGTAATTTACATTTCTCACTGTAGTCTTGATAACAACTCATTTAAAATTTTATACATAGGAGTACATTACATATGCTATGCATAGTGCACTTGTTATTGCTAGAGTTTTAAATATTAAAGAGGATAGTTTACTCTGTTTATAGCCTTTCATCAAGCAATAACACATTTTGGCGCAATGTAAATATCAACAAAACTATATATTGAAAATATTATGTAGTGCTCGTAATTGCAATACAATTTCCGAATAACAAAGAGTAATGGGAAAGATTTATCGGGAAAGAGTAAAGCTTCACTAATCGCTCTTTCGAGACAGGGAGAAATTAGACAGAAAAAGAGAAGGAATATATAAGATTCTCCTCAGTATGATATTAAATTGTGTCCGCGCTTAGCATAAAATTTGGGTGAATAGAAACAATCGATTCTTCACACTATTGTAATATCGATTAGTACTTAGTATTTCCGAGATCCATTTCATTCTATAAGCGGTTAAATTATTTTTATCTCTGTCAATACTGATTTGTTTCTGATAGGTCGTAAATTGGCGTTACGTAAGATAAATTAGGGCTTAAAAATAGAAAAGTTATTTTAAGTAATATAAACAAATAAAGATTTTAACATTTGCCCTGTGTCAAACAAACTATATTTAACAATATATCTTACAAACACACACATATAAATATATAAACACATATTTATATATATGTGTGTATATATATATACACACTAATAAACATAACTGTACAAATCTATGTATGTATGTATGTATATATATATATATATATTCATGTACACATAAATATTTACACAAACATATATATATATATGTGTGTGTATACACATATACATATATATATATATATATATATATATATATATATATATATATATATGTATGTGTGTGGGTGAGTGTGTGTGTGCATAGGAATATATACATATATACTAATCTATAAATATACGTATGAATATGTACAAAATATACACGTGCATATATGTATAAATACATTATTGTATACATATATATATATATATATACATATATATACGTATACATATTTCATAATATAGTCCACATAAAAACGCACATACACACGCACAACCTATATATATATATATATATATATATATATATATATACATGTATAATCATATACATCTATATTATATACAGCTATATATTTAGTTATATACAGCTATACAATATATATACAAACTTAAATATGCATATATTAAACACATATTAAGGCATAAATGCATTATAAATACTTTAACATGCTTTATTGTATTATAAGCATGCAAGGATACTTAAAATGCACAATTATATGCATATATACGTTATATATATATATATATATATATAAACACACACTAGAGATAACATACATATGCATATATAAATTGTACACATATATACGCATCTATATAAAACATATACCTATAAAGGTGATCACATACACATAGTCATACATATATACATTATATATATATATACACACACATATATATACATATATATATGCATACACATATACATTATATTCATATATGCACATTGTATACGCATATAGGTTATTGAAACCAATACGATTTTCTGAAGGCTGCGTCCGGCAATATTTCCACGGACACATTCTTCATAGTTTACTCCATTTAAGAAAGAAAACAGTGTTTGCGAAGATGTACTTTCATGTGAGTCTGCTCAGAACTTATGTAAATCTCTAGCAGTAGACACCGTAAACCACATAATACGTTTCCTAATAGAGAATAACCAGATAGCGTGAAATTAAACTAAAACTTCGTGACCATCAATAGCACGACTGCCTAATAATGGACATTTTCATGTACATGTCTGTACAGTAGTGCATGTTTTCTGTTGCATCTCTGTCTATCTCTACAATTATATAAATGCAACTTAGCTTTTGTGTGTAAGTTCCTTCCTTGTAGACTCCCAAACGGCTGAACAGATTTTCTTTAAAATTTACAGAAATTTAATGTATGAGTCTAGGAGTGATTTTAGTTAAGTGTTTTTCTCAGAATATCCCCGATAATCACCGATAATCGAAACCGATATTTTATTTTTTCTATCATCGGTAAAGCAATTTTTCCTGTCGCCACTTAGCAGCAATGATAAAACAACGAGCCGAGAAAATTCTACTGTGGTAAGTTGATAGCCTGTTTTTTTCTGTAGGTTTGTAGGTTTAAACTCTGCACATAAATTTCTTTTTTTTTACATTAACAGCAAAATATTTTTAAAAATTTGAAAATATACGTGTTTCTTAGCATTGCAAAAGTAAATTATGTATCTGTTTGGAACGTCTATTGAACAAGCAGATGGCAACAATCCAAACTTGATCGCCCTTCGGGGCCCGTGGTGCAATTGATAGAGACGTTGAACTCTACGGTTCCAGGTGAGCATTGTCTGAAGATAGCGGTTTCAATCCTACCCAAAGCCAGCTAGATACTTACTTGGCTTAAACGTGATTAGGTGACAACAACAACGGATGGCAGTGATTGCTGAGAATGCAGTTAGGAGATTCGGAGTTTCTATCCGTCGCGGTTACCACCTGACGTAGGCCAGAGGAGTAGTTGGCCGAAATGTCGTGAAACAACAAGTAATAACGATGAAAATAATAGTCCGCAATAAATAAATTAATATAAATAATACTCATCTCAATAATGAATTTCAATTAAAATAATATATAAAGTACGGAATTCTTTATTAAAATCCACGTAGCTAGTATGCTCTAATATTGTCAGCCATGACCGAGTGGGAATCCGAGGAAATTCGAGCTTGTATTGTAAGATACGCTTGCACTGCACGTTGAAGGTAAGACGACCTGACTTATGTATCATATAAGTGAATTTACTAAGTACATTATCCGTTAGGCGACAGGGTTTTTATAGTTCGATAAGATAAAGATTAATTAGATCGGATGTTATATCTATGGAAACCTTGTGAAAGTATCACTCAACGTTAGTATTCCAAATAGTATATCTAAAACCAACGATTAAATATTGAACTGCACTTGTGCTCGAATTAAGAAGGATTACAATAGTTTCTACAAATCATATATTTAACCAGTATTCAAACCAGCCAACAACAAAATGAAAGCCTCTGAAAGCTAAAGTCAAATTTGATTAGCTGCCTATGTAAATAACATATATTTTTAAAATATTCTATGTCGTAATTTTATCATTTCAATATTTTTGTCGTATGGATGAACTGGAGATATATTTAGGATAGCTCTTGCTTGTCGACTCCTGTTTGCTATTGCTAAAATACCTATCTTCTTGTGTGAGCGTGATGTTAGTTTAGTGAAAAAGGAAGGGACGCCTGGCGCCTCATGGATACAGTCGCCATTGATTTATCCATTATATGGCAATGAATTTAGCCAAAAGCATAAAACTATGCGCTTCGTGCAAAACAAAAAAAACAAATGGATACATTTTACTCGGGGTGTCGATAATAATCTAACCGGTATGTAAATAAACCTTACTATAATGTAGAATGGGTGTGTGTTCGTTTCTATGCCCCAAAAAAGTAACCAGTAAAAATGTTTTAATAGTTGTATGCATTGATCGGTCTAATTTAAGTACATCAATACACACACGGGTCCCACTGTCTCTCTTTTCACACACACACACACACACACACACACACACACACACATAAACACACACATAAACACACACACCCATATATATATGTATATAAACAAAATGGTATTGTTTTTAATGAATTTATCAGATGTTATTTTTTTAATTACCGAATTTAATTGCAATTTTTCATATATACTATTGCTGTATCCGTATATTGAGGGTTTTTTTTTTATTAGGGCAGATTATAAATATTAATACATATATTTATATTGATTTCGATTTTACATACGTTTTATATAAAGTCGTAAGCGTATTAGTAAATGTCGCTCTCCAGCTGTCTTATGATTTAGACTAAAGCATTAGGGAGTTTAAAATCTTAAATCGATCATGTGGATATTAGTCAGAATTGGAAGACAACCCCGAAAAAAGAAGGGCGTAGTTACGTTATATTTGTGCTTTTCAATCGTCAGCTAGTATAAAATGGGCAAAGTTTTAGAACGGATTTGTTGGTTATTAAGGGCAACATGATACTCGAGGGTTGTTTATTGAGATTAACAGATAAACGTTACGACACTGTTAAATTTCATAGCATTGGTCGTAAATGATGTGAAATAACGTGTTTACATAAAATTTGATAACGGCAATATAATATTCGGCGAGAGAGTAGCGTACTGCTGTTCTGTTTACAAAGGGTAGTCCTAAATAAATGACTTATCTGATGGAATATTATTTTAGTTTTTAAGGTGGAGAGGATGGAAGAGAATTAATGACAGTGGCTGTAGCAATACAAGTTTTGAAATATTGTGAGTATTTTTCACAGTATTAGCTGATTGAATTATCGTCGAGCGCCAGCCTCAAACTAAGGACAGAATAGGGCAAGATTACGATTATATATATATATATATATATATATATATATATATATATATATATATAATCGTAATCTTGTGTGTGTGTGTTATTTTAAATAGGGCAAAATTACTATTCTTGTAGACACTCGATTTTGTCTCGTAATGTATATATATATATATATATATATATATATATATATATATATATATATATATATATATATATATATATATATATATATATATATATATATATATATATGCGTGTGTTATTTAGGACGGGTACGCTTCAAATAATTTAATCAATCTCTCATTATATATATGTGTGTGTGTGTGTGTGTGTGTGCGAGCGTGCGTGCGTGTGTGCGTATATGTGTGTGCGTGTGTGTGTGTCCAAGTGTGTGCTCACAAGTAGCGAAAGATATCCTTTTCTTCTTTGATTGACATGAGCATTTATATGTCACTACACATTGATGAGAATGTTACAATCAGCTAATTCCAATACTTGAGGCTTCTTCAGCGATTCTTATTATACGAAAGTAAGGACACTACTATACTTTTGTATAAAAACCTCGCTTGACCAGGTCTCAACTTACTCGTAACAGACTAATCCAAGCGTGCTCATCAATATTTCGAAACATATCGATGCTTATGTATTTTATAAATAAAACGTTTATGTCTTTGTTATATATATATATATATATATATATATATATATATATATATATATATATATCTTTCACTATATATATATGTGTGTATTTTGTGTGTGTTCTCCAACATGCCTGTGTTCAAGTTATGAGTTAGTGTGTTCAAATACCAAATTTGTTTATGTACATGTAATCTTAAGAGGTATTATCGTAGAGAAGCAGCAGTTTCAATATATGATAAATTTTTTGTTTATTTTATTTTTCAACAAATTGGTTCACGCTATTAATTCATTATGTTAAAAATAAGTTCGTTTGAAAAAATACTTAAAGGTCGTTTCAACTTGACCTAATAATAACAGTGCTTTAACTCACTGACTTTGGATTTTGGTTTCGATTTCAGTTCAAGAATTGATTTATACTGACGAGAACTGAACCATATGGAAAATAAAACTCGCATACAAATGTCTTTGCTTATGTATGAAGTGGAAAACGTCGGAGAGCCTGCTAGTATATATATATATATATATATATATCAATATATATATATATATATATATGTATATATATATATATATATCTATTGATATATATACAGATGACCCCCCCCCAAAAAAAAAAGCTACGTGGAGGCCATCGAGAACATATGCTGTAGAACGGGCAAAAGAAGGCCAAAGACCTTAGAGTTTTGCTGTCATGTTTTGAATATAATAAACTAGTTATGACCAAAGTTTCATTTCATTCGGACAAAACACTAAGAAACGAGGCCTTATTAGAATTGGTCCCTTTTTTTTAGGGGTCTCCCTGTATATATATATATATATATATATATATATATATATATATATATATATATTATTTTTCTTATTACATTTTTTAGCCCCAACAAGGCATAGTGCCTCTTTGAAGTAGAGGGCTAATATGTGGGGCATAATTTGCAGGAATGTCATGAAGGGAGATCAACAGTTAGATTTCTGTTCACATTATACTTGAACTTCTGCATGTCAGTCCAGTTGAGAAAGCAGAATCCCGGAAGGGAGTTGCAAAGTTTAGCAGTTTTTGGGAAGAAAATATTGGAATATATAGCTTTCTTTACACCTAGGGATCTCTAAGGTGTAAGGGTGGGATTTAGCTGATTGTCGGTATTGTCGGGGGTATCTAGCTCGAATGGGGTACACGAGATTGGAGTTCGTCATAGCATTCACCATTAAAATAATTGTAGCGCAGTAAGAAGAATGCAGCAGTTCGTCGACGGGAGAGAGACTGAAGTTTTCAGGACCTACCAGGTGGCCGAATCTCTGTTTAACTCTGTCAAGAAGTAAGAGACATGTAGCAGATGCACCAACCCAGATGTGACAACAGTACTCCATACATGGGCGAGTGGTTGCCTTATAAAGGCAGAGGATGATTTCAGGCGTAAGTTGCTTTCTTTTTTCTTTTTTTACACAATGGTCACCACGTATCAAGGCACGGAAGCCACTCAGGGATAACGGTTCTTGCAAGTAAATTACGTTAGTGTGGAGATTTGATGAAGTGTTTACTTAAGGGGGCGGTTCATTAGGAATTTGTTAACGTTGGACTTGAAGACATCAAAGTTGTAGTTCGGTGGGAAGCAGGCAAACGGAACAGAGTTCCACAGGCGCGCAGTTCTAAGAAATAAGCTTTGTTCATGGAATCCACGTTTTGATTTAGGCACAGAAAAAGAGTGGCGACGGGGGACCAGAGATTGGAGTTCAGACGAGCACCTGCGATGGAAAGAACGATAAAACAAGGATAGGCTCGCAACGCCTCTTCTGTGGGAGAGGGGTTGCAAGGTAGAGAAAATGGCATCCCCCACTAAGCCACGAAGTCTATTTTGTACTCTGTCAAGGCAGGATAGGCTATTTTTAGTAGCTCCTGCCCATATATGGCAGCAGTATTCCATCCTTGGACGTACTTGGCTTTTATATAGATAGAGAATTGCATCAGTAGTGAGATATCTTCTGGAACGGTAGAAGGATCCCACCATCTTTCCAGCGACATTGGCAACAGACTTGATGTACGTGTTCCATTTCAGACCAGGAGTAAAGGTCAAACACAGAAGCTTGTCAAAACACTGGGCCTCTCTCAGACGAGAGAAATCCATCCCAATTGATGCCAGCTGGGAATCAGAGCGTTGATGATGTAAGGATAGGAGTTTGGTTTTAGATGCATTAAAGGTAACCAGCCACGTCTTCCCCCACTGAACCACGCGCTCGAGATCAGAGGAGAGAGAATCAGAGAGAACTTTGTCATTTACAGTCTTTGATGTGTTGCCGTAGATGGTCGTGTCATCAGCATAGATGCCAACAAATGATTGAAGTATGTGTTTAGGGAGGTCATTTATGTAGATCAGGAAGAGAATTGGGCCCAGGATTGACCCCCGAGGGACTCCAGCATTGATACTGCAGGCTTCTGATTTTTTGTCCATCGACCACTACTCTTATGAGCCTATCGGAGAGAAATGATTTAATGATTGAGAAAACATTTCCAGTTATACCGTAGCTGGAAATCTTGTGAAGTAGACCCTTATGCCATACCTTGTCGAAGGCTTTTGATATGTCAAGAGCAATTGCCCTAGAAAGGAAGCATTTGTCAAGAGATTCACTTATCCTGTGAGATATAACCGTCAGCACATCTGTGGTAGATCTTTCAGAGCTTAAACCATAGTGCGTGTCACTAAGAAGGTTGTTTCTGCTAAGGTGGTTGACTATTTCTCTATTTAATATGGATTCCAGCAACTTACTTATAACACACAGGAGACTTATTGGTCTGTACTGAGAAGGAGATGACTTATCACCTTAATTCTTAAATACAGGGCAAACTGATGACTTCTTCCAGGGAGTCGGAAAGCACTTCTCCTTAAGGCAGCGCTTAAACAGTTTTGTAAGTATGGGAGCAAGTTCGTGTTGAAGCTTTTTTAACACTATAATTGGGGTGCCGTCAGGGCCAGTTGCTTTACTGGAATCAAGGTTTTTGATTAGCCTGGCGACTTTATGTACGGATAGTTCTATGTTCCTTAGCGTGTTCTGTGTTATAGGAGGAAATATGGGGAGTTGATGGCCTTCGTCGATAGGGTAGAATTAGCTGCAAAGTTCTTTGCAAATAGTTTTGCCTTGTCTGATGCTGACGAGATGACCTGTGGTCCATTGATAATGGTGGTGCCCGGAAAACTCGTCCCGGGAAAACTCGTCACGGGAAAACTCGTCTCCGGAAAACTCGTCTCCGGAAAACTCGTCTCCGGAAAACTCGTCTCCGGAAAACTCGTCTCCTTTCGCTAGGTAGGAAAACTGGTCCCTTATTAAATAAATATCGATTGAAAACACATTTTATTATCGTTCTTGAAGGAGATATTGTTTTGTTTTTAAAATAGACTATAGCCCCCCCATAATATTTAAAAAAAAATATTTTACTTGTTTAATGTTTTTTTTTTTATATAAAATCGATTTTCTAAGTGTCCGTTTTTTACCTAACTGGCTAAGTTCTTAGTGGTTCACTTGTTTTAAAGCGTTTATTATGTTCATAAACGAGACCGCATATTTTTTATACTAATATAAAAAGAATTTACTTATTTACTGTTGTTATAAAAGGGTAAAATCGAGTTTTCTACTTCGCCGACTATGTTGTGGGTTGTTTAATTTATTTGGAATCGTTTATTCGGTAAAGAAAAAAAACACAGAAAACAAACACAAAAACATGTCGAGTGTTACGTGAGAACGAGAAATAATGTCCGGTATATAACATCTTAAGAGTCTTGATAATCGCTAAAAAATAGAAAATTAAAGAAATTACTGAGGGAGATTTGGTTTTAAAAAGAAAATAATAAATTTTAGGGTTGTATTACTGTACACATAGATTCGAAAAAGTTGTCAAAAAAACAAATATATAACAAATAAATGTTATCAAAGGCAGGATAAGTTACTTTTCTACCAAACTGGATATATTTTTTTGTGTTTTTATTCAATTTAACATGTTTATTCAGCTCGAAAAACATACAGTGTTTACCGATGTATTGGACAATTCAAAATGGCGGCCGACTCTCTCTTAAACGCGGTAAGTTCGGGAAAAGGTGTTATAAATAATAAACTAGACAAAATACTATTAAAAAAACACCGAATATATGTCAACATATGTCACGGTAATATATATTGAGCGAATTTCTAACAGGATTTTGTCTAGTTTATTATTTATAACACCTTTTCCCGAACTTACCATGTTTAAGAGAGAGTCGGCCGCCATTTTGAATTTTCCAATAACTCGGTAAACACTGCATGTTTTTCGAGCTGAATAAACATGTTAAATTGAATAAAAACACGAGAATTATATCCAGTTTGGTAGAAAAGTAACTTATCTTGCCTTTGATAACATTTACTTGTTATATATTTGTTTTTTAACTACGTTTTCGAATCTATGTGTACAGCAATACAAACCCAAATTTTAATATTTTTTAAAATATAATTCAGAGAGGGGGGAACTATATCTCCCTCCGAAAAACAACCAACAAAAAAATGAAATTAAAAAGATTATTGATAAACGATAGCGGAGTTTTCAATAAAATTGATTAATAAATTTATTTAGTGATTACTTTTTCTCTGAATGATTGATTTTAGAATTTTGAAGTAAAAATTTAAAAAATTAAAAATGAGTTAACGAGAGATTGTTAGCACATGGCATCTCTCGCGCCAAAAAAATATTTCGCTTTTAATTTATTAGTTAATTTTTGCAAAATTTTACAGGACGACAATAAATGTGGATAATTGATAGAATTATAATTTTAAATAACGCATGAGTGCATTTGGTATGAGAGAAAACGAAAACATAACAACAAAAAACTATCATAATTAAAAAACAAAAACCAAAAAGTAACGCTCCCAGTTTTTAATTTTTTTGTTTTGTTTTTTATTATTGTTTTTATGACTCCAAAAAACATCGTTAAAATAAGAACCAAAAAAATTGTAATTAACTTTGTATGAACATAATAAACGCTTTAAAATAAGTGAAACCACTAAGAACTTGGCCAGTTAGGTAGAAAAAAAAACAAAAACATTAAACAAATAAAAATATTCTTTTTAAATATTATGGGGGCTATAGTCTATTTTAAAAAGCAATATCTCCTTCAAGAACGATCATAAAATGTGTTTTTAATCGATATTTATTCAATAAGGGACCAGTTTTCCTACCTAGCGAAAGGAGACGAGTTTTCCGGAGACGAGTTTTCCGGAGACGAGTTTTCCCGAGACGAGTTTTCCCGAGACGAGTTTTCCCGGGACGAGTTTTCCTATTCGATAATGGTTGGGATAGAACGCAAACTTCTGTTCAGGATCCTATTTGTTATTTGCCAAAATTGATGGGAACCATCCGCTGATCAGCTACCTTAGATTTAACAGACTGGGCAAATAGCTCTCTTGCATTTTTTTGTTACTCTTTTACAGTGGTTGCTGGCAGTCCTGAAAGCAGCTTTAGTCTCAGTGCATCTATTACGTTGGTAGCTATGGAAAAAGTGATTTCTGTGCACGAAACCAACAGCACATTCTGGGGAGAACCATGGCTGGCTGTTGGGTTTTTGTTAGAATTTTTTAGATGGTATGAATTGGTCTATGCCTACAATTAACCATTCGGTCAGATCTGATACTATAGAGGACACTTCCTTTTTAAACATGGAGTGCAGAGGTAAATCAGTTATGAATGTACGGAAGCTATCCATGTCAGTCATAGAGTATCGCTTTCTAACTAGATAGAGAGAACCAACCCCCTCTTCGAAGAGATCAAAGTGTAGTATCTATTCCGTCAGATGCTGAAAGCAAAGACGATTGCCCTTGTGGCAATGAGTGTCTGGTCCATTACGGGCAACACTATATACCAAGAGACTCTAACTATCCAGCTCCCATTTCCCACATTTCGGGAGATGGTCCCCATTCCCCTCCTCCTATCCATTTTAAGAAACAGACTCATGCCTAATTTTCTCTCGCGGGGAAGCAAGTAAACACAGCCCACTTTCTTCGCAACAGCCTGACAATGCTCCACGATATATATATATATATATATATATATATATATATATATATGTATATATGTGTGTGTGCGTGTGTGTGTGTGTGTGCGTGTGTGTCTTCAAATCATACGGTAGTGTGTTTAAATCATGCGTGTGTACGAATGTCACATTTGTTTGTATAAAATTAATCTAAAGTGATACCATCTTAGAGAACACCAGCCTCAATACATGATTAGATTTTTATTTTTTTTAAATTCTATCATGAACGTAGACAGAAGTCGGTCGAGAACAGGGTCAACGGGGACCGATTGTCTGGTGCCTAGCTGTCTAGAATTGGCGAAGAAGAAGGCAAAAATATTTTCGAAGCTAAATAAATCATTTTTCTATTATGAATTGGCGTTTACACAGTCAGAGCTACATTAATACTCAATACACACAAACAAGGTAGGATTTAACTTTTCAAAAATTAATAAAAATAGGATTCTCTAGTTTTGCGCTAATTGCACTTTGGTGCCTGCGTTTCTTAAATCGATATCTATATAGACGTACTCTAGTAATAAACAGTCTAATTGAAATTCAATATATGTCTTGATTAGTGAAACAGAGCATATATATATATACATATATATATATATATATATATATATATATATATATATATATATATAAAGCTGAGTGTGTGTGTGTCTGGTCACGTATAAGTTCCTATAAGGTTGACTATTTTTAAAACCTGATTACATATAAGAGAAGATGTATCGAGACACAGGAATGGGTATGCTTTATCTGGCAGAACGGTGGTTCATTAAAATTGTGGGGTCTGCGTTCGCGCCTGGTACACAAAGTATGGAAATAAAAAATTTAAAAATTAAAAAAAAAAAAAAGTTTACAAGTGTTTTTGATATAAATGTACATAAGAATACTTTGATATGTATGTTTTAAAATTGTGGTGTTTGCGTTCGCCCTGGACTCCATGGAATAGAATTAGGCACACTCTTTATGAAAGACTTTTCATATAATCAATTTATATATGCATCACCAGAGTTTATTTAATTAAAACATGTTTAATGTTATACTTCATGTGTACTTTTTTCACACACACACACATACACAAACACTATATGTATATATATATATACACTATATATATGTATATATATATATATATATATATATATATATATATAGTAAGTTATAAAATATATATGGCGATTGAGCTACATTGAATATTCCGCGTTTCATCCAATCTAGGACTCTGCAGGCTTATGCGCATAAACCTTAAGAGTCCTAGAGTGGATGAAACGCGGAATATTCAGTGTAGCTTAATCGCCATATATATTTCATAACTTACTAACTAGCTCTCCCTATGTATTGGACACTTTTGAAGTAAATACTTAAAGTTTACGCATAAATGTATACTTTCGTATATTAATTTTATGTGAGTAAATTAAATATATATATATATATATATATATATCCATAATGATTGTATATTTTTGCAGTAGGTTGTTATTCAGACACGTTCGATTGGAAACAACAGAGGTATTCTCTTGTCCGTCCTATATGGATAATTTCTCGATTTGCTAGACGGTCTATTTAATTTCAGTAGGTAATGACGTCGAACGGTTGTTTTTCGGACATATTCTTCTCAAGTGCTTTCTGTCGGTGCATCCGGTTATCTTCAGGAGCGATTGTTTTCGTTTTCGTTTTCGTGTGCTTTTTCTATGAGGCGTGGTGTAATGATATTTTTTTCTTTTTTTTAAATTGATTATAAAATAAAATAATTTTAATAAACCATGCAATGAAAAAATCGAAATAAATAAAATAAGAATAAATCGACCAAACCCTCCTGCACACACCTTTTAGCCAATTAACAAAATACAAAACAAAAAAATTAACATATATATATATATATATATATATATATATATATATATATACATATATATATATTAATGTGATTATTAATTTAACATTCAAATTAGAATTAAAAATTAAAAATCTGTTTCAAAAGAAGGAACAACAACAAGGTCAATAATTTGTACGATCGTTTAGGAAACGATGTTTTTATTGTGATAGACATTAAATCACGGAAAATAAATTTGAAATATAGTTTTTTTTTAAACAAAGTCACCTCATCAGCAAAAGAATAGGGTGGGGATTTTTATATGTAAAAGACACCATAAATAAACATAGCAATTTTTTTAGTAAGGCAAATGTATCTGGAAAAAAATTAAATTTAAATAAAAAGGAAAATATTTACTTGGTAGAGTTGATAAGCAAAGTAATATGGGTTGAGAAAAAAAAATAGAATACAATTATAAATCTGAATTTGGTTTAAATATAAGGTTATACTATGTTTTTTTAATAAATTTTATAACTTACTACCTAGCTCTACCTACATATTGAGCACTGTTGAAGTAAATAAAGTTTACACATACATTTATACTTTCGTATATTATTTCATGTTATTTAATGGAGTAGTCATATATATATATATATATATATATATATATATATATATATATATATATAGTCAAATCCTCTAGCTATGATGAAGGGAAGACAAAAACTTGCTGCTAGGCTTTCAAATGATCTTAAACAGCACCCAAACACCCGGGCAACGCCGGGCTGAAATGCTAGTTTCTAATAAGTGTAAATATAAGGATAACAGAAAAACGACCTCTCTTATTTGTTTTTAGAGGCAATCGAGATCTCTGACAACGAATCTGATATTCAACCCCGTAGTAAATTAAGTATTTGCATGGTATTAATCCCTGAACCCAGGAACTTTGTTGTGCCAGCTCCCGATTACGCTAGCTCGAGCGCGCGGTATCATAAACAACGGCGGTCGTATATGCCTTCACGTTGTAAACTGCCTTTCAACATAGCGTTCGAGTCTTGTGGAACATTTTAAATTATACTAGACTACCCGTGGCCCGTTGGGTCAGTGTGTTATATTAGCTATGGAATTCATGTACGAGCGTGACACTTGTTCTACAAAGAATGTAAACTCATTTTTTACAGCTTTGTTTTACATAGAAGAATTTAAAATATTAAATTTGTTAAAATATTGATTTAATATGTGTAAAAAATATGACCGAATAAATTCATGTATTTGCTGTTTAAAACCAACAAAAGAAAACACTATTTAATGTAATAGGAGCGTGTGCATTTACCAATCAGGATTTCTGTTTGGCGTGTGCAGATAAAATACAGGAGTATGCCAAGCATGGTAAGGTTTATGAGCTACCGGAAAATCGGCAATAAGAATGTAAGCTGACGACTTTTAAAAATTAGAAGAAAAAAATGATTTTAATCAGGCCCTCTAGTTATAAAGGGTTGCATTATTACCATGGTTATTCATATTGTAAGGGGGATAACTCTGTCCAATTGTCTAAATAATTTTTTTGTGTGTAAATTACGTAAGTTGATCAATGAAATGGTTTTGAGTGTTGTTACATAAAAAATGATCCTCTTATAGTTTTGGAGATTATGTTTAAAAAATAAGCAATTATGAAAATTATTGATGGAAAGAACGTGCGTTTATGCAGTGATTATAACGATTTGGATCGCCAGTAACGTATTATGGTGTTGTCTTTTAATGAACGTTTTATGGGTGAAAACGTTTTTTGTATTTTTAAGGGATAATTAAAAAAAAATTGGACTTATTTATTTGTGTAAAGAGTGTAGATAAAAAAGTTCTAAGTGCCTGCATTTCTCGTCACAGGGTAACTCTTAATAATTACCCGTTAAAGTACAATTTTTTAGTTTAATAATCAAATGCAATAGGGTGGTTGGTACAGTACTAAAACAAAAGTAATTTTTAAAGATGTTTTAATTGAAAAATTAAATCCATCAGAATACATATCTGTTTCATTTGTTAACTCGGTCATTTTTACTTTTCATTATTTTTCTTTGATTCATTAAAATTTTCAATTATTTCGTGATCCTTTAATATTTGTAATTTAGAAGTCTTTAAACTGTCGAATAGAAAGCCATTTTAATTAGCCGTTTAACAATCTTCGGCAGCTACTCATGTATTGAAGTTTTTCAGGCTATTTACATCCAATAGAATTTGAAAACCATGTTACATTAAGAAAATTATAGTTTTATAACAATTTGTTCGAGTTTATAATTTAATTATCAGACGATATCGTAATTTAAATTTAAAATCTTATTCCCCAAAAAAAAAAAAAATTGAAAATGAACCTATTCCCTGGCAACTTCGAGTAAGGACAATGATACTATAAGACCATACGAATGTTCACTTTTATTATCTTCTGCAGTTAAAATCATTATGTTTTCGCAGTAATTTGTCGTTTTATCGACATTTAGTAGAAATTAAATTCGCTTTTAACAGGTCATATTGTGGCTGTGACGAAAAAAAGTAACATATATATATATATATATATATATATATATATATATACTCGCGGTTATTTATTTATGTTGGTAGTGTAGAAAAATGTATGAATGTTTTTACGAAAAGTGTATTAAAAAAATGGAGATTAATTTTTTTCAGTGCGCAGGTAAAATTCTGCAAAAGTACGCATGCGCGACCGGAAATCTTTAACCAGGTGTTGGGTTACAAACAACGTTACAAGGTCATTTGAGTTATATAATTATATAGATGAAAAGAAGAAAAGGTGGAGGAGGATTGTTGGAAAATTCAATTTTTTTTTCATTGGCGGACAATTCAAAATTCGATTGTCTAAAACAAAATTTTAAAAAAATACATTATGACGCGGCGAGATTAAATAATTAGAATACTATTAAAGATTTTTAGGAGATTTTACTGTTTTCTGTTGACATTGGGGAAGGAGACGGGGTGGTGTTGGTATTCTAATCGATAAATCTCGGCGCGTTATTAACGAAACAAAAAAAAACGTTTAATTAAACTGAAGAAGCACCTACTAAGCCACACAAGTTCTATAAATGACCAGACATAAAATAACGAAAAACATAAACCGCTCGTGAAAAATTTGTTTAAAATGCATTAAAAACTACGTAAGATAAAAAAAAACCCCAAAGTACTGTGATTATTTATTTAGAACCATTTTTTTTAGTTAGCTTTTTCTTCGAATTTTAAATTGTCCACCAATGAAAAGAAAACAATTGAAAATTCCATGTTCTGAAAATATAAAAAAATAAAAAATAGAAAGTCCTTCCGACATTATTCCCCACCCCCACTTGGATTGCTTGTCTTCTTTTTCATATAATTTTAAATGTTCCATAAAATATTCGTACGCCATGTGAAAAAGCAGTTTTCTTCGTGAAGGGATATTCAACAGCCGTCGTTTATGTACAGCGCGCTCGTGCGTAGCGTAAACGGAAGCTGTAAAATGGCGAAAAATAGTCCCTGAGTTCAGGGATTAATAATATGAAAACGGTGCATTTGCGACGGGTTTGATTATCAGATTCGTTGTCAGAGACCCCTATTACATCTAAAACACACGCACACATATTAGAGTGGTCGGTGGTCTGTTGTAGCGTATCCCTATATGTGCCCTTTTATGTTATATATGTTATATGTCCTTTGTTGGAAATAGGGTACGGTGATAAATAAATCCCGTATCAAATAAGCCTTGTACATTGTAAAATCTTCTTTACCAATGAAAACCAAATTTTTGATCATCTTAAACCATAGCACGTTTTCATCTCCATCTATCAATGCTTTAGCTTTCAGTGAAATATAAGATATTTTGTAATGTATATACCAAAGTAGGAAAACAAATGACTATGATTGATATATCGGTAAAAGTTCAGTAGATTCTCACCCACAAAAAATCTATATAAATTACCACTATTATAAATTTTGAAGGGTTTTCAAAACGAAAATAACAGTAAAAATCCCACGAAAACGAGCAATTTCTAATATTAGAAGAAATCATATAATGGTGATCAGTTCCTTATATTAATTTAACGTAAAATGAGCATCCACCATATAGCCAATGTGCCCATAAAATGGGTGCTCATTTTACGTTAAATTAATATAGAAAACTTATCCCCCACTTCTTGAAGCAATAATTAGCAACCTTAAAGGCAAATATCACAGAGCCCATTACACAATCTAGATCAGTAGTTTCCAAGGAGCCTTGATTTGTAAAATTCTGACTTGTAGTTGGCGAAATTTCGAACATATAAACTGCCCCCAAAAGGATTATATCTACATATGTATATATCTATACTGAAATTGAACATTAAAATGATAATATTTTTGGTTCTGTAGACCGAAAATACATGAACATTTGCAAGCTTTTACAAGATTACATCACTGGTCTATAGTAAAATTTTATGACAAGTAGTTAAAAAGAACATATATGTTCGACCCCAAAAATGTGCCCAAATTAGAACACACACAGACACACGCACACACCACACCCACCCACACACATAAGCACACACACACACACACACACACACACACACACACACACACACATATATATATATATATATATATATATATATATATATAGAGAGAGAGAGAGAGACTAGAAAGCCGTCCGTTGTTTTTTCTTTTTCGAATGTTTTAAATTTGAATGGAAATGTATAAAAAGGAATACGAAAAGTATAACAGCTTATAACTTTTCTTTATTCGTTTTCAATTGGTGACGTGCAGGAATACGAAACAATATTATGAAAAAAAATTAATTTTTTTTTTTACATATATGTATATATATATATATATATATATATATATATACATATATATATATATATTTATATGTATATATACATGTATATATATGCCTATATGTACATATATGTTCATATGTATATGGGTGTATATATACGTGTATATATATATATATGTGTGTGTGTGTGTGTGTGTGTGTGTGTATATATGTACCTATCTCTACAATAATAGCAATGCAATTTTGTAATTGTGTTGGTGTGTGAGTTTGTTCCTTATAGATCCCGACACGCCTGAACATATTATTTTTTAACTTTACAGAACTTTAGTGTATAAATCTGGAAGTTATTTTAGTTAAGTTTTGTCTCAGAATACCTCAGATTTTTACCGAAAAAAGGCCGTTTTTACCCGGTCGTCGCTGAGCAACAATAACAAAACAATGCGCCGTGTAAATTCTCGTTGTGGCAAGTGTATAACAAGTTTTTTTTGTTTTTTGTTTTATCTATTTTTGCATGACGTTGTCATTAGGTTAGAACTCCGCACGTAAATTTCTCTGTTTTTATCTTTAACTGCAAAGAATTATATAAGATTTGCAAATTCACGTGTTTTTATTTGTTTGTTTTTTTCCATGACGTGGTCTGTAAGTTCAAACCCCGGACGTAAATACTTAATGTTTTTTTTTTCTCGTAAACTTGAAAAGAAGTTTATATAAAATAGAAAAGTAAGTTATCTCAAGTGTAATGTAGAAGAAGACATTTTAGATTAAGTTACTGCGTGGACATATATATATATATATTTATATATATTGGTAGTAATTATCTGTTTGTTCCAAACAAAATATATAAGTGTGTCCACTAAAAGAGTGTTCAATGTTTAGACAGAGCCATTTGTTTGTAAACTAACTTCACTTATATATGAATATATATTAATGTGCATATATGCATATATATTTATATGCATATATGTATATTTATATGAATATATGTATATATATATGTATATGTATATATATATTTATATGTATATATGTATATATATATATTTATATGTATATATGTATACATATTTATATGTATATGTATTTATATATATATTTATGTATATATATATATATATTTATATTTATATTTATATATATATATATATATATATATATACACACATATATTTGCTAAATCGGCTTATGCATGTGCTTAGTCTATTTCTAATTAACAATTTTATTTAAGGCCTTTTTTCCATCCTTATATAAATGAATTCTCTTTTGTCATTATAACATTTTCAGAAGTCGGATTATGTAGGCGTTAAGTCTTCGATCGGTTAAGTTTAATTTTTTTTCCTTCCGGGAAAGTAAACTGCAGTCGTTATACAGGGTGAGCCTCCCAAAAACAAAAGTAAGATCGACGCCATCTAGAACATAGGCTGTAGAACGGAGAAAAAAGACCAAAGACCGTTGTGTTCTGATGTGATGTTTTGAATATAATAAACTAGTTATGACCAAAATTTCATTTCATTCGGACAAAACACTAAGAAACGGTGCCTAATTTGAGTTGGCGCCCGTTTCTCTGGGTCACTCTGTATATATATATATATATATATACAGGGTGTCCATAAAGTCCGTGTGCGCCTTAAACTAGTTATAATTTTATTTATGACGGCAATAGAAATAACATATAAAAAGGATTTGATTTTGGAAAAATTCATTTTAAAATTGCAAACAGATTTTATGGACACCCTGTATTATATATATATATATATATATATATATATATATATATATATATATATATATGTGTGTGTGTGTGTGTGTGTGTGTTTGTGTGTGTGTGTGTGTATGTATATATATATACATATATAAATATACGTGTACATTTTAAATTAAAACAATTTTCTATTTTATGTTTAATTTTTTGTCACTAGGCGATATGTTTCCTGTTTATGTTTCTAAAATGATTGAGGAGATTAAATGTTATTTGCATCTGTCGTAAAGTAGTTCTAATATTTTCCCGTCTCTGAGCAGGTATTTAGAAAGATGAGTGAAACGCCAGCGGAAATTGCGCTTATGTTTAGTTATCGTCCAACCTGAAATGAGAACCGACATCTCTTCATACAATACTAAAAATTTGGAAATTCAGATTCATAAACAGTCAAATATAATCAATCATAAAGTAAACGACAGAAAAAGTATTTTTTGGACTAATATGATGCGCCTACTTTCATTCATCTATGAATTTGCATAATTGCGTATCTCTATATTTAAGTCTTTTTTGTTTCAACTTTATATCCTATTTATTACATCACATATATATATATATATATATATATATATAATATAAAATAAAAATTTTAAAAAATAACAATTCAATTTACCAAAATGATCCCAGATGGTAAAACTAAAGTATATTGTAAATATTAAAGAATTAATATTTATAATGTTATCTCAGCCAGATGTAAAAGCTCGATAAAACTAAATAGGAGATAGAGCTTATAATACGAGCAAACAGTTAATAAAACGTGTTAAAAAAACACTTTGAAAAAGAGTTAAAAAACATATTTAATCTGAAAAGGAAACACTTGATAAGCGGACTATGTATAATTTTCAGAGTGTGACGGATTATATATAATTATTTCAACAGCCAAACAAAGTCGAAACTCACAATAGCGATGACAGAAAACGAACCGGAAGTTTAAAACTCGAGTCTTGGGCTTCTGGTTCTTTGGCTTACACGGCTCTTGTTGGTTGTGATGTCCTTTGCGTATGGAAATAGTTATATATTCTGAAAATTCTATAAAAATTGGCTTGCTAGATGGATGGCGTAGTGTTCCAATTTCAAAATTCCTACATATGAGACATCGGCTTGGTGTTATTAGCTGGTTGGATGACCACGACCCTTGTAGAGATTAAGTAGGCCCAGTCCAAAGTCTGATTGCTTGATCAGTGCTGGTTAATTGAATTTCTTGTGTGCGGGGCGTTTGCTCAGTTCGCAGAGTATTTACCCCGCATGCAAGATGCCCGGGTTTAACATCCCGGGTACAGATATGTCTAAATGATGAGCCCAAATGAGGGTCTAACTCGAGTGTTGGGCCTCCGGTTCGTTGGCTGTCTTGGCTCTTGTGTGCTTCGACGTTGTTTGCCTATATATATATATATATATATATATATATATATATATATATATATATACACATATATATATATGTATCTATATATGTATATATATATATATACATATATAAATTATGTGCGTGTAGGTATGTGGCGTTATGAATGTATGTGATAAATTAAAGAATGTTTATGGCTTTTAATTTCATATGTAGAGAGCACAGTTTTGAACTATTTAACCGGTAATTATATAGTTTAAAATAACACTGCTAGACATAGACATTGCTGGTATAGACAGCATTAATTTTAGGCCTTTCGATAAAACTTTGCTAGGGCCGATTTGTATATTTATAGAATGTGCTCCACAGAAATAGAAAAATATCCCATATGTTGGTAGCGGTTTTTAGTATCTTAATGGATATTAAACGATAAATTATAGAATCTCTAAAAGCAGAACAAGGATATGTACATTTGTAATTTATGTGTTACATAGCCAGTGATAATTAGCTGTATCATAATTTTTTTGCAATACATATTTGCTGAAAGCTTTGTATAATGTACATTTTTAATAATACAAAATCATGCGAGATATTTGAATAGTACATTCAAATAGAAGATTTAAATATCTTCATATATTTTTTTTTCTTTTGATAAAATGATAAAGTTGACTTAATATGCCCACTCGGGTCTTCTGTCTTCGAGAAGCTTCGCAGATTCGTATGACACATGACTAAGTAGTACAAATATATGCACTATTTTATAAACTGAAATTTTAAAATCCTAACGGTTCAGAGATGAAACATTCTCGATATATACCCCAATCACACACATACACACATACATACACATCGATATATTTAAAAAAACGAATAGGTCCGGTAAGGAGTAATAAAATCAATGACATGAACACATAAAAATGCCGAATATTTCATGTAAAAATAGCATTGTGAAACAGAAGAATATTATTTACTAGATTATACACTTTGTGAATTTTCCTAATATATTTCATCAATACCAGCGAATTAATCAATGCTTTCAATATATCATAAGTAATTTTGAGTTTTTCGAATCATCTCCTGCTGACAATGTGAATAAAGCTGTAATAAGCCTCTATTATACTCAGAATTTTATAGTAACAATGAAACCAGCGACCCCATATATATATATATATATATATATATATATATATTTATATATATATTTATATATATATATATATATATATATATATATATATATATATATATATATTATTTATGGTGTATTTTACATATTAAAAAAAACACCAATACTTTTGCTGATGGGGAGACTCTGTTAAAAAAGACTATATGTAAAAATTATTGTCCTTGGCTTAATGTCTATCAAAAAAAAAAACATCGTTTCCGAAACGATAGTACAAATTATTGACTTTTTTGCTGTTCCTTTTATGAAACAGATTTTTCCTTTTTAATTCTAATTTGTAGTTTTAAATTATCAATCACATTACTATATATATATATATATATATATATATATATATATACATATATATATACATGAATATATATATATATATATATATATATATATATATTAGTAATGGGACGATTCCAACATTTTTCCCGATTCCCATCCAATTACCGATTCCGTTGTAAATTTCCGATTCCGATTCTTTTAATACTCATGAATATGAAATTAGATATTTTTTTGTTTTGTTATTTTTTTTTTTGCTTATTTTTGTTAATTTTCATTATTGTACAAAATGCCACTTGTAAGTTTTCATAAACAGTTGAAAATAGTCGACGATTGGTAGGTAAAATTAGATTACGATCTCAATACAAAATAATAATAACGCCTCCCTCCGATTGTTACGAACGAATTTCAAAGTAATAAAGATACTATTTAGAAAACCATTTTTAACATGGAGAGGGTATTGGGGTTTGTTAACTATTATGTGCATTCCTTTTATGAATGTTTAAATTTTACTTTAATTATATAAATTTGATGGGTTATTTAATTGATTTGATTGGCTGTAAAAATGACAACAAAAATAATAAACAAGGTGCAAATAGCAACAATAATAATAATAATAATAATAATAATAATAATAATAATAATAATAATAATAACACGCGGGACCTGTGGGAATTCAACATAGGACTCATGCGTATGTTATATATTATTCTGGTATCCATGGAACCAATAGAGATGCTCTGATATTATTGTAACTCTTGTTAAAACTGAAAAAGTATTTATCTAAGCTTGCAGGGACATTTGGCGTAGCCAGGTCGGTAAGAACCCTTAATTCTTGCAGATTTCGTATATATTATGATCGAGTTAATGTTTTACCGATGTTTATATTTCATAAAGTTGCGATTTCAAACATCAAAAACAAGATATATGACTTGGGTTCATCAGCTTGAGTTCCTTCAGTTATAATCGAAACCAAATTTTATATATTGTTATATGTGATCAGTTTTCTATAATTACTATGAATTATGGGGTGTTCGTTCGCGCCTGATCTCCATAGAATTGATATATGTCACAAAGTTTAACAAGGTTTTTTAATATAGATCCACAGAATATTGTGATAAGTGTTTCAGTGTAAGCAGGTATGATATAATAACTTATGGGGTTTATCTATTTTATTTTTACTTTTATCATATTTTGCTTTGGTTTGATACCCCGAAATTCGAAGCTATCTCTTTACAACCCTTCCTTTTCATAACCTATCATACTTTCATAAATCACAGTCTACTTTCTGTAGACTGTTTTTGAACCCATTCATCGACGGATACTTTTGCTAGTATATATATATATATATATATATATATGTATTTAAATATATATATGTAGTAGAAAATTAGAAGGCTATCACAATGCGAGGAATGAGATATAATCGTTGTTGTTGGAAGAAGACCAAGACAAGTGGCGATTTACAAATCAATAATTGCATACATATATGTCTATATATACATATATTTATTCAGTTGCATTGAATACAAATGTCTTACTTGTTATGTCTGCGACAATAGCCATTATTTATTTCGGAAAAATCCCTTTTCAAATGGTAGACGTGACAGATCGATACAAAGCATGCTAGATGATGGAGCGGAAATGTGACGGCTACATACCTATACCACACAATGTTTCAAGCAAACTACATATCAATTCTCTCTCTCTATATATATGTATATATATATATATACACGCACACATACATATATACACATACATACACATACATATACATATACATGTCTATAAATATAGGCATATATACATACAAAATACATAATACACATACATACACATAAACCCACATACATATACATACACACATGCATACATATACATGTACATACATATACGTACACATATACAAATACAAACACACATATACTTACACGTAAAAATACGTACACACACATATATATATACATATATACAGACACATGTACACATATAAACATATACACCCATATACATACACACATGTATACATAGCTACATATAATGATGGCAGATCAATTATTAAATGCTTCCAGCATTTCACCCCTACACGCGTCACACCGTTTCCGTCGCCAAATGACTATTTTTATAGCAAATGCCTGAGGGAGTATCTATACAAAGGTGATGTTAAAGAGTTTTAGCTTTGTACGATAAGTAAATCTCTCTCTCTCGGTTCAAAATGATGAGATCCAGCAACACGCAAGAGCAAGATAGCCAACAACAAGTCAATCCGAAGACCAGCTTAATGCGGGTACTGGTGTCCCGTTTATGGTTTTCTTAAATCAGAGATGTCCTTCTCCTAGAGAGGTTGCCTTCACCAGGGTTTACGGGAGCCCTCTATACCTTACATGCAGATGGAAATAAACACACCCATGCATACAGATGCACGCAGACATACACACGCATGTACACACGCATGCAAACATATGCACATAGATGCACACATATACGCATGTAAATACATATGCATATACACAAGTACACATACACATACATATAAAATACACATGGAGGATTGTTCCAGAAGTCATAAATTCTTATTGATCATTAATACGATACGGGTACGATTAAATGAGTTTGGCATGAATAAAAAAAGAACCACGCTCCAATATAAACAATTTGTAGAAGAGACAGTCACTCGTTAAAGTGTTGTGTAACTTTACAAATGAATGGACGTGGAAATCATACAAAAACAAAATCCAACAGCTCAGCGTTTAAATCGGTTGGACTCCTTTTTTTAAAAATAAAATGTTTGTTTATAAGACTCATACTTCTACTGTAGATAATGATGATGATTACAAATTTCACACATTATTTAACGTAGGAATCAGCAAAACAGAAATACAACTGATCAGTATTAAAAACGCCTGAGTATGCATACATAACCACGTCAATACCATAGATACCATGATGGAAAAGGTCAAGGAAACTGGAGATATAAAATACAAAATATAACATTTAAAATAGGAAGAACACTTTAAACTAACCGTAGATTTGACTGTTTTTATTTTCTGCTTCTTTTTCTTAAATATGTGACAATTATGAATTTATTGAAATTAAACCTAAGAAACACATGAACACCCAGACGAATGTTTTGGAATGTGCGTAAGTATTTTAAATATGCAACCCGCGAGAAAAAATATATTGTTTTGAAAACGGGAAGTAAAACAAAATAAGAGAAAAAAGATTCAGGGTAATCATGGTTAAATAAATAGAATTTATATACTGTAAAAAGAACGGATATGAACGTTTGATTTCTATTGTCGATGTGTATTACCATGTTTTGGGTGCGCATTTTTCAAATGATTAGTAGATGGATAAAAATGGCACTCGAGATATGCGTTCGATATCGATGAGCGTAGCATGGAAGCACTTTCGTACTGTGAGGGAAGATCAGGATATCCGTTCTGTATAATACGGGCGCGCCCGTGTGGTTGTTATAGTGTTGTCCTATGTACAACTGTAAATACCTGAGATCATACTACGATATCTAGCGATAAAAAAGTCCATCAAAAGCGATATTTTTATTTCATTGTTCTTTTGATCAAATAGCAAAGAATTAGGATTTATGCACCTTTGACCTGGGGTATTTTTTTATTATTAATTAAAAATTAAATAACTTTCCACTAGAAAACGCTGAGGAGAAAGGAGAATATTAAAAAATATATGTGCATTGCACCAATAAACAAGTTATGAGGAAAGAATACGAGTTGAGACGTTGTGAAAACTGTTAAGTTCTTGCGGTCTCCTTTTCAACTTTAAAAAAAATATATCCGTTTGAAATACTGGTAACATCAGTAACTACGTTACATCGTAGTCTTTTGAAATTTAGGAAAAAACTAACAGGTGGCCATACGTTACCAGGTCATAAAATACGCATAACTATTATACTTTTATTAATTTATTTAATGCGGAGCATTATCTTCATCTATTTGTTGTTTCACGACGTTTCGGTCAACTATTCCACTGGCCTTCGTCAGGTTGTTACAGCGTCGAGATAATCTCCATAGTGCATCGTCAGAAATTACTAACTTCCAAAGTTGTTGTCTCACCACGTTTTTAGCTAAGTAAGCCTCAAACTAACGTCTCTATCAACTGCGCCACGATCCCCAAGGGCAATGACGGTTGGATTTTTTGGTCTTATAAATCCATGTTCCGTTAGTCCTCAATAGTTAATAAAGGGAGGAAGGTTACAATTACTGAAGTAAATGATTTAACAAAATAATACTCATCTCAATAATGAATTTCAATTAAATCACACACACACACACACACACGCACACACGCACACATATATATATATATATATATATATATATATATATATATATATATATATATATATATATATACCTATATACCATTCCGTAAGGACCTCATAATGGAATATAAAATAATAAATAAACGTGGATTTATAAAACCAAAAAAATCAAACAATGATCCTCTTTCGTTGAATCTGTACGGTTCGACATGTATGAAAAATGTATATCCTAAATGTCAAGTCTGTAGATACATTCGTTGAGTACATACATTGAGAAGTGCCCTCATACACACATTATTGCTTTATATATATATATATATATATATATATATATATATATATATACACATATATATATACATATACATATATATATATATATATATATCTGTAGTAAGCTATAAAATATATATGGCGATTAAGCTACACACTTAATACTCCGCGTTTCATCCACTCTAGGACTCTTCAGGCTTATGCGCTGTGAAGAGTCCTAGAGTGGATGAAACGCGGAATATTCAGTGTAGCTTAATCGCTATATATATTTTATAACTTACTACCTAGCTCTACCTATGTATTGAGCACGTTTTTAAGTAAATACTTAAAGTTTACGCATAAATTTATACTTTCCTATATTAATTTTATGTGAGTAAATAAAGTAGTTATATATATGTGTATATATGTATATACATATATTACATTATATTATATTATATTTCATAAGTAAACTCTAACAGTTTGTCACATATATAAGTCGCGTATATTTATTATTCATATGAACGTGCGCTGATAATATGTCTATAGTAATCACGTCTCTGGAGACATCTTCTTTACACCTAGTGTTTACTTTCTGTTGGCACAGGCCCGATGGGAACGTGACTTGGTGCGTAACCAGAAGAAATGAACACCTGCAGGCAGTCAGATAGGGCAGAGGGAGGCAAAACAATCATTGCACTTGACGCGATTTGAATCTGGCGGGGTCGTTCCCCAACATCCTTACCGATTGGAATTAAGAGAACATTAAAAATTAGCTTATGTCTAGGTTCGTTGCCAAATCTGCTGTTCTAAGATAATGATAAAAAGAAATATCAGAAAAAAGAAAGGTTGCCAAAACTTTCAGGAAATTTATAAAGGTTTCCTGTGGCGATGGTTCTTACCTCAGACGATACGGCGCAGGACTGCTCAAAGTTAATACGTGTTTCGAATCACAGTTGGGAGCATCTGTCCGTTTCTAGGCACATTGAAAAGCTTTGCTATTTTAGAGCAGCTTATACTAGCTGTACGCACGGCATTGTCCGGTCGTACAATGCCCTGCAAAATGATATTTAATTTGATGTAGATTGTGTATGTATTATAGAATCATTATGAGAAATCATTTGGACTAATCTGAAAAATCAATAAAAAATGAAAAATAATAATGATTATGTCAATCCGCCTCTGATTACAATATACCGTCGGCTGATATTAAGCTAACTTGCCTCCTCCCTTGAGGCTCTCATTCACAAATATCCGTGGGCTTAGAACTAACTCAGCTGATGTTGAAGCATTTCTCTTAACAAATACCCCGGCTATCTTAGCACTAAATGAGACTAACCTACACTCCTCCATTCCCTCTAATCACTTTAACATGCCTGGATATCTCTCACTCTGTCGTAAGGACTCTGACAAACATATGCACGGACTTGGAGTTTACATTCGTAATACCCTTCCCTTGACTAGAGAAACAAACCTAGAAACAGATGATCAAGCCTTTATGTGCTTTAGACTAAACATGCAACACAATATTAGCTACTATTATTTTCTCTACCGCTCTCCCTCGACTCAGGACTGCTCCATAATAAACAAAGTATCTGACAGCATAGACACGGCACTGTCGCTCGACACTAGCGCACAAATACATGTATTTGGTGACTTTAATGTCCACCACAAAAACTGGCTTGGATTCTCTACTCACACAGATGCAGCGGGCAGCACAACCCATAGCTTCGCTATATCTCACTCCCTATCACAAATTGTTACGTTTCCAACCCGTTTCCCTGACCAGGAAGAACAACACGCATCACTTCTAGATCTGTTTTTGACCACAGTTCCCGATGACTGCATAACGAAGGCCCACAGCCCACTTGGGAACGCTGATCATGCAGTGATAATGGTTGAAATCGCCCTAAACTCTAGACCCAAAACTGAAGAGCCAGTGCTGAAAACAACGAGATATTATAATAAGGCTGACTGGGCAGCCATCAAGGAACGAATTAGAGATGCTCCATGGAAAAATATTTTCTCTCTCCCTGCTGAACAATATGCAAACGAGACAACTGACTGGTTCAAAACTGCAATCGACGCATGTTCCCATGCGGAAATTTTTTAGTAAGCCCCACTCTCCCCAATGGTTTACGTCGACTTGTGCAACTGCCATTGCTCAAAAGCAGCATGCATACCGTAGTTCAAACAGACTGAAGTATATAGAAGCTAGAAATAACGTTAAGAAAAATAGCGACAGCTAAGAGAGAATTTACGGAAACCACTAAAAAGCGCATCGAAGCACAAAAACTAGGAACTCGAGACTTCTGGAAAATCTACAACAGTGTAGTAAATAATGGGCAATCAACAATTCCCCCACTAACCAACAATCACGAGGTTGTCTCCTCAGCAACTGACAAGGCTAACATGCTATCCAGTCGGTTTGCCTCAAACTCCACACTGGACCCTTCCAACCACCCCCTACCTGACTTTCCTATGCGGACAGACGCCACACTAGACGATCTGAAAACCACCCCTGCTCAGGTGCATGCTATCATAAAAAAACCTTGACACCTCAAAAGCATGTGGACCCGATCTTATCCCAGCTGTGCTATTAAAAATGTGCTCAGCCGAAGTAGCTCCAGTTCTCTCCAAACTCTACAACAAATGCCTTAATGAAGCTTGCTTTCCGGGCTGTTGGAAAACTGCTTCTGTTGTACCAGTATTCAAGAATTCTGGCGAAAGGACAGACCCATCAAATTATCGCCCCATTAGCCTCCTCCCACTTTTTGCCAAAATATTTGAGACCATAATTAACCATGCTCTAGTCCATCATCTTACAGATGCTAAACTACTGACTGACAAACAATATGGATTTAGACAAGCTGTTCCACAGCAGACATCCTAACTGTGATCTCTGAACGTATATACCATTCACTGGACAAAGCGGGGGAGGGCAGAGCGATAGCTCTAGATATATCTAAGGGGTT
This sequence comes from Euprymna scolopes, assembly GCF_053919585.1. NCBI lineage: Eukaryota > Metazoa > Mollusca > Cephalopoda > Sepiida > Sepiolidae > Euprymna > Euprymna scolopes. The sequence goes on from NC_136506.1 coordinate 99,662,044, forward strand.
TGACAGGGTATGGCATGAGTGTATCCTCAGTAAAATCAGATCATACGGTATCACTGGTAGAATACTTAACATAATTAAATCCTTCCTAGATAAGAGAAAAATCCAGGTTGTCCTCGACGGTCGTACATCTAAACAATATGATATAAATGCGGGGGTGCCCCAGGGTTCTATCCTTGGACCTCTATTGTTCCTGATATTCATAACTGAGCTCCCCGACAACATTGCCTCTGAGATGGGTATATATGCTGATGACACTACACTCTATGGCAGGCACGACAGTCAGACGAATGAACACATTTCTAAAGAAATGGCAGAAACACTAGAGGAAGACCTCCAATCTGTAGTGAAATGGGGACAAAAGTGGTCGGTCGCGTTCAATGCTGCCAAGACTAAACTAGTTTCATTCAATAATTACAAGAAACCCTCTCTACCACCCATAGCAATGGCCAACGACTCTTTATCTGAGAGTCCATCTTTCAAACTCCTTGGCCTAACGTTCACAGGAAACATGAGTTAGAACAATTACATTGAAGGCATTGCCAGGGCTGCTGCAAGAAAGGTGGGCTCTCTCTACTGTGCTAGAAAACTACTAACACCCGAAAGTATCCTGTACCTCGATAAGGCCACCATTCGCCCATGTATGGAGTATTGCTGCCACATCTGGGCTGGTGCATCTGCTACTAGTCTCTCGCTCCTTGACAAGGTTCAAAAGAGAGCCGCAAACCTAATAGGCCCTGAACTGGCATCTAAGCTTCAGCCTCTGTCCCATCGACGAAATGTTGCATCCATCTGCCTTTTCTACAAGTATTTTAGTTGTGAATGCTCTGACGAACTGCAATCACTTGTGCCCCCACGACGTGATCACCCTCGACAAACCCGACAGGCTGCTAAATCCCACCCCACACTGTAGAGATCCCTAGATGTAAAAGATCTTTTTACTCCAATAGTTTCTTCCCCAGAACCGCTAGAATCTGGAATTCCATTCCAGGTCCCTGCTTCCCCAACTGTACTGACGTGCAGAAGTTCAAGTGTAACGTGAACCGACACCTTGCTGGCCAAATTCCTACATAGTACCCCAGTAGTGTTTCCCCTGATAGTAGCCCCCTACACCAAAGTGGCAATTTGCCTTGTTTGGGGTGAAAATGTAATAAAAAAAATGTTCTGGAAAAGTCTCTGCTGATTAATGTTTGATTTTTATATATGAAAAAAGAGACAGGTTTTGTGGCGATTTAAAATGACACTTCTTCGTTTATCCTATATTGAACTCATTAACAAGAAAAAAAAGTGTCGAGATACACATGGGATTGAACACGTTAACATTCCATCTGTAGTCGAATAATATACCACTGATCTATAGCCCCAAAATGACTACACTTTTGTTTTGTTAAAGATACATTAGTTGCAGAGAATTGAACTTTCCTTCATTTGCTGAGAATTTTGTTCCTTGGGCGGTGTAAGTGAAAACAAGTATCCTATTTTTTTTTATCTATAATAAAGAAAAACTATTTTTAAGCTCTGATTTCTTCGATGTCTGTCACTTATCCGATGCATCTCAGTAGAAAACATATCTAAGAACACTGCTAAATTACTTTTCTGTGAAATTTGCAAATGATAGTCTTATTCGTTTCTGAACCAGATGGACTCACACATACACAAAAATAGTAACTTTTACATAATAGTATATATTGCTCATGTGGGCTGCGACGGTGTTTAGCTATGGAATTTATTATATTATTTATTTATTGGCTGTGGAATTTATTATATTATTTATTATGATTATCTCTCACATCCTGAAAATCATATATATATATATATATATATATATATATATATATATATATATATATATATATTCATACATACATATATATATCTACATATATATGCATATATACATATACACAAGCGGCGAAAAATCTGGGACAGGTTTTAGTTTGCAATTGCTTCAGGAGAATCGGGTGTGGGTATTACAACTAAACTTACATAATTTAACATATATGTTGATACACTGTATGAATTATAATTCATTATTAAGGATAGAAACATTTTATAAGGATTTCAAATCTTCAGTATTGGTAGAGTTTCTTGCACTTACACAGTTTCCCAAAGTAAACCATTCGTTTTCAATGAAGTTAATGTCCGGACTTGGAGGAGGCCAATCCAAAACATCCACATTTTGCTCATTACATGATTAGCCCTTTGGCAGCAGATGTTATCCTCCATGAAAATGGGGGTTACACTCCTAATTTCGACGTATTGGGATTGCATGATCTCTCAACAAGTTCTTGTATATTGTTTCCTATACTTTGGTGTTTAGACGGACCAGATCCGTTGTTCCTTTCCAAGAAATCATTCCAAATATGTTACCCTGCCCCACAACTTTACCGTTTTGCATCGTGGATTTTTTTTATTAAACCAACCGCCTTATAAATTTCTTCCCGTCAGATCGACATCCATTAAACTTACTTTCATCAAGAAATACATTTCGCCACAGACCATCTGTCTACAACACACTCTTGAGCAAAGCTTAATATCTTATTCCTCTTGTATATCAACGGTTTCTTAGCTGATGATCTCGCAAACAGACCAATTTCATTCCGGCGTCTTGCTACTATTTTCTGAGATGGTTCACGAGATATGGTTGCAGCTGTCTGAAACATATCGTTCAGTGCCATCTTCTTAATCAATCGATCATGTAAAGAAGAAGTCATCTGATATCTGCCATTTTTCTTCGGTGGTAGAATTTTCCCAGTAATCTTGAAATCCTTTATAACTTCATATGGTACCTTTCGCCAGCTTCAAATCATCAGCTATCTTTCGTATTGAATGGTTTTCCCCATGAAGTTTAATAATTGATATTTAACGAAAGCGTAAATTTTAGGTGTCATAATGATGGTAAAACCGGCCGCAGTGGTTCCAACGTGACGTAATCGATTTATTCGTCATTTTCGTACCTAGAAAATGGAAAAGAAACTGACTACACAGGGCACAATAAATAGGTTTCTTTGCTTTGTCCAACGGTTTGGTCACTTTAATAAAAAAAATGCTCTTATTTTTTTCTATACTTTATAATGAAGTGTAATTAATACAGTGCATTAACATAAGAGATTTAGTATATATATATATATATATATATATATATATATATATATGTATATATATTTATAATGTATGGCGATTGAGCTACACTGAAGATTCCGCGCTTCATCCATTCTAGGACCCTTCAGCCTGAAGAGTCCTAGAGTGGAATATTCGGTGTAACTTAATCGCCATATATATTTTATAACTTACTGACCAGCTCTACCTACGTACTAAGCACTTTAGAAGTAAATACTTAAATTTTACGCATAAATTTATACTTTCGTATATTAATTTAATGTGAGTAAATGAAGTAGTTATATATATAAGTATATATATATATATATATATATATATATATAAGGGAAAGAGATTAAACATTTTAGTCTCTTCTTTTTTCGTGGTAATTTTATGTGAGTAAATGAAGTAGTTATATATATATATATATATATATATATTTAATAGAAATGGTAATTAATAAAAACCTGAAGAAAGTGATCAATACAGTTGTAGATTAAATATGCGTTTTATTTTTTATTACCGTATTTTTCGGTTTAGTAACATTATTGTTTCATCTACGCGACCGATTTTTTGGCCGTTGTGTAGCCTCCTCAGACTTTTACAGAAATGTTCGTTTATGGTGGAATGAAAGAGAGAATGATGTCAGGGGAGGGATGCGAGATAAGCAGAAAAAAACAGGAAGGGGAAAGGGGGAAGGCGGGAGGAGGGTGCTTGGTGGGTCGGTAATGTTTCAGTTCAAGAATGTTAGGTGATTATGGTTGTGCTGGGAAGTTCGTCTCTGATATGACTAAGGACATAGGGATACATGAAAGGGGGAGGGCAATGTGTAGGGGTAAGAAGAGGGGTTTCCTTTAAATTTCGAGTTCTAAGGTTTACGTTGTTGACGTCTCGTTTATTAGATGCTTTCTTGATAATATGTCTTGACCTGTTGCGTGTTCACTTAGGTTGAGAGGGAGAGGGGCTATGATTGGGTTGATCTATTTGATTTTTATTTGTGGTTAAGTGCTTTGAGAAGGTTAGCCTGGGGCCGTACGCGCGAGCACACACATGTGCACATACACACACACACCTACACATAAAGAAACGCGCACATGTATACATACGTCTCTACCTCGGCATGTAAACACATGCGCATATGCATACATGCATACGTATAAACCCGCATTGCTCCCGTTGACCTCAAGTGACCTTAAAGTGTTGAGTACCTGTGCGTAAGCATGAATACGTACATATACAGACACACACACCGATACCGATACATCCATGCAGGCGTATACATGAGCTTACATGTATATATTGATTCAGACATATTAGTTCTCTTTGTCCACGCGTGGCCATCAGCATCATCACAGTTTTCTTGTGGACTGGAAAAATCATTCTGCGTCTATAGAGATCGATGCTAAACGGGCATATTCTACAGCAGCCATTGCATGTATTCACTGTTCTTAGTCTTTTTAAGTCCATGATTTTTCTAGAAGCCTTTCACTATGTAGCGACTTTGGTAAGCATTGTCTCTATGGTTTGTAGTATTGTCCAGGGCTATTGTCTATTCAGATGATTAGTTGTCAGGCTATCCTGAAACTCGATTGATGTCTACTACATCGGTATAATACATCCTAGTATCTCAAAACTGCAACTGTTACTTCCCAGTACATAATCTACAACTGACTTCTCTCCATTTATCCCACCGTTATGGATGCTGTTATCTGGCAAGATGTAGATAGACAAATATACTTAGACTCTGGTCCCGGAGCAATATAGTAATAGCTTCTATGAACACAATTTCAACGCATTGACTTTCAATGCTTCATCTAAAAATAATGTGAGTGGATCGTAAATGGAAAGATTTTCGGCGCATTTACAGTTGGTCAAGTATTTAATCTAATGGAGCCGCGTGTTGATGAAACCCAACAATCAGGATAATCTACGACGACTGGTTTAATCATGTTTTTAGGGGTGCAATTGTTGCAACAGTTTTCCCAAATTGTTTGCCTCTAAGTGAAATGTAGAGTTTCAATGATGATATTAGTTTTAAATAAATATGACAAATATTTTCTGCTGAAAATAATATTACTTAATAACATATGGTCGGACATGTTTAAAGAGTAATGCAAGGAGTTACATATTCTTACCGACAAAACCATTTTCAGTAATGGCGATCCGAATTGAGATCATGCTATTCTTTTCTGGACTTTTCTATATAGAATAGCTTTTATATTTGAGGCAATTTACCGCAAATCTTATGCACTCATCCAATGTTCATTTATAGATATTCTATCAGGAAACGTTACGGAAGAAGCAAACTTAATATTTGCAAGTAATTTTTGTGATTCTGTAACGCCAATATATTTGAGGTAGCATTTCTAATCCAATGCTTAAAACTCATAAAATATTCAACAATTATTTCCGCAAATATTTCACACGAAATAATTTACGTTTTCATAAACGTCAGCGATAAAAGCGTGTCAATACTTATATTCAAGTTGGTAACTTGTTAATTCCCAAGCTCATATAATATGCAGTCAAAAATCATTTCAAGAAACTAGTTTAACAAAACAAACACACAAAATTAGGAGCATAAAAAGGAAGGATGTTAAATGTCACTAATTTGTATGAGGCAAACATTACGTCATAATGTGCTTATTTAGACCACAAAGAACCAACCATTATCGTAAGAGTAAATCCTATGCAATTTACATCTCGTTTTCATTCTTTTTTTTTTCAGTGGCGCGTGGATATTTTTTTCACGGTAGGAGCTCATCTTAAAAAAGTGTCTCGGTGGGGCATAGACCTATACTATATTCCTCCGAAAAGGCACTTTTAGAACAGGGGAAAATGGTGTAGTACTTGGGCACCTGCCTTTTGTATTCTGTTACTATGTTTTTCTAGCCGTCCTTTAACCACACTTCTTCCGAAAATAACATAGTCATTAGCACAGTAGATTGTTTAATTATTTTCTGTAATAACTTATTAATAGCCCTCATTTACACACTTCCCATTCTTTAAAAAAAATGTCGTCAGTGCTATAGATTCTGTAATAATATAATTATAGCCCTTATATAAACACGCGCAATCCATCAATAACACAGACGCGTACACAATAGATTCAGTAAATATATATTAATGGCCCCCGAATAAACACATCATGCCTTTCAATAACAATGTCGCTATCACTGTAAATTCTGTAATTATATATCCATACCCTTCCTTTTAACACATTCCATACTGCAGCAATGTATTTTGCTGCCGCGGATGCTACATCAATAGTGAAATATAAAAGATCCGGTTCAAAGAGCCCGATTCCGAGTGGTTTAAAGACTTAATAAGGTTATGACGTTACAATAACATTTCGCATTAATTTCATTAGGCTAGACATATAGAATGGTGTGTACAGAGTATTCGCATGAGTATAAACTACTATCATAGGATCAACCTCATAATAAAAAGCATTTACCGAACGACCACGACTAAAAAAACACAATCTGATATTTATAAAACCTCAAATGTTCGATCAGATTAGAATATCTCCAAAATGTATATTTTAATCACCCGAAATAGGAGATTTCTACTTGTAGATCGATCATATACCCATTCCTGATGTAAATGTATGTATACATATATATATATATATATATATATATATATATATACACATCACGTTGACACAAAGATATATACATAAATACATCTATATATGTATGTAGTATATATATATATACATATATATGTATATAAACATATATTTACATATATATATTATACATACATACACATATATATATGATACCTGTCCATGTATGTCGATGACTACAATTAAACATCACATATGATGCTGTGCTTAGCGCGAGAAATATTTCGTCGTCGAGTTGCATAATTTCCAACCACACCGCTCCCATGTAAACATTGTTAAATACCAAGAAGAAATTTCAAGTCGACTGGTAACAACACACACACCCACATACACACACACGCACACACACATACGCACATATATATATATATATCGTTAAAACATTAAGAGATATTGTAATATCCGAAAATCATAAAAAAAATAAGAATTTCGAATTTGATAATAGCCTTTTTATTAAACAATCATATAGCAACTCCAAACAGATTGTGTCTCCGAACATGAAAGTAAACACTAATTCTCTATATATTTTATAGAAAACTAGGGAATTAACACGTAATTTCTATTTTATTTAACTCATCGAAAATGAGGGTAAATGCTTTTTGTCGCGAAATGAACATCTGAAGATTACATACAATTTTCTTGTTTAGGTTACTATTTCCAAAGGTTATGTAATCGATGGCATTAATATTTCAAGCGTTGTAAACTTTGAGTTCAATATGAATACATATGTTCTTTTTTATCCATTTTGAAACTAAGAAAATATAATACATGTGAGTGTTTTCTTTATGTATGTTGTGTCTCTGAACGGTGAGAAGAAAACCTGCATTGATAAGAGTGAGGTATAGAGAGAAAGAAAGAGAGAAAAAGAGAGAAAAATTGAAGAGAGAGAACTTAAGTATGACGGTGATTGTTAGAGAGATAACGACCGAGAGAGCTTAATTCGAGGAATAGATTATAAAAAAAAACTGTAAAGAAATTGAAAACAAATCGAATACAAATTAAAATGCAATTCAGTATTTTACAAGCGTGTATAACTAAAGCAGACGAACCTGATTTAAAACTTATTACCTTATTATTAATCTGTTATCGTTACATGGAATAAACTAACACAAAGCAATATAATATCGCTGTCGATATTGCTTGCAAATAGTAAGGCAACACAGTGCATATATTTAATAAAAAGGTGTATTATAAAGCTAACCCTAACCCTAACCTTATCCAAGGCGTGCTAATTGCATGGATATTTAGTTATTTATTGGTTTGTACGACACACTCCTTTTGACACACCGATTCTTGTCATATTAATGTGTTTTTTTTTAGTTTCTGTAACTATATATTCACAGCCTCTTTTTTAAAAACACATTCAATCCTAAAATAACATTCTCCCTAGTACAGTAGATCTTGTAATCTTCTATACTAATAATAAAATTCTAAATGCTTTTTTGTTTATTTATTTATTTATTTATTTATTCATGTGTGTATATATACCAATAACACTTTCGAACGCATGCACCGTCCTGAAAAATTATTTTTCCCCCGAAACGTGTGAGTCTCTAGATTGTCCTGATCTGTATATAGTTCGTATCACAAAAAGCCCATAATATGGCTTTTTGGGGCCGTTTCCTGATTTTGTGGAAAGGTTACCTGCTCATGTCAGACCTTAGCATTGTCTGTGTACAGTCGCTGTAACATCTTTCGGTTCGGCATACTGACAGGGTGTGTGGCGCAATGTATAACGCGTTTGGCTCCGAAACGGAAGATTCCAGGTTATAATCATGGCAAGTTCATAATTATTTTGACCATCATTTTATCCGACGTTTACTAATTATCCTTACCCTTAGTCAGGGTATTTTTGTATTTTCGGTGGGTTCGTTTTGTGCATATAGGAATTTCCCATACTCCGAATTCACAGGGTAAACGTTGATGGCAAGACGATATTGACTGTATTTGATGTCTAGTATACTCGATTTCGTGTTTGACTCAATGTTTCGTGTACTGACGCGGCGCACACAGTAGTTTATATATATATATATATATATATATATATATATATTTATATATATATATAATGGTTGAAACTAATATTAATGTCGAAACGAGTATTGTAGTTAAAACAAAAATGGATGAATTTCGGAGGATACTCAATGTTTTCGATAGTGAAAGGAGGCAACGTCATCATAGTCATTTTCATTTAAAATGTCGCAATTAAACTTGATTTTTCGGAATATTTATCAATTGATGCTTAATAATTATGTAATCAGAAAAAAATATTTAAATCGTTTCCTACTTATATTTATGAAATATTAATTAAGCAAGATTCTCTGGATTTCAAGTTCTTGAGATCCTTAAGTCTTAAATCCTAAATTCTAAACATTTTTCTTGAATCAAAATCATGTAATGACTTTAATGAAAATTGGAATATATTTACTTTCGTACATATAGAACAAAACAGGAACGTTGCCTTACATTTATATGTCCTCAATATTTTTACAGCGAAAACTTATGTTGCATTAAAAATAAGTTGCAATTGTTAAAGAAAATATAGCCATGCATGTCGGTAAAAAAATATCTTTTGTATTAGGTGAAATATGTGTTGTGTAATGCGTAATATAATCCTGTAGATAAAACTTTCTATTGTGTCGGCCTTTTTAAATGTATTTTATTATTTGTATTTATAACCAATAAAATGTTCCTAACGGAAAGACAGTATATATCGCTTTGTTCGCAGACATTACATATTTACAAAGAAAATATCTAGTTGAATGAGTCAGAGCATCCGGCTTTACCCCAAATCGCCTATTCTTATGAAGAGTTTTATTTAATCTCACCATTCACTAACGTCCCCAACTTCCCTTAACAGAACAATCATTTGGATTTCAAATTTACTCGAAAAAAAAAATCACCTAATATTCCCTTATGTAAATTTGCCAAATTTAACGACACCATCCAGGGAAAAGTTTGACATTCCAATTAAGAAAAGCGAACCAAAATAATGATGCAGAAAAGAATAGCCGAGTAAGACAAATTATATGCATGAATGGTAAATACGTTGATATAACATGACAATTGTTCTGTCTGCAAACGACAGGAATAGAATAAAAACAGAAAAAATGCAGGCATAGATGTTGCTCTGTATATAATGAAATGAAATCCTCAATAAAAGGTTTTGTTGCAGTGCTTATAATCATTTTCTGAAGTTATATGATATAAACGTTTTAGGATGTAAGGAATAGTTATCATACATTTTTTGTATAGAGTAAAAGCAAGGCCAATATTAAGTTTGATCGAGTTCAATAATTATATATATATACATATATATATATATATGTATACATATGTATATACACATGTGTATATTAACATACATATATATATACATATATATGTATACATACATATATATACATACGTTTTTATATATACACATACATATATATACATATATATATACACATATCTTCTATATATCTTCTATATAAATAAAATTAACTCATTTTCCCCTCCGACTTTGACTTTAATAGGATAAAAAAAATCATGGCATTACATGCAAATGTAATGCGTACAAACTGTAGCATATTATCTGAGATTTTTTATACGACTATTACCTCTACATTCCTATATTTTTCCGGTGAGAGTCCACTGCCAAAATCGCTTAGATTCAATGAAAGATGCAACATCTTTTCTCTCTCTTAGATTCCTCCTGCCCCCTCTCCCCATTTACACCGCAGCACATGCGTTCGCAAGGAACATTACGAGGAAACAAACCGGTTTGGAATCGTACAAGATTACTTATGCCGTGTTTTTATCATCTTTTTCCCGGAGTTATGCTTTCTGTTTTTTCCATAATAAAATAGAAATATTAAAAAAAAAACCGCGAAAACGCGATTACTATTATTGTTTTCTTTTTACTTTTTTTCGTTAGTGTAAGACGCAATCTGCCACTCTAGCAGGATTTTACTTCCGATTGTAACGACTCTAACCGGGAAATCTAACTATGATCTTTATTCATTAGTACTTTCAACTCAACCTTTATTTTCACACAAATATTACAACGCAATGATATCGTAAATTCACATGCATTACACTTAAATTAAAATTAAAACAAATAAATTCATTTAGAATGCGAGAAAACAAAAACATTCATTTAGAATTCGAGTGTGATGTGACTACTTAAACTAAACCAAAACAAACTTCATTGCGGAATTGATATTTGACCTGATTCACTTTTTAGTTAATTAATCATGGTTTTTTTTTAGCTTTCGCCTCAATGATCGAGTTCGAGCACCTCTCTTCAAACTTTTTTGGGATTTTTCAAACACAAGGGCACAGCTAAACCGTTCGTATTCCATCACGTTCATTTTTTAATTGTTTTTTTTTACACGATTTTTTAAAATACTTTTAACTTTTTTTTTGTTTTTATAATATTTAAACAGGGTTATGACTTCGCTTTTTTTTCATTTTACTCCCCAACAAAAAACGACACCAAGTAAATGCTGGGCAACTTCGAAGGAGGAAAAGAACGGGGAAAAAATGATGCCTTTGCTGTTACGATCACCGCCAACTTGGAAGTAACGTAGGTTTTCATTACGGCTAGACAATCGAAAAGAGGGAGTGACGTTCGGAAATATTGGTGTAAAAAGCGACCCCCTCCCTGAAGAAAAGTGCCTAGGTGAGGGTGAATAAATTAATGCTTTTAGCCAATTTTTCAGTATTTGTCACCTGAAAGGTCAAGCCTGAAAACAATACCGATCATTTGAAAATCTGTCTCTTCTGTCGAAAGGTTTAGGCAGACTTGCAAATATACATGCATACATTTATATATTAGTAACTGAAATTTTCGACGCAGACCTATTACAAAGCTATCCCTAACTCTGAATACCCATTATGTAAAATTTCAAATGTTTAGACAATAAATTTTCAGTAATTTAGTAGAAAGCGCAGGGTTCAATTTTTTTTTTAACTTTGACCCCTATTATAACCCATTAACCTTAACTGTTTTGGGCTCAAATCAAGTTATTAAGTTAGATACATGTCCACGAAATGTATAAGTAAAATTTCAAGTGTTTAGTCTTAAAATTTGCGGCGAAGTTTGGAAGAGATCTCAAAGGACAAATCGTTGAACTTTGACCCTTAACAGCCAAACTTCTGGCCGAAAACGGATTACAAAGATTATCCCAAATCTCACTAACCTGTATATAAAATTTCGAGTAAACTGAAAATTGACAGAATTATTGTGTCGGATACAAAACTAGAGAAGAAGGTTAAATTCCTTTGTAAAACAACAAGGAGAATAGGACTTTCCTGGTCGTCAGAAATGGTTTCAGAAACGTACAAATCGCGCATGTTGATAACACGTGTGTTACAGTCACGTTAACCAGACATACATGTGATTTTACAATATAGGAAACACCACGCAACACTTGTATATTTTGTTGAATTTTTTTAAAGCATATTTTATTTCTTCTGATATCCAAGGCATTCGAGCACTGAACATAATATATACAATATACGACATTTGTTTCCTTGAATAATAAATCTCAAATTTTATTCATTTAAGTGATTTCTTGTCTGGTACAGGAAGTGACGGCCATGGCTCTACATTTATATATCTCCCTCTATAAATTCATTGTTGGCTATTATTTTTTTGTTGCCCCGTGGTGCAAACCCTCACCGTATGTTTCTTGCTGTAGTCGTCTTCTTCTTGTACCTACGATCTTTCTAGTTATTTTTGCTGGTTGTTTGAGTATAGTTTACTGACGATCATGTGCCACCTGTCTATCTTGGCGATCCTTACCGAGCGAGATGTTCTGATTCAGAACCCTATTCACGCTATTTTTCAAATAAAGCGTTTGATATATTGTTGAATAGTATTCTGGGCAAGGGTGTAATTATTGATAGGTGCAGACACGCAAATATTGTTGACAATTCTTCAAATTAAGAAATGTCACCAAAAATCATAACAAATGGAAGCTTTGAAATCAACATTCTTAACCTGACTAAGTTTTGAAAACAGTCATATTGGAATTTGGCTTTGGACAAATTTAATGAGAGCCAGTGGAATGCGGCATCGAAAAACGAAATTTCTATCTAAAGTTTTTTTTTTTTGTAAATAAAAACATGCCATCAAAGGAAAGAAGTAAGTAAGAGACATTGACGGAAACCGAGCCGATCAACTTGTCATTTTGTCCATTCCACCACACATCATCTCTCTTTCTCCCTCAATCCATAGAATATTTGTGGAAGTATTATTGCAAGAATAAAATTGTCACTTTTTTATATACCTAAAATTGACAGTGTTAGTTACATACATTCTCCGAGCAATCTGGCACCCGATTGATTCAATAAATAGACGAATCGGCTAAAAACAAAAGAACTACGGCATAACGTAAAAATATTGCCATAACTTTCTTTGCACTTGGACAGACAGTAAGTTGTCGCTTCTCTCTTTCTGCTAAGTGTGTATACTAGATAATTGTCTTGACAATTGCAACCGAAAGTATCATCTGCTCAGCACAATGAAATTCAAATACATAAACACATTTTTTCTGTTTGCTTCCATATTGCATCAGTCACCCGCTTTTCATGATCTCACGTTACCCTGATCAGCGTGTAAGTAGGTTCTCGACCATGAGCAAGGTTATTCCTCAAAACATCATTGTTTTTAATTTTGCAGTAGTGCTGCTTCACTAATTACTCAATTAGGGAAATGATGTTCGATTATAATTTAAAAAAAATCATCTGTCTAGTTACAAGAAAAATACAAGTAATAATGAAAATAAAGTTTTGCGAAACTACACTGAAAATGAAAGCAGAGAGGAAAAAGATATAGAAAATCAATCCGACAGGTAGAAATACAATGGGCGAAGCAGATAGTGAAAGATAGGTCGATAAATAGCGTGAGTGCAAGAAAGCAGAAAACGACAAAGATATGGTAGGATTGCGATTGGAAAAGATATATAATACTGATTATATATGTGCAAGTACATATGCACTCCTGATTAATAATTCAAGACCATTGAACATTTGCAAACAGAAACTTTTTGTTTTTACGGATAGATTTTAAACTCTTCCCAATTAGGTTACCAATACAACTACCTACAAGTTATGGAAAAATGTTACATTCCAAACATTTAATTCAGGAATTTACATTTTTTTAAAAGCGGTATTTTGCATATGATCGGAATTATAAGATAAATAATATATAAATGGTTTTTCCTGGTTACAGAGTATCAATAATTGCGTGAAGGTGTCACCATTGGTGAAAAAAAGATTGCGGAGTTAAGCGTGGTCGAAATCTTGATTCCCATAACCAAAGTTTGTCACAACAGGCAATCGACGCAAAGGTGAATCGCACTAAAACTGTGATTAATAACATTCTAAAGAACATTGATAGTTATAGAAAAGCAAAGTCTACTTAAATACACTCCCTCAATAGTTTCTCCTTCATTTCGTAAGAGAATAAGACGGGTGTTGTGAAAAACAGAATACTTTCTTCCAGTCAAATTAAAGCAATCACAAATGATTCAGTTCAGTAACAAAAAAAAAAAACATGGCAAATATTAACCGTTTACAAATTCCCCATCTGGCTCCATGACACAAAGTTCACCTGTTAAGGTCGGGCCGTGAATATCAAATAGACGTTGAAGCGTTGAAGAAAGTCCTGTTCCTGTTGAGAAGAACATTAGTCATGATGGCGTTGATGGCTCCCATTGATGCTGGTTATGTTAACATGCTACAAACAGCATCGTTAATGACAGAGGACCATCGTTTGTGTGGTGATGGATGGCTATTCCACTAAGGTAATGCTACAATCCACACCGCACGACGTCCAATCTGTAAGAAAATGAGATACATCCCTTGGGACATTTTGCATTCTTACCCGACTTGAACCTCAAATATATAGGAATAGAATGACAATATATGTTTATCGAAATGACAAACAGTCTTCAATAAAAATTGAACATCGTGAAGACATCTTCAGATACTGGAGAAAATCCCCGGCAATGATATTGAAACACTTATTACTAGCATGGTCCAAATAATTTATAATAGTCATCAGAACGAGTGGGTGTTTAACTCATTATTAAATTTTATTGGTGAATGTTCTAAGTTTTCTGTAAAATATAATAATTTATACCTCTGGTCTAAAAATGTTGACCAAGTGTAAAATGCCTCATTTAATTAAAATAAATATTTCTGAATTAAATATTTGAAATGTAGCTGTTGTAAGTTGTTGTATAGGTGACATTAAATGGAAAGAGTATAAACTCTATTCTTAAAATTAAGTTTTCTTTTTGAAGATTTGCAAGTTATAAATTTTCGGGCAGTAGTATATATGTATATATATATATATATATATATATATATATATATATATATATAATTAAAAGTGAAGATTGTGTAGTTCCTACGAGAGAATAAAATGTATATTTAAAATTGTGTGTTTTTCAGGCTTTTATCATATTTTTATTTTAAAATATTTTTATAACGAATTTCAAGCTTTGTTTCGCTATCTTCAGATATTTTCGTAAAAAGGTTTTTTTTTTAAATGAGAGTTTGAAATGTTATTTTTAGATCTGCTGATACTAAATGTGTTTTTCAGAGTGATGAGGTATCAGACATTCTGTCTCCAACAGTAAGTGTTGGTAGTGTCCAGTCAAAGTTGCGTTCAAATAGGGGCTTTTGGTTCAATTGCTGAAGATTTTTATGTTTTTTTATGACTTTCTTCCCCCATGTATAGTACACACTCACACACAATTACACACACATGCATATACACATATGTACATATACATATACACACTTATATGCACGCACGCAGGTATACCTACATATACACACGCATATATCCAGAAATATATGTAGGAGCAGACATATGTATGTACATATGTCTGCTCCTACATATATATTTTTTTTTCAGAAAAAAAGCCTTCTTTTGCTGAGAATTAATTTTCACTCCTCATTTTGAATTCCGTTTTCGGAAATAAGGGTTGTCCTGATGCGGTCTCTAGTTGGTAAATACTGGTAGAGGGAAACATGCTCATGACTGTGTAACAAACTACTGCTTATGTAAAGACAAATGTAACTTTCTCTACTTCTGTATTGAGCACTCTCGTATGAAACTCTATTGGAAAATAGCAACCTCAAATTATATATATATATATATATATATATATATATATATATTTAAATAAGGGGGTAGTCAACAACAATGTGTATTTTTTAACATTATTTTATTATTCCGTGTCTTGGGTTTTCATTGAGAATTATGTTTAGATCATTGTAATAATGTGTTTAAATCACTGAACTCGTCTTTAACGCGTTTCAGACGTTCTGTGAAGCGCCATCGTCAGAAATTATTTTCAAATGTGTTGGAGATGTAAAAATAGCATTTTCGCAGTTCATTTGAAGTGTTTCCAAGGAGTGGCAGCGTGTAAGTGTCTACTATTCATTGGAATGTTTCAATTTGTATTACTCTTTTATTGGGCTGTGTCGAGGCCGCTGACCTCACTTTGGTCACCTTAAAGTGTTCTAAAATTATTTACTATTATTGACTGAAACAAAGACATTAAGTCGGACGAGTAAAAATATTTTAAGGTGAGTAAATTTTCCCTTACACTCGACCGGCGGTCGAGTGATTTTTTTTTTAAATCTCAAAGGCTATATATATATATATATATATATATATATATATATATATATATATATATATATATATATATATATATACTCGCATATTGGACGACTGGTTTAGTGACAAGATATATCACTAATAACGGTTTATTATCGGTGTATTCTGTTCACGCGGCAATAATATGTATTACCTCATTCCTCACCTGACTTGAATATTGAAATATGTTCCTAAAGTCTTAAATAGTAAAATAAACCATACTGAGCAATAACTAGATGCAGATCGACATTAATGGCTTCTTTTTATTCCGAAGTAATAGAACACAGCGGATTGAAACTATTATACTTATGCATCCACAATGTGAAAGTTTTTTCACCATTGTTGGTATTGACTGTGTAAGAATTTTAAAAGTAATTCCTGTCATAATGATGCATCAGAAGTAGAGTTGTGTTATGGTAAAATGCATGGGATGCTAGTGAGCATGTAGAAATAAAAGTGATGGAATGCTAAATTTCGCTTTTCGCCATGCTACTACTTCTGATTTTGACGCTCTTTTAAGATGTGAGTTAAAATGTAAACTTTAATAAAAACGTAATAAAAACCTTACATTTACAACGAGGTTTATATAAATTGTCAATGAAGATGTCTTATAAATATTTTAATAGCTTAGCAGATTTAAATATACAATGGTGATGCCCGCCAATTCGATGCCCATATTAAATTACACGACGACAGACATTTTTTCATGAATAAAAATTTATCCATTCTGTTTCACATAATTAACACTTTTACATGTGTATAGTATCCTTCGATACTGAGACATGTTTTTGGTCATAATTAACATTTCAATGTAGAGCGGTTGTTTTTTTTCAAATGAACAGCATTCATTGAATTTTACTGTCATCCAAGTGTGTCAAATTGGGACACCTTTTTAAATTCGGTTTGTTTCATTATTTGTTTCAAAAAGCCAAAAGAGCCTAAGAATTTGTGGATTAATATAAAAAACAATTTGCTTAAATCTTAAAGATCATCGTTATATGGCCTAGCGCATTACTACTTCCACACCTTGTAGTATTTAGCATGAACATCTAGAACAGTTTTTCCCCCGAGGAATTACGTGTTTGCTTCGGTAAGCAGATACGACAATATAAAACTATTGCAGTTATTTACCAGCGTTTGTTGCCGCCATCCCAGATTCCGTACGTATTTTTCATAAATTACCACACATCTACTGCTAACAAGTCTAAATATCGATTATTTTACTATGGAACGGGATTACATGAGCAATCGCACGTAAAATCTCGCCTTGTTTCTATACATGCATCTAATATACATGTGGAATATCGGCTATTATTTCGGACATAAGATCATGCTAATCTAATGAGGTCACTAAAACTGACATAATCTTCCATCCTTCGTTGTTACCAGGAATCCCTTCTGCCATGCCTTTAAATTTATGATAAATAGAAATGATATAATACTATGCTTCAGGCTTTCTCTACGCTGCCATTGGTGATAAATGTATTAATGACTTAGATTATCTTTGATATTTCCGATATTGGTTACGAACTTAATTTCCAAATTTCCCTACTGAGATACACATATAACCGGATCTTAAATAACATCCATACACTGTTGTGGACAAGTAACGATCCAGAAGAGAAAATAAAATTAGGTATTATAGAAAAAAGTGCATTGAAATAAGACTACAAATACAAAGGATAAAGGGAGTTGTCCTATATACATCTTACTGTAAAGTCTTAATAGCTTGCGTATAATATCTGAAGATATATTAAACAGGTTTTCATTCTAAAATATTGTTATCCTTGATATGAGCACAACAATAGATAAACATGTGATCTCATGTCTGTGTTTAATAGAAAAAACTCTAACGTGTAATACGTTTATTAAAAATTAAATGTAACAATCTTAATGCAAACATCAAAGAATTACCTTGTCGAGAAAGTATTATTTTCTCCAAAAAAGTATACATTTTGGCAAATTCCACTGTTTCAGTGAATGGTTGTTTCAATTATCGATTATAATGTTTTCAACTTCAGTCAGCATTCATAAATCGCAACTAAAAGTGCCTATGAGCATATACTTCGATTTTTAACAAACGGCAGCAAACATTATTATTTGAACTTATCCTATGTTTTGCATAATCATGTAGATTTACAGTTCAAATAATACGATGATTTTTTTTCATCACTGCAGGATGCTGTGTCATTACAAAAAACATTCTTCAAATACAGAAATATATCAGCATTGATTGAACTCATGGCTAGAAGCAAGTCATTGAATATTGGTATAGTTTATATACGATGAAGTATTTTAGATGATTCATGGCGAACAAGAATACATACGTACAGAATGCAGTAAATTAAGCTTTTATAAATACACTTGGTGTTCTGGGTGGGTTTATTAATTTAAAGAAAATATACAATCTTGTAAGGCTAGTTGTACATCAGACTCCAGTGAACACTACAGGTCAGTTGTGAAGAGGTACCTTTTACGACGGTTAGTATGAAAAATGCTAGTGAATAATAATAATAATAATAATAATAATAATAATAATAATAATAATAATAATAATAATAAAAATAACAACAACAATAATAACAATAATAACAATAATAATAGCAATAATAACAATAATAATAACAATAATAACAATAATAATAACAATAATAATAAAAAATAATAATAACAATAATAATAACAACAACAATAATAACAATAATAACAATGATAACAATAATAATAGCAATAATAACAATAATAATAACAATAATAATAAAAATAATAATAATAATAAATAATAATAATAATAATAATAATAAAAATAATAATAATAATAATAATAATAATATTAATAATAAAAATAATACAGTTTAAAAATAAAATTAGCCATGGCATAGATAGACTATAAGAAAACGCGCAAAAATGATTAACAGAATACTTGCGAAAATTAAAAGTAAAATGTAGGATAATCAATTAGACAGAAAATTCAATAAGAACGTGCAGACTTGAACTGAGAGTTGGTGGACAATACAGAACTGAAATTAAAATACAAGAGTGACTTTCCAAAATTATTCCCTGCAACAATTATTATTTATTATAGCACTGATGTCTCTGAACAATATACACATAAAATTCCAGATACAAGTTAAGTTACAGATGAAAGAATGCACCCCATTATGTACATGAATGAGATGTAACCGTTTGCAAAAAAACAAAACAAAATAACAAATACTCTAATCAGCACTACCAGAATATATAGCATGGATATTTGAATAGAATGCAACATGGAAAAGTGAGCACTGCTGACAA
This sequence comes from Euprymna scolopes, assembly GCF_053919585.1. Taxonomy (NCBI): domain Eukaryota; kingdom Metazoa; phylum Mollusca; class Cephalopoda; order Sepiida; family Sepiolidae; genus Euprymna; species Euprymna scolopes. The sequence goes on from NC_136506.1 coordinate 99,681,738, forward strand.
TGAGGAGGGGGAAACAGGAAGCACATGAGAGTAAACATATTTTTTTTTACATGGTAATTACCACTTATCAAGGCCCGGAAACCACTCGGGGATAATGGGTACAGAAATCAATGGGATAATATCGTAGTAATCGTTTGTAATGAAGATTTGATAAAGTATCTTACTTAAAAAGGCGGTTCAACAGGAGTTTTTTGTTCGACTTGAAGACACCCAAGTTGTAATAGGTGGGAAACAGGCAAACAGAAGAGCATTCCACAGGCGTGCACTTCTAAGAAAGAAGCTTTGTTCATGGAATCTACGTTTTGATTTAGGCACAGGTAAGAGTGGGAAAACTTATTGCCAGTGGTTTCAGCTAGACGAGTGTTTTTCGTGAAAGATTGGCGATGAGGAACGATAGATTGGAGCTTCGACGAGCACGTCTCATGAAAATAACGATAAAACAAAGAGAGGCTCCCAACGCCCCTTCTTTGGAAGGGAAGTTGCAGGGAAGAGAAAAGGGCATCCCCTACTAAGCCACGAAGTCTTTTTTGCACTCTGTCAAAGGAGGATAGGCTGTTTTTAGCAGTTCTTAGCTACAAATAATTAAGAATGCTGGAAGAAGTCACCATCACATCAACAAAAATGAAAGGAATATTTTAGAAGAAAAAGGAAACTTCACAAAACTTTACTATTTAGTAGAAACCCAATTATGAGTGATAATTATAAAGTAGTAAACACTAGTAATATAATCTGGACCGTTAAAAAGCTAAACTAGTAATATAATCTGGACCGTTAAAAAGCGACGAAAGAAGGGTGTTGGTTTAAATAGAAGCCTATGTAAATAAACAAAAAAGAATTCGACATATATATATATATATATATATATATATATATATATATATATAATGCAGAACGGCGAAAGAATAATTACTGCAGCAAGAGACACGAAAAAACAAACGAAATAAAAATGATGAAACATGAAATAAGGCGAGGAAAGAAAAATGGTAAGAGAAACAGCTACACGGACGATGCACAAGGATTACAAAAGATGAGACATCATATTCTTAGAAATGCCTACAAACAGGAAACTTGAACAGAGAAACTGAATCCCTAATAATGCAATTAGAACCAATCACATCAAAGCAAGGATCAAAAATACACAAGAAAACAGCAAACGTATACACAGACGAAACAATAAACGATATAATAGGTGAATGCGTCAGTCAAAACTAGCCTAAAATGAAGATAAAATAGACACAATTATGTTGGGAAGGCAGAACACTGGCAGTTATACAAACGATTGCATCTTGAACATTCAGACAAATGGTACAAGCACAAAATGGTAGCAGTACTAGAAAATGAACGTCACAAGATCCTGTGGGGCATGGATGTAAAACCTGATGAACCAACTCAAGCAAGATGACAATGTATAATAGTTAATGAGAAATGAAAGTTCAGCCAGATTATAGATTTTGCCGGTCCAGCAGAATAGAGTTAAGTTAAAGAAGACTGAGAAGCGAAGACAAATACAGAGAACTGGTTGAAGAGATCGAAGGGATATGGAAACTGAAAAATCTCAAGATAACACGATTAATAGTACGGGCGCTAGGAATAGCGCGAAAAAACTATTAAGAAAGAATGGGAGAAATTAGAATTAGAGAGATCGCTGAGAAGATAAGACGGAGAAGAATAATGGAAACTGCAAAAATATTAAGGAAACCCCTTGACTAGGTAGACTAACATACATGAACTACGTACAAACTGGAACCTTTAAAGATAAAAAAAGCGTTTTAAGATAAAAACACAAATGAACATCACACGAAATCATGAAAACCGTAAGATTATAAGATACTGCTCCTCTTTTTGTGTCTCCATAAACAAACACCAAACTAAATAAGTGAGAAGGGTCAAGCAGGATGGAACATCCGAAGATGGAAAGCATTAACAAAGCCTCCAGCTGTTTAGTGCAAAGTGGACTGGGACCTTGATGAGGTTTATAGCCACCCCAATTACGTTGAGGACCAAGGGTCGCTACAAACGAGAAATCAACGGTGAGAAGCTGGTGCGATAACGCAAATTCTTATGCAAATTTAATCGAAAGAGGTGGAGGTTACTGGAAATCTGAGGAGACTTGTTGTCACTCAGACTCCATAGAACACAAGTTGTTCTCAAAGACCAATCTTTGATTATGTCTTGCCTAACTACTCCTGTTGAGTAAAAAATAATGAAGCCAAAGCACAGAATTTTCCAGGTATCTTTACGGAATGTGGAACTAGAAAACAATAAATATAAAGTCCAAAGATGGTACAAACACGGCAAACTGTTCCGGAATTAAAAAAAAAGCAATACATATTGATTATCGTATAAACAGAAAGGCCCAACACATAGAAGAGGTGCATTCGAAATAAATGGCCCTGATTAAAACATAATTACACAATTATACATGTGTTTCTTATTTAAAACAAAATACAATCCATTATCACAACACAAGCAGTAAGGGCAGGCATGAACATCAACAGTAGGCCCTTTTATATGAAAGGAGCGCGTGGGAAGTAAATGTTTATTTTTAGTGCACAATTGGGGCATGATACTTGACATTGATATTTTAAATTGAAACTCAATACATTATATATATAAATAATTTTATAAAATCAATAGTACGTTTACAACAGTGTAATGTAGACTATCATGTATTGCGGACTAAGCAACTGCGTGGGAGCACGTGGAACCCCTTTTGGTGCATCGCCATGGGTCCTCAACTACAGCAAGCAATAATCGATTTAAATAGAAAATAGGCGCTTTCACCAGTTCTGGTGACAATATGCATATTGTAGTGTGAAACACTTGTTATCATTATTCAAATATTGTAGTGTGTGTGTGCAGTCAGCACCAACCCTATTCGGGTTTAATCGGCTTCCTCTGAAGGAGGAAGTTTCATGGAAATATGAAGTTCACAAGCGGTTCCCAGTCGCATTTATATCCCTGTTAGGGGAGATGACGACGTTAGTTTTTTGCAACGTTTGCATGGAGATGTCGATGCCCTCCTACATACAGCGACTGGAATTTCCATATTGGTCACTCATTTTAGTAATGACCAGGCTCAACGTTGCTTAACTTCGGTGATCTGACGGGAACCGGTGTGTCAATGTGACTATGCCGTATATATATATATATATTGTAGTGTGAAGCACTCGTTATAATTAGTCAATACCAGGCAACGTCGGGTCTCCCTGCTAAAGACAGTTTATAATTTTGGTTATATATTAAAGTTTACACTGCAAATTTTCACGAAAATTTCACCCTAGTAAATACTTTTTTGGCTGTTTGGTGTTTTCAATGTTACCCATGCTGTGTGTATGTGTGTCTTATGTGTATGTTATGTCTGTATTGAAGTTCATGACAAGTCACAGAAGATTCCGTTTTGTCTGGTTGGCGTTTGTTTTAACAATAAGTTTCTGGCGTCGAGATTCTTCATTTTAAAATAAAGTCTCTTTTTAATAATCGATTGCCCCTCAAAAATCATACATTTTCGCTGCCGATTCTTATAAATATTCAAACTTCTCGTTGAAAGCCTTTAAACAGAAACATGTCTATTTTGCCTCTTTATTTCGTTTTCCACTTCTTTTTTCGTTGATTTATTTATTATTTTCTGGCAGCGCGGGGTAAATAATTTTATCGGCGTCTAGAATTTATTATCTGTGAAAAGAACAGGAATAACAATAAGAATACAAAAAAAAATAAATAAACCGATAATATTTAAAATAGAAAATTTAAAAAAATGCTTCTAAATACTGACGTAATGTTTGTTGAATATTTTAAAAATATTTTGCTTTCATCTTCACCGCTTGTATAAAGTGGATTTGTTAAAGCGAATTTCTTGAATCTCATAATCGTATCTTTAGTCGCTTTCTCTGTAGGCTCATATAACAGCGATTTTATCTGCGGGATTTATAATCAAGATTGTGCGTCGTTTCATCGCGCATTGCTCATCCATAGATCAGCGCCACTTTTTGCTATACAGGGTGAAGCGATAAAATATTCGCCCTCAAAAAAAAAAAACAACAACATAATAGCTTCATTTCAAAATATTGATTTGATTTTTTAATCGATTTGCGGCAATTAGGTAAGCGTTGGAATTGTTGGAGGTCATGTTGGTGGTGTTCTCAACATATGACCAAACGAATTCGTCCAGCGGGTTCAGTTTGGGGAAAGATTGGACCCCAGTGAGAGAAGTAGAAAATGTCGTAGAACTCGTTCTGAAGCTATAGGTTTCTTTGGACGTGAGAAGATTCCTAAGCATGCTGTCACAAGCAGTGTCTGCTGACGACGAACTGATTGCACCAGGAGATCACTACACCCTTAAGCTCATCCAGGAACACTTAAGTGTTGACTTTCAACCCAACTCAGAAGAGGTATATTGCCATAATAAAACCACGTTAAACACCGTAACAATGGCGGAAACTTGTTATTCCTGGTAATCTAGTGATTCGTTTTAATATAGCAACGCATCTCCCATTTCGATCGTTGAATATTGTTTCATTTTAGACGTGACAGAAGTGTCTCATTGCCCTAGGGAGTTGTCCACAACTGGCTAACGTGTAGATGGTCAGCAGCAAAAAAAAGAAAAAGAGAACATATGTTCATCAAACGAGAATGAAATTATTTCGTCTTTCCTACCTTGTATAACCATTGCTCATCTGTAGATTAGCGCCAAGTTTTGCTATAATTATTCATATTTACTATATTTGTGTTATTTGAAAATTCCAATTATTCTCCATCAACTCAATGCGAAAATTAAAGTTTGAAATCGGTTTCCTCGATATATCAATATGCAGAATTATTTCCAGTAGAAAAGGTCATGTATTTACGGGAGAGAACATCTGAAGCTTGTTGACATCGTAAATTAAAGTATTTTTTTTGTGAAAGAAAATGGACTTGAACTTGGAAAACCAAGATCGTTAGTCCATACCGTTAAGCACTGTACAACGAACACGTTCCATTTATATGAATAAAAGCAAGTAATACACATTAATAACAGGGGAAATGGATATCCAATGTTAAAAATCAAAATAACAAAAATATTTACACATAATATTACGTTAGATTACCCATATCAAGTATAATTAGTGGATTATACTTTGTTTTAATCAGACATCTATATGCCTACACTATACTGAATAGCGATGTTTCATTTGGCATTTGTATTAATAGATATTCATTATTACCAATGGTACCATATTGTTTTTTTGTTAAGCCACAATCTACCAAATCAGTTGATGACTGACTTCCAGACAATGTAATTAAGTCAAATTTATCTGGATAACAGTTCTTCTACTACATTGTTTTCTTCTTTCTTACTTAATACATTTTACTGCAGTCCAAGTTCTCAGACATCAAGGACCCCTTTCAAGAGGGTAACACTTGATCGCTATATGAGATACATAGACATTCATATATTTCTTTTACTTTACAAATGTTGAGTTAATAAAGACATTTAGAATAATGATGCCCTCTCCTTTATAGACAGGTTTAATACATTACACGGTAGAGAGCCGGTATAACATTAGTAACAAAATACATTACATTATATAATACACATGTATATTATCAAATAACATTATATATATATATCACCGTAAGGCGGGACAAATACCGTAACCAGAGACCGAAAAAACACCGTATTCCATATCGTAACCTGAAAAACCGTCTCCTAGTAGTACTATATTCCGGGTTCTAGTGCAGTATACTTTTTTGTGGGCTTAATGGATTCTAGGACAAGAATGCATTTAATCTGGTAGATTATTCAGTCTTTACTATCGTAACTTCACTTGAGGAAAATGCACTATTTCTTGTGCAAGAAACTGTGGGGTAAGTCATATCAGGATATAGATTGGGGCGCGGAATACTTTGTGTGTTTACTGGTGGGATAATTACCATCATGTCAGGCTATTCTGAGAAACACTTTTACAGTAGTATTTAAACACCCGGAAGCAAAGTATAGTAGGCAGCATGTTACTATCAAAAACATGTCATTTGAGAACTCGCAAATCAATGGCGGGAAAGTGATACTTCTCTGTCTTTGCTATTTAGTTTGTTTATTATGCGCGTAACTTGAGTTCATTCTATGCATATGTCGGTGTAAAACGAGCAGATTAATGAATATATACGATTAAATTTACTCTCTGTATCACTTGTTTTAGCTAAGCAATCAGTACATCAAATCAATATAAGGAGGTTAGGGCTATGAATAGGTTGATATTGATGGGGGGTATTTTATTCCTTATAGAGAAATTAATACAATGCTAGTCTAATAGATAAAACAGCATTGAATATAAGGCGGTTTTCTTTGAAAGGTAAACTGTATTGTGCGTTCTACGTTATTGAATTATTTTGTTCCTGACTAAAATTCCCATTAATTTTTTTTATACGAAAATGGTCTTACATTTACCATATGTCTATTAATATTTCGTAATCCACTTTCTCCAACGATGATTTATGTCGTAACTTGCATAAACGCACTATTCCTCGTCGACTGTATTTATTATATTTATTACATTCAGCCACTTTTTTTTACTTGAGAGTAATACTCTCAAAGGCCCGAAGGTCACACGAGGATAAGGGTTAATGAATGTACAGTGGTAGTGTAGTAATCGTTAATGGGGTAAATTGGGTAGAATTTGTTTAAATTGGATTTGAATGCTAACATGTTGTGTTAAATAAGGAAGCAGGGTAACCTAACATTGCCCCATAGCACAGCAGTTTTGAAAACGAAGCTTTGTTCATAGAATCTACGTTTAAATTTAGACACAGATACATAGCGGCGGAAATCGTATGTAGTTGTTGTAGCTAATCCAGTTGCTGTTTTTTTTTTCTGTGAAAGTTTGGCAATAGCAAACGTTAGATTGAAGTTGAATCGTGCACTTGCCATTAAAATAACGATAAGCAGAGACAGGCTCGCAACGTTTCTTTTCTGGGAATGAGGTTACAGGGAAAAAGAGACTCACCTACTATGCACCGAAGTCGGTTTGGAAAATATCAAGACTGGATACGGCACGCTGATTGACCTGGACTGAGAGGTATATAACCGATCTCTAGTATGTTTTATAAGGTTTGATAAGGTTTTCCAGGGTGTTGGAAGCAATTTTCCTTAGGCAATGTTTAAACAGCTTTGAAGTATGGGAGCTTGCTCAGATTGATGATTTTTTAAGCTTATATAAAAATAAACCTCGATCGATATCTAATATCTTTGCCTAAACCACAATAAACCGAGAGTGCTTTCAGTATATGTTATTTCGCCTAATATATGTTTTCTAAATTTAATGGAATTTTTTTTCTAAAATGGGAAAGATGAAAAAAGTACTGACTTCATATGAAAATTGTGCCACTTAATTCTGTTGTTGACATATTGGTTTTCTTCCGTCTAAGAATCAATTACTCGTGAGATGACCCAGATAAGAATTTTGAATACAACGAAAGTAATGCTATTGAACCACAGTTCAAATACGCCAATTCCAACCACATGTACCCAACTCAAATCGAGTCTCTATCAACACATTTTTACTGAATTCATTGCTTCCTATTCATCGAATCATCAGTTACTCAGGCAAAATCACCAGAGACGTTAGCAGGTGTGACGAGAGGAAAAATAACATTTACAAATTATTTAAGCGAATTTCGTATTACACGAGTTTAACTAGCAAAATCGCCTTTGTGAAAACAACTTATGCGAATCAAAAGAACGAGCAAACATGGCAAGTAGAAAACTCAAATTAGCTTGCTTAGATATTTGAACTATGCATCCGGTTTGTAACTTCCGGATTCCAAATATTTATCTGCTTACTTATTTAATGGCTGCCCTGTTCCAAGTCCAGTGCTTCTATTAAAAGCCTACACAAGATCAAAAATAGTTTTGTCTGAACTTGTTAACCATTACAAATAAATGTACCATGACTCTGTGAAATAGAAAAAGATTTAAATATAAATATACCATATATCAATATAATGATATTTATTACTGTTATGACTCGGAATTACCACAATAAAAATAGAACAATGGTGTAAGTCAGGACGTGTATTAATTAAAAAAAAATGGTTACAGCTGAAAGGAGTCTTTGAGCTCCTACGAATCGCGAAGTTAACTTCGGACTAGGGCCGTATCTGGGATCAGTAAACGTTCCAGTATACAGGGTGTTTCAAAAGTCTTGGGAACATTACAAATGCGTATATCTCATGAACTATTCCAGGTAGAAAAACGAAACTGGTGTCATTTTAAAGCTTGCTTAATCAAGTTTTTGGTCATACTAATGATTTTCGTCTTATCTTTCCATGTGCAGTAATGGCGTTCTCTAAACAAGACAAGGCGTTTTGCGTCCTCCAATTTGCAAAGACTGAATTGTGGACATGTGTTCAGCGTGCATTTCGCAGGAAATTTAAAAAAGAAGTCCCTGAAAGGAAACCCATTGTCAGATGGCATGCTAAATTTGTGAAAGATGGGTGTTTGTGCCCAAGTAAGCGAACAGGTCGCCCTTCAACTTCAGAAGATGCAGTTGAGCAAGTCCCGAAGCCTTTCAGCAGAGCCCCCGTAAATCAGTGAGAAGAGCCAGCAGGGAACTTCAGCTTGCTCCAGCAACTGTCTGGTGTGTCTTAAGGAAACGACTGCAAATGGTACCTTGCAAGCTCAAGTTGGTCCAAAAGTTGAAGGACACTGATAAGCCACTTCGCCGTGACTTTTGCATTGCAATGCAAGAGAAGTTGGAAGATAACGGCTTTGATGACCGGCTTGCTTTTAGCGATGAGGCGACCTTCTATCTGAATGGCAAAGTTAACAAGCATAGCACTCGCATATGGGGTACTGAGTGTGACTTTTTCCTTTGGGGCTTTGTCAAGCAACAAGTCTATGTGCCGCCCCTTCCAAGAGATATTGACGAACTAAAGGCTCGAATAACGGCAGTTGTGGGAACCATTGACGTCAAGATGCTGGAACGCGTTTGGCAGGAAACGGACTATCGACTAGATGTTTGCCGTTGACGAATCGTGCTCATATTGAGCAAGTTTGAAGGTTCCCCACAAAACTTGAAACTTTAACCTTTCCAACGGTACCAATTTCATTTTTTAACTCCTAATAGTTTTTGAGTTATTAAAAATCTTTATGTTCCCAAGACTTTTGAAACACCCTGTATATCGACGGTTGGTAAGTCCAGAACAATAACCATATTTAGTGCTTTTAGTAGCGCTCCAGTGGATTCTGACGATTTATTTTTTCAGTCATACCTTTAAAATATTTCCTCTTCACGGTGGATGGAGGTAAACACTTGGTTTTATTATTGCTTCTATTAGGGCCTGGTAAATTTTCATTAGTGAGAGGCAGAAAAAGAGAAATAGTGTGGGGTGGGTCATAATTCCAAACATTTAAAAATATGTAGAAATATTTCAAAGTGTGTGTGTAGAGAAACTTTTCATTTTTTTTTTAAATGTTTACTTTGAAAAGGACTCACAGTTAAATATTACTAAATCAATTAATTACTATCTCCTGATATCGGAATGTTGTTAAAACGCACACACACATGCACACTGTAAAATGCGCATTGCTGTCTTGTATTTTTTTCTTTTCGTTTTATTCCACTTTTTCCACGGATTACACCCCTCTTAATCAAAATATTTTTCATTTACTCTAAGTACAATGATAGTAAGACATTTACTATCCAATATATGATGTATTATTTGTGCCGGTGGCCATGTATGTTTTAATTTTTTGCGCGCGTGATATTGCGTATTGTATTCACTGTTCGCCATGTTTGTTTTTGCGCACGCGTTCATACAATTATTCTGTATACTCAATTGAACTTTTACACATATATTCTGTGTTCTCACTATTCTATAGCAAGCTATAATATATACTGCCCCAAGTGGTCATGGGTTGAGCCTTAAATCTTTATGTATCTGAGAAACGGCCTTTCACAAAATATTGTGTCAATTTTGAGCTTACATACTTGAAACTTGATACATAGAGGTTTTGCAACTTTGAAACGAATACAAATTCAGTTTTAGCTGGTAAAATAGATGAAAAAGAGTAAAAAGTAAATAACATATTGGCACTCAGCATATTTGGTTGTGGAATTAACACGCTTCTCTACGCTCACGCACTCACAATGAAAACATTCAACTATTTAATCATGAAACTGTTTCATATTTATCTTTCATTAAGATAAATCGTACCGAATATCGCTGGAGAGCTAACCGTTTTGGTTTCGTTGGGAAATGGTACCTATGCCTTCTAATTCTATTTAAACACTTTAAATTTCTACGATATGTTTAGCCCAATATAAACCGGGAATTAATTCTATAAGAATAAATACGAAATATGCATACCTTAAATATCTTATTTCAGCAGATTTACGTCCATCAATGTCAGGCAATGTACTATATATATATATATATATATATATATATATATATATATATATGTATATATATATATGTTTAAATATATATATATATATATATATATATATATATATATATATATATATATATAGGGTGACCCCCAAAAACGGGCCCAAACTATAATTAGGCCCCGTTTCTTAGTGTTTTGTCCGAATGAAATGACATTTTGGTAATAATTAGTTTATTATATTCAAAACATCACATCAAAACACTGGTCTTTGGCCTTTTTTTCTCCGTTGACTGTAAAATGCTCAGAAAAACAATTGGCCCTCTGTTTTTTGGGTCACCCTATATATATATATATATATATATATATATATATATATATATATATATATATATGTGTGTGTGTGTGTATGTGTGTGTGTATGTGTGTGTGTGATGTGTGTGTGCATGTATGTGCGTGTGTGATGTGTGTCTCTTTCTGTGTATCAGTGTGCATATTTATTTTTGTGCTTAAATAGTTACATATCGAAACTTTAGATATAGTATTTTTTTTTTAATTAATATAATATGTATATATCTCTATAAACCCACCAAACATACTTCGAGAAACTCACTCGAAATACAGATTTTTAAAACTAGATGTATTCGACATTTCAATACATCATGCATTTACGGGAAGTACAAATGTGTTAAATCGTACACTTTTCTTTGCTGTAAAAAGATGTTTATGTGGTTAAATAAAAACTAGAGTCATTCAGCAATGATGTATTCTTCGTTCTGTATATAGACAGCGAATGTTTCCAAGATAAGCGTACCATATGTAAGCAACACCAGCAGTATACTTTGATCCAACTTTGTAACAAGTAAATGTGTTTTATTTCTATTTTGTTTCATGCTATATATTTTTATTATTGTCTTTCGGCGTCGTAAGTGTAATATTGCATTGATCTATCATTTAATTTGCTACCGTTTAATGGCCGCTGGTGGTGTCACTGGTTCCTCTGATATTCTCGTATGTGCGTTGTTTTACGAAGACAGAGATGTTTCCTTTTCGAAGTTTCTATTTGTGAACAAGCGGAACAGCCAAGTTGGCGTCGTTCGTCCTTCTCCTCCCGTCCTCGGAGGTACACGAAAACGTCACGAATAGTAAGTTCTGCAACACTTTCAGAACTGAAAGGTTAGGGAAAATTTGGCAGATATTTTATATTAGGATCCACATTTTACACAAAAAACATTCCAGGTATAGTTGCTATTAGATTTTCATAAAATTTGCGGAGAAGGATAATATTATATGACTTGTTTATATTGAATACTTATCCCTATCTTGAGTTTTACTTGTGCAACGTTTTAGTCGATGTAGCTTTCGAAGTTCGTCAGCCATTTCAGTTTTCGTTTTAGAAAATAAATGAGAAAAGTTACATGTATGCGAGAAAATCTTAAAAAAAAATAATAAATTCATTATTTTAGAAGAACCACAAATAAATAGATTCAATTTGCATTTTAACAATGCCGAGTCAGCGGTTTTTTTTTCCTTTTTCTTATTTTCTTTTCTTTGCGACAAATTTAAGACGACGTGTAGATATAAATAGTGTAAATGTGACGACACGATTAAGGTGTAATTATTATTATTATTATTATAATTATTATTATTATTATTATTATTATTATAAAAACAAAACCTATAAATAAGTATGCCTGCTTATATTTTTGAATTGATATATTTTATCGGAAGCGTATAAAATTGTATAGCATCTATTTTAGCTAACATCGCAAAGTACGTGAAAGTCACAAGAGGTTATTTTTTTGTATTTTTTTAGTTTTTATGAATAAATTAAATTAAATGATATGAAACAGTTTTGCACATATGCGCATTAATATTACGTTAGATGGAATTTCACTAAGTTAAAATTGAGAATTAATGAAAGAAATACTGATAAAAGCAAATCGAATTTTAGACATTAAACAAATCATTATTTCTGACAGATTCGCTATTCCCGATTAGATTACGACACCAATTGTTGACTAAACTAAATAACCTACACGAATCCATCAATGTTTCATTATTTAACACTAAAACATTCTTGAGACGCTGGAAATATTTACAACAAAGTAAAAACTTCTTAGAAAAAATAATCATAATACTTAGTGCTGTTATTAGCACTAGGCGAACTGTGTTGACGTCTAACAAAGGACGAAGAACATACATGCGGTCGTCAGCCACAGGCATATTCCTATCAGAGCATGATGACATAAAACGCTTTACATTCTTTACATTCGTTAATAATCTCTAATCTGGCCAAGCGCCACCTCACTTAACTTCGATTATCCCACGAGAACCGGAATGTTGACGAGGTTATTTCGATACCAAAATCAGTAAAATATTTTCTGTAACTATTTTTTTAAAACAAATTGTTTGTTTAAAATCTAAAAATCTTTTGATTTTATTATGTTCTTTTTTGTAACACTCGTTTTTTTTTATAAAAAATAACATATGAGGTTATGATTATTGAACACGGCAGTATAAAAATGTGCCAGACGTTTTCACCATCGTAATATTATCACTATCTAAATAGGGTAGCGGTTGAAAAATGTGAATTCAGCAAGTTTTATACAAGAAGGTGAGGCAATCGTAGAACATACAAAACAAAAAAAAAATCTGCTGCGGCTCTGCAGCTGGGTTCGTTTTAAGATAATTTATATTGAGACAAAATTTGTGAACTGTTGGGCGCCATGTTTGTTCCATCTCATCAATATTTGCATTTTTCTCGTTTGTTTTGCAGCAACGTAAAAAATAATTAGAAATAAATATCTAACATAAAAACATATAAGAACCGCTCTTTACTTTCTTTTGCGACAAAAGGCCAGACTATTGCGGAATTCAGCGACCTAAATGGGGCACTCTAATTGGAGACGGAACCGATAAAAGATCTAGTTGTATTCTCCGGTAAGGGGGCTGAGTATGACTGACACTAATCCATCTCTTCAAGAAATTGGAGGCAATGCTTGTGGCGCTAACTTTACACCGGGTCCACCGGATCACTGTACATCAAGACAAAAAAAAATTATGCTATCAAGTCAGCATATTCTTAGATTAAATAGTAACTGCGCAAAGCCAATACATCAATTGATATTAAATCCTCCCTGTAGAGAACCGAGAGAATATCCGGCATTTCATTAAATACAAAGAACACTGCCTCAACATCATAAATATGGCTATATTCAATATATTTGTTTATGAATGAGAGGCACGTGTTTTCTTTTTAATTCCAAAGTCACGCATTTGTTGTTTTACGGTGATTTTAATTATTACTTGCCAGCTATATTTTTTTTAATAGAAACACCGTTTTTAATTTTAAGATAACGATCGTAAAGCGCGCCGATTAATAACGATTTACTATACACATGCAACAACCTTCAATTTTTGACAAACTATGGATACCCACGCAAGGGAGCCTGCGCGTGATTTTTTTTGAGGCAGGAGGTGCGCAATCTCCAACCTCACCTCTTCTGAGTCGACATTGTTAAATGACAGTGGCAAGTGAAGTGTATATACAGGACGACTGGCAACAAATACCGAGATAAGCGGAGAGCACATACAGCGCCTAGAATTCCAAAGCCGTAAAACATCTGCTACAAACAATGCTCAACGTTGCTTCACGTCGGTGTTCTGAGGAGAACTGGTGTGTTAACGCGATACTACACATGCAATATTCATTAAAATACTAACTAATAAAATTTAGAGACATCTATTTTACAAGGTAAATAACACTTACAGGTACACACATGAAACTTGATATATATATATATATATATATATATATATATATATATAAAAGTTTCATGTGTGTATCCATATGTTTATCAATCTATCTATACTCCTATAAATTCGCTTTTCTTTTGTGTGCATTGATATTGATATTAAAACTCCCCTTTTCTACTTATTTAAAAAGAAAATACAGTTTTCTTATATATGGGTTGTAAAATTGCATTAATCTGCAAAAGATCTAGCTACTTTGCATATTCTTTTAAACATTCATTTTAATAATCCCTATTTGTTGCTTCGATTTTTTAATGGGATACTCATCTTTTATTAACTATTACGTATAATTATATTCATGCAAGTATTCTACATGATTTATACTTGCATAATATTTGTGTAAAATATTAATAATTAACACAAAAGTGTTTCCATATATATTTATTTATACGTATATATTTTTGTTTAACAAATTTTGCCTGCCAAATTCCTCCTCAGGTTTTTTGTCTACAGACATGAAACTTCATATATAAGGTAGTTAAATCAATGCAAAACTTTATATTTGGGTTTTAGCCCGGGAAAATCGGCGCAAAATTGTGAAAATTAAAAAAAAAAAATGAAATGTGCCACGTGAAGGTCGAAAGCCGGCATTACGAATGTATAACGTAATAGCTATTGGTTCATGTTTTAAGTTTTAGCCTTGCAGTAAACATGTTTTCATAGCCCGGTCCTTGACGGCAGAGGTAAAATAAATCGTGAGCTGAACGTTTTGATTACGATTCTCGGTGGTGGCTCATGAGTCTTTTTTAAATACTTTTTTTTAAAAATCATAACTATATATTGCATCCAATATATATATATATATATATATATATATATATATATATATATATATATATATATATGAAGTGAAAATGTATTTTCTCTATGGTCGTTAAGGAAGACTACTATACAAAAAGGCATTATTTACATATTCACACTTTTTAATATATCCATATGCACGTAACCTTAGGAACAGTGCATATGGCCCGAGCCAAACCGGGCGGAACTGCTAGTATATATATATATATATATATATATATATATATATATATATATATATATATATATATATATATATATAAGTAAACGTATCTGTGTGTGTGTCTGTCTGTGTGTCTGTCCACATTTCCCAATGAAATAACTCTGTCATTTTTATTATACAGACTCGAACCTTGATATGCATGGTACTGAGATTTGGGAAAATCATTCTAATCCGTTTGAGGCGAAAAATTTGGTTAGTAACGGGTCACAGTTCAACGATTTGACCTGTGAGAACTCTACCAAACCCTTCCGCCAATTTTCGGTCTAAACAATTGAAATTAATGATATAGGTTCCTTGGACATGGATCTAACTTAGTGACTTGATTTTAGCTTGAAACAATAAATATTAAGGCGTCATAATAGGGGTGAAAGTTTAAAAAATGTCTTCGGCGGTCTCTACGAATTACTCAGACGATTTCTGGTCGAAAGATTTTAAATTTTACACCTAGGGAAATCGGAGACAGTGTTAAAATAACAGACGCCTGTTCTTGTAAGTGAGTAAATATGAAATAGCATAGTCAAGGATTCGAACTTGCGAAGCTAGATTCTGAATTGAGAATTCCAATCATTGAGTTAAAATAAATACATAATGCTATAGAAAATAAGGAATGTGGAATCGCAATTGTTTAGCTCACACAAAATAGTTAGATATCTGTTTATTGGAAAAGGAATGTAAGGATGAAATTTGTTTCACGTGAAAATTAGAATAAGGAATTTGATCGTCAATTTAAATTGACACATATTTTATAAAGAGGTTACTCGAAAAATAGGTTACTAAACTCGGGGGGCATGTCAGTGTGGGATGTTTTGCAACGTGACGCATGCCATGGCAACGTGCTCGATGAGCACATGTTTAATCATGCAATGACGTGACGAGTTCTCAATATAGGCAGAGAGAGGGCGAGAGAGTGAAGAGCCGAGAAAAGGCCGAGAGAGAGAGAGAGAGGGAGATAGAGAGAGAGGGGGTCAGAAACAGCTAATACCACCCAACTTTGGAAGCGAAGGTTAGAGAGAAAAGCCATGTAAAGAAACTTTGAATTCCTCGACCAAAACCAGGACCGCTCATGAAATAAAGGACGTCATCATGTGTTTTTTTATCTGCGTCGCCGTGTTGTTATTCAACAGAAAAGGTGTTGGCCATTTATGTTATAAGAACCTTGATAAAATCATCATCTAAAAATATGTGTTAGAAAGTATATGTGTCAAAGTATAACTGTTATAGAAGCACTCCCATTCACAGAACTGTCAAAAGTATGAATGTCAATTTCTCGGTCTATCTATCTATATATCAAATCTCCTCTCATTGTGTAGTACATGCCACTGGCTATTGTAGTAACATGTACACTGTCTCTCTATCTCTTCAGTGTCTATTATATATGAAAGAACTGTCAGCTCTCTTTATATATACTTGTCTATATCTCACGAATGACTCCATCTCCCAACAATATGAACACTCCTAAGACTGTCTCTATATCTTTTCAATGTCTCTTTATATATAAGACCTGTTTCTATCTCTACAAACAAGAACACTAAAAATAACACCACGTAACACACGCACAATATTTGGTATCTCTTTAAAATACCACCCATTACATAACAATAGGGCAAGCTTTTTAATCGGTCTAGGTCAAAAATTTGAGCTACGAATATATAAATGTATGTAATTATGCTTGCATGTCTGCCTAAAACTTTCGGCAGGGGCGACGGATTTTCACAAGATCAGTATCATTTTGAAGTTTGACCTTTCAGCCGAGCTCGAAAAATTGGCTAAAAGCATTAATTTCTTCAACCTCAATTGGCCACTTTTAAAGAGGGAGGGGTAACTTTTTTCGCCGATATTTTCGAAAGTCAGCCCCTCTTTTCGATTGTCTCGCCGTAATTAAAACCTACGGTAGTCGTAACAGCAAAGACGTCTCGTTTTTTCCCGTTCTTTTCCTCCTTCACGGTACGGTTTAGAACCTGCCTTCCTACTACAACTTTTTTTTTGCTCAACACACACTTTTTCTGCTCAACATACGGGCTGAAATCCTAGTATATATATATATATATATATATATATATATATATATATATATATATATATATATATATATATATATATATGTATATATACTTTGAGGATTAAAACAAGAGTCTAAAGAGCAGAGTATAATTTAATGTATTAGTGCATTCAATAATACAATTAAAAGGAAAGAAAAGAAAACAGTGCTTGTTGTTATGTAGATATATAATAAGCTCTATGCATGTATATCCTAGAGGTATTTTAATATTAAGTAAGATGATTGATAAGTAGTTTACATTTACCATCCCAATGAATGCATTGACGATGATACGTACCAATTTTAGAAAGGCGAACCATTGCAAGATACATCTGCCTTACTTAAAAATGTTAGGTTTATTTTGGTGTCTTTAGTTAAAAAAAAAACACCACCCAATATTTTTGGTGATGAGGAGACCTTGTTTTAAAAAACTATATGATACAATTATTATCCAAGCCTCGATATCTATCACAATAAAAAAAACACCGTTTCCGAAACGACCGTACAATTTATTGATTTTGTTTGTTTTTCGTTATGAGATCGATTTTTAATTTTTAAGTTTAATTATAAATTATCTTACTTAATATATATATATATATATATATATATATATATATATATATATATATATATATATATATATACATTGTTTACACAGGTCTGAATCCTATATATATATATATATATATATATATATATATGTATATATATGTATATATATATATGTATATATATATATATACGATTCAGACCTGTGTAAAAAAAAAATATCTGAGTAAAGATTGTAAAGATTACTTTCTCTAAATCTGGCCAAACGACATTATACGCTTTTTATTATCTGGATTAGATATAGTATCAAATATAAAGCGAGGGTTGGGGCGCCTGCGCATGCAAGGTCGTAAAATATGCTTAAATATGATATTTTAATTTGTCAAAAGTCCGTACATATTTTATATAGAGTCGATATTTCAGAAGTAAGAAAACAAGTATTCCGGTGCTATCCGCTAGAGTTGAAACCCAAAGCAAAGCTGCAGAATTCAAGGCTGGTGACGTTACCACTGTCCCAAGTCACGCATATGAACTGATAAATTATAAACTAATATGAATGTACAAAATTTATAAGGATTTTTTTCAATTTTTACCCCCTTTTATCCCATTAAATCTATTTTAATCGGCAAAGACCCAGAAAAGGTCCAATCATTTGTAGTTCCTAGTGCCACTCTGCCACTCTTACTTTCGGAAAGGCTAGAGATTAATTAAATGGAAACGGCCAGAGAGACACACAAACAGGCACATCGAGTTTTATGAATTAGACTAGCTTGAAAGCGTAGTGCTTTTGCATGGTGAATTATACGCTTAAAAATCATATTTAAATTCGTCACTATTTCGTATATATTATTATATAAAATGGTATTTCGGTGCCATCAGTTTGAATCGAAACCGAAAGCAAAATTGTAGCGTTCAAGGTTGGTGCCGTTACCACTGTGTGGAAAGATTAAAAATACAAATAAAATATAAACAAAGATAGAATGTACAAAATGTATAACGATTTATTTTCAATTTATACCCATTTTTGACCCCTTAAAATTTAACACTTTAAAAATGGTGCGTAAAAGACCCAGCCACTTGAAGCGCCTAGCACCGCTCTGGGGCATTTAGTTTCGAGCGAGAAAGAGTTTTAAAATATGGAGACAAACAGATATATAGTCTTTTATATATTTGATTATTACACAAGCTGTGTGCAAGTTATCTATGGTGATTGTTTCCATTACCTAAAATCTTATAATTGTTTTTTTTTATTCGTGTGTATTGATATTCATATTAAAACCCCTTTTTCTATTCTTAAAAAAAAATGATTATATATGGGTCATGGAATTGCATTCAACTGAGGAAATATAGATAATTTGCATATTTTTAAACATCCATTTTAATTAATTCCCTGTCAGTTTCATCGGGTTTCTTATGTGATGATCATTTTTAGTTAATTATTGCGTGTAATTATATTCATGAAGATAGTCTATATGATTGGTACTTGCGTAATATTTACGTTAAAAGGTTAAATGAAACACAAAACTCTTTTTAATAATATTTATGCATTCGTATATATATTAGTATAAGAAATGTTGCATACCAAACTCCTTTGTCACGTTTAGTCAACAAACATAAATCTTAATATATAGGGCATGCGAACTCATGCAAAACTTTATATTTGGGTTTTAACCGGGGATAATCGGTAACAAAGTGTGAAAAAAATGAACTATCCAAGTGATGGTCGAACGACGGCATTAGGAATATACATGCATAACGTAATGGCTAATTGTTCATGTTTTAATTTTTAGCATTGTATCAAAACATGATTTTATAGGTCAGGAATTAACGTCATAGGAAAAAGTAAATCGAAAGCTGAACGTGTTGGTTTTGATTTTCGGTGGTGTTGCACGAGTCATATTAAAAAAAAAAAATTAAATCATTACTATATATTGGGTCCATTATAATATAATAAAAAAATACGAAATCTGCATTAATCAATATGTCATATTTACGCGTATTTTACGATCAGGCAATGCCAAGCGGACTGCTAGTAATGTAGGAAGTATACATTTCGATGAGATTATTGTAAGCAAACTATCTACCAAAATAAATAAAACCCCGTTATCTTCCGATAGCGATAATACTCTATTTGTTGCTTCCTTAGTGGGTTTTAACGTTGCGATGTAATTAATGCTAAAGCTGCTTCAATAATTTTGTCGTTAAGAGACAATCTGGCAACTCCAGACAAGATGATGAGAGTGAACTCCCTTTGATGTAGCCCCGTTTTCAGCTATCATTATAATAATGTATGATTATTGTCTAAAGGGTTGGGGAAAATAACTTCTAGTTACTTCGATGTTCACGTTGTTTTCATGAAAGAAAAATCTGTATGAAACTTGACGTGAAATGGGAACTGTCAGAAGTTGATAGATCGAAGGAGTAAATTAAAAAAGCACTATTACAAAAGGATTTAACATTTTCATTTAAATACGTAGGAGAATTTTACGTTTTGAGTTTTTATTGGTACTCACTAATTTATTTTTGTTTCAGTCACTTTTTTTATTTAAAATAAAAAAATACCTACTTTTTATATAAATGTTAATAAATTCATATCTTCTAGGTTGTATTTTTATATTTCGAAAGCTATTTTTAAATACCTTACAAAATATCAGCTTTCTCAAAACATGTGTGTATTCAATATATTTTTATTACGAGATATTTCCACGCAGTCTGATAGTATATATAATTTCCATTAATATCCCTTGCCAATAAATCGTTTAATCGACATATTATCCAGGTTACATAAAGCACACAAATTTGTAGTAATATTGGTGCGGAACGTTTTACTTAAAAATATTTCTAATATAAATGTATGAAACAAATAAACACATCTCAGATAGTAATCAAGAGATATACTGTTCAATCTAAGGGACCGACGGAGAATCAACAAAATATTTTCCATGGGATATCAAAAAAAAACAATTATTTTAGATTAAAAAAAACAACAACAACAAAAAAGTGTTGATAGTGTCGAAACCAAATAACCGAAACACGGCAAAATCTTATCGCCGATACACCCGAACTTAATTATTTATTTGCAGAAATGAGTGAATATTTAATAATACTGTAACACTAAACTTATTTGTCACATACAGGTTCATTAAAATATTTATGAACATTGCGTTCTTAAATAGTTAGATTACGTAATTACAGTGCTAGGAAAATTATTCAGAACACGTATTTTTTTTAGAAACGCTCTTATTTGTGGAAATTATTACGTAGCAGTGGCTCAGTGATTTACGTAGTTGCAGGAATATTATGTATGGAATCGAGCAGCAAGATGTCTATTCACATTACATTCGAACTTCTGCATGTTAGTACAGATAAGAAAGTATGAACTCGAAATGGAGTTTCAATGTCTAGCACTTTTGTGGAAGAAACTATTAGAGTAGACGTCCTTCTTACATCTAGGTATCTCTACTGTGTAGCAGTGGGATTTAACTGATGTATAGTTTGTCGAGGGTCTTTACGTCTTACGGTATTTTCAAGGGTTCATAGTTCGTCAGAGTACCCACCATTAAAATAGTTGTAAAACAGATGGAGGGATGCAACATTTCGTCGATGGGGCAGTGGTTGAAGCTTGAGATTAAAGTTCAGGACCTATAAGATTGTTGACTCTCTTTTGAATCCTGTCCAGGAGCGAGAGTATTAGCAGATGCACCAGCATAATTTGGCTATCATAACATGGTGCATCCCGTAAGAAGATCACATGGTTCAGTATATAAGATTGACGTTTCGATTATCTGAGATCTGATAATCTCTTAAGGCACCAGATCCCTGGAGTTGCTGCATTATTTTATAATTACCAGAATAGTACTTCACGTATTTTAAGGCTACTTTTAAGATCACGTACTACACATGGTCTGAATAAGTTATAAATTTATATGCAAAACTAACCGTACCCGGCACGGAGAGCTATTAAAAAGGTATTACTACACTGTTCAAGATGACCGAGGTAATCACCTGCATGGGTAAACAACAAACAACGCGGGCTGTGGTTAAAGACCCTTCTAAGCGAGACTTGAGATGTTTATTCTGTTAAGTCAGGCTCTGTATTTTTGGGAATATTTGTGAAACAACATCTTATTAAAATGTCCGTTTCTTTATAAAAGAACATTACTTATATTAAGTAAAGTATTTTTAACATATTACTTATTTATCTAAAAAGGAATTTGTCATATTTTCTATACTGGTTACATACTGGTTAGTTTAATAATCATGAAATTATTTGTAATGCAGACGAAACAGTAAAGACGGTTTGACAGCTAGATTCGACAACATTTTATTGGTAATATTGTAATATTTATTTGAGAAGTGTTACCAATTGCTCGTATCCGGCTCGAGCAAAAGATCGACATCCTTTGTAAATGAGAATAAAATATGATAACATATATTTACATATGAATAATATGATTTGAACTATTTCATCTGTTTCTAAAGAGGATATATATTTAGTGTGATTTGTAAACCGAATTCTCACTCAAATGTGTCACTACAACCGCATTATCAACATTATGCACACTATTTTTTTCCTAAAATTGTTTTATTTCTACGTTACATAGACTTTAAAGGCAATATGATTTGGAATAAATCTATTTGAGACATTGCCGAGGCTGCCGCAAAAAGGTGGGTTCCCCTATCGTGCTAAAAGTCTATTAACACCAGAACGTGTTCTGTATATCTACAAAGCAAATTTGGCCCATGCATGTTGTATTGTTGCAACATCAGAACTGCTGCAACTACCACTAATCTAATAGGGTCCAAACAAACTGTTTTAAGCCCAACAGATCCCCCTTTGTAAACTAGGTTCCGATCCCTGTCGTAACGCCGGAAACATTTGTCGCTCCATTGAAAGCAACTAATAAAATACAAATAATCCTAGAGCATTCAGGTAATAAAGTAAATATTGTAGTATAAATAACGATTAAATGTATGCGTGTTTCGTGTTTATCGTTTACTTGAAGTCTGGACGAGATTGACGCTTGGAATTTATAGTCAACGTTAATGGATAACTGCACACCAACCACTATAATAAAAAATAAAAATACAAAAGACAGAAAAAGGAATCTAGAAATAGAAAAACTATAAATAAACTTGAATCCCTTTTTCATTTTCGGCAAATATTTCCAAAAATACAGAGCCTTACTTAACAGAATACACATCTCATTCTTGTTTAGAGGTGTCTTTAAACACATCACACGTTGTTTTTTGATTACCTCGGACATCTTGAACAGTGTAGCAATACATATTTGTAATAGTGTTACCTGGTGGGTGTTATTATTAGAAGAAGGTACTAAATATTCGTATGTGTTTTGTTGTTCTTATTTAGTGTTCTTGTTTGTATTAGAAAGTCTTAGAGTGATAGAAGTCTTCGGAGAGATTAAAGTCTTAGGAGTGGTCATGTTGCAAGAGATGGAGATATTAACAAGTATATATAACGAGAGAGACAGTGGTACATTTTTATAAACACAAAGTTCATATTAATACAATTTTACTTTACATTTGTTCTGGTGATGATGCTTTTCACAAAGTTCTTATCACATAAATGGACAATACATTTTCTGTTGAATAGCAACACGAAGACACAGATACAAAAAGATGAAGATGTTCTTTTTATTATTCCATATGACCGGTCAATGGCTTTGCATCCAGGAATTCAAGTCTTACATGATTACTTCTCCTAACGTGGCTTCCAAGGTTCCATGTCAGCTGTCTCTCTCTCTCTCTCTCTCTCTCTCTTCTCCCCGACTCTGATCTAACTCTCTCTAACTAACTTCGAACTCTTTCCTATATTGAGAAATCAAATGTATGTCTGGTCAACGTGAGTATTACTCACGTGTTATCAACATGCGCGATTTGCACGTTTTTGAAACCATTTCTGACGACCAGGAAATTTCCCATTCTCCTTGTTGTTTTACCAAGGAATTTAACAGACTTCTCTAATTCTGTAAACCATATTTTATTATGCATTCTTTCTAAGAATGTGAATAGTTTCCAGCCAAATTTGTATTTATTAAATATGTTAACAGAATCAACAATTGACCGGACATTCCATTTAAAACCTATTGTTCTTTAAAACTTATCTACAGGGTTCGATTCACGTTTTACCTGATATTATTTTCATTAAACTAATGCTCTTTTTTTTGCTTACATGAAAAGGGAACATCCCTCTTCATGTAACAATAGTTTGCCGGGAATATCATTCATGTGTTTACGGTTATTTTTTGCATATAAATTTGTTACTCAGACCGTTGTAGTATGTGATCTGAAGCCTTAAAAGTATAATATTTTTTCTTGTACCATTGCAATTACAAGCTAAAGAAGGAATAAAACAGATAAAAATCCGGATCGACAGTTTTCTTTTGTAACAAACGTTTTTATTACACGTTACATCTCGGCACAATTGTAAAAGTCTCTCGCTGCCACAAACCCACCCAATCTGGCTCGCACTTCTCTTTCCTCCGACCGCAAGTCAAGCACAGCCGACCCATTCTTGTTCTCTACTTAAGATGCCCATTTTTCTTGACGAGCACTTTACTTCTCTGCCGAGCATATGATGTCGTTTTTGTTTCTTGACGTATTAACTCGTGCATACTTCCTAATTTGCATATGCGCGTTTTTCGGCAAATGCTGCTGCTAATTTTTAAGCAATTTATCTAATCTTTCACTGCTGCTGATATTTCGCACCGGTTCACGTAATACATTTTCATATTTTTCTTTTTTTCACAATATTTCGATCGATTTTATCTCAGAAATCGATTAATTCTGTAATAAAATGTTAGCTGATTTGATCGTTTTCTTCTTCGCCAATCTTATTGTTATTGAGACTTTGCAATACATCCCAACGATAATTCGGTTTAGCTTACGGATTAGGATTCAGTTAATTTAAATAGTTTGATATAAAAAGTATATTTAAAGATTTTTATTCATTAGTGAATTTGCAATATTGTTTACGTGTGTAAATCTTTCAGAAATTGTTACTTAGTTTATTATCCCCTTACAGTGTTATCAGATTGATAGTTTTGTGTAAGTGGATCTGATATCTGTACTTGAATAATGTAATGATTGTTTTACTTATTACTCTAGATGCACATCTGATGAATTGTATTATATTTATTTATAGATCTCTTCCAATCGTAATTTTATTGTAATTAGATCTGATTTTAATTGCTATTTCTTAACAATATATATATATATATATATATATATATATATATATATATATATATATATATATATATATATATTTACACAGTGGTCACCACTTATCAAGGCCCGGAAGCCAATCAGGGATAAGGGCTATTGCAAGTACATTACGTTAGTGTGGAGATTTGATGACGTGTTTACTTAAGGGGGCGGTTCATTAGGAATTTGTTAACGTTGGACTTGAAGATATCCAAGTTGTAGTCAGGTGGGAAGCAGGCAGACGGAACAGAGTTCCACAAGCGTGCAGTTCTAAGAAAGCTTTGTTAATGAAATCCACGTTTGATTAAGGCACAGATAAAGAGTGGGGGAAATTTTTCACAGTGGATTCGGCTAGACGGGTGTTTTTCGTGAAAGATTCGCGAGGGGGGACCAGAGATTGGAGTTCAGACGAGCACCTGCCATGGAAATAACTATAAAACAAGGATAGGCTCGCAACGTCTCTTCTGTGGGAGAGAGGTTGCAGGGTAGAGAAAAGGGCACCCCCACTAAGCCACGAAGTCTATTTTGTACTCTGTCAAGGCAGGATAGGCTGTTTTTAGCAGCTCCTGCCCAGATATGTATATTGATCCGACCATTGTTCTCATATGTAGTGTTACATATGCAGCATTTCATTCGGATTGTCTTGCAACCGCCTTCAGGCATGTTGATTGTTGTTTGGGAAAGAAAAGACAACAGTTACTGACTGTGAAAATAGTTTATTACATGTGGAAAGAAAAAAAAACAACATACATCTTTTTATGAAGCAAGGTCAAAATAAATTACATGGATGCAAGATGGAGAGTCAGGCGACTATAAGAGGCAGCACATATGCAAAAATCGAGAAATTACTAAGTAGACCAAGCCTAGATGTTATTAGCATTTGGGGGCCGTTAATTGTAAAAAAAAAATGTACACCCTTAAAATTTTGGCGAAGAAGGAAAGATAATACCCTAATAATCTTTATCATAGTTGCCTCATCTTTGTCAACCACTTTCTTTCACAACTCCGAACCTAAAATCATAAAATAGATACTGTCTCACAGAATACGAAAATATATATGGACCAAGTAATTTTTCACGTTTATGAAAAAATAACCAACATGACTTATGACGGTCGAAAGACGATCCGACTGAAAGGTTGCAGAAATAACATTCAAAATGAGGGCAATAGTCCGATCAATACAAGTAATATAATCAATCAGCGTTTATCTAAAAAAAATCAGAACCTAGAGATATATGTATCAAATAATAATAAGCAAAACTGTAACGGAAGGGACAAACTAGAATATATTTTGTTTTCAATTTACACCATTTGTGTTTCTTAATTTTTGTAGATGTGGATTATTAACTCCCATTATATGGAGTATTCCGGCCCCTGTTCTTATCTTGAGTAATATTTTCATAATTTTTCAATCAATGTTCCCACTGACCTTTTCCAGAATTGTCTTGAAATTGAGAATATTCCTGTCGGACTCTGAAATCTGTACCGAATTTAAAATAGAATTCTTTGCTGACGTCATCGGGATAAATACCCTTGTTCAGTCAGTCACAACTCACTCTCAAGTAACACGTAACTGGTTTTTGAGTGTCGCTCTCGCTGGGTATTGATCATTAACTCAAGAAGATTATGAATTACCACTGTATTTCCTAAGTATTTTAATTATTACGTTACGGGCCTTTGCACAGATATTAATTTATATACATACCAACAGGCCAGCCGGCGTAGCCATGTCGGAAGATACGTATTGTATGATATTTTAATTAATTCTAAATTCTAATTTAATTTAAACAGAAATTCGGTAGATATTAAAGTTAATGCTACATTCCACATAAAAATGAAGTAATAAAAAAACAGAAAGAAGCTGAGACATGTGCATGCGGGTATCGTGCTTTTTTCTAAACAGTTGAATGTAAAATAGTACTCGACCTAAGATCAGAATCCAAAGGTACAGACAGTAGGTCAAGTACAATAATAATTTGGTACGATAATAATTTGGTTACACTGACACGAAATTTAATGGGTGTTTTCAAACTTACTTATTAACATAATTATCTGTCATTGGAACCATTTACTTGGGCGCAATTGTGGAACAGCTGACAAATAGATAACATCAGATCAACCTTACATATTAATTCTTCCAATGTTGCCATATTTGGCGCTCTTTTCTTGCAGATGAAAACGGACGAAAAAGTTTATCACAGGTCTGAATAGCATATATACAAATTTTCAAGGCTGCATGTAACATATTCGCTCAGTATATACGTTTTAAAATGTCCTAACGCCCATATTCTTATTTTTATAGATATACAGATAATGCATATAAACAGACAAATATATCTACGAATGTTTAGCTTAACTTTATATAAGTGTTATATCTACAAAAAACAAATGAATGCTCCGTGCGTGCGTGTGTGTGTATTTGTGTGTGTGTGTGCGTGTGTGAAAAGTAGAGATTATTGTACTAAGACTAATCAAACGAAATGAATGCACTTTACGAATAGCACAGTTCCCCCATCATTTCACTACATCACGATGGCAATTGCAAAGTGTTGTCACAATTCATTAGAGAAAGACGCTTTTCTTTCTGTCAAAGATTGACTCGGAAAACTAAATGAAATTATCACTAAATAAATGTCGATGTAATCTTGAAAGTCATTTAATGAATTCTTGCTCACCCAATCTTATTTGAATAAAAGAATTAACACGTGTGATTGGATTAACTGTGATTAAACGTTTCTGCCAAAAAACGTTGCAGCTTTTCCTCACCCAAAAAAGGACGAAAATGTCATTGCATCTTTTAACGTTGAGATACGATAAGCAATTTAACATTACATAAAAACTTCCTTTTTTTAAACTCTCGCCAATTTACGCGATTACAATAAGTCCGCTGAATTTTATTCCAATTTCGCTGTAAATAGATTATAAATTCCTGTGTAGTTTAGGAAATATTAGTAACCTATAGTGATAGATAAGTATATATATATATATATATATGCATGTATGTATATGCATATATATATATTTATATAGGCGTGATCGTAGTTAAGCATTATTAAAATGCTTAAAGAATAGATATTTATAAAGGAATATTGTTTTAATCTTAAAAAAATATGGACTGTCCCTTTACCACTTATAATAGGCGTTAAACGAAGGATCTTTATCAGAGAGAATACGTAAGGTATATCAGCATGCATTGCATTTAAAACAGTATTTATATTCTCTTATTTCCTATGTTAATGGTTTAGACCATAAGGATACAGAATCAAGGATAAATTGGCAAGCGGGTTCAAATCATGTATTTTATATTTGCATTGATATCTTAATAATCAAAATACATTTCGTTCTGTATGTATTAATACATCGTTCTAAATAGTATTTAAATTATATTTTTATTAGTTTCTTTCACGATATGTTTAAAAAAATCAACAGGCCTTTGTCCTACGACACACTTGACATCTTTATAAGATTCAAAGATATTGGAAAAGCTTACATTTACTCAAAAACCGAGTGAGTAAATAAATTAAAAACATGATTTTTCTCTTCCTAATTTATCATATAGATATGTTATAGTACACATTTTGTGGCATGGTAGTCCTTCCAAATTCAAGAACAAGAATTTATTTAATTCGGTTTAATATCTTCGGTTTATCACCTAAAAAATAATCGCTTGGGGAAGGTGCATTGTTCCTCGTAAAAGCCAGTGTGTGGAATCCATATGAAGCATGGATGAATTCGGCTGCGAAAGATAGGTGATTTTGAATAAATAAACAGCATTTACTTGTTAGGAAAAATATGCTCATGCCAGTTTGTCCTGACAACCCCCCGTACAAAGAGATCTTAGAGGTGGGCGATAATATCTATTATGGATTTGAATATATGCATATATATATATATATATATATATATATATATATATATATATATATATATATATATATAAAAGTGTGTGTATATATATATATATATATATGCATACACATACATATATATATGTCTGTGTATATGTATATATATATATGTATATAGTCAGTTTTTAAATAAATATGGCAATTAAGCTACACAAAATATTCAGCGTTTTGTTCTCGCCAGAGCTATTGTATATGTATATGCTCGATTACCTAAATGTTAATCATGATGCTGAATGTTTCAGTCAATTAACATGACTTAAATTCTTATTGATATATGTACACTACCGTTGGTTAATTGATTTTAAATATATTAAACATTTATCTTTTCTTATATATATATATATATATATATATATATATATATATATATATATACATTTGTATTCATATATATATATGTTATATATGCGTTACTGTGTATATAAGTATATATTAAATTATCCTCGTATATATATATATGCATATATATACGCACAGATATGCATATTTATATATATATATGTATATATATATATACGCACAGATATGCATATTTATACATATATATATATATATATACATATGAATTTATATGTGTACATACACACATTTATATGTGCATATGTACATATGCATATACGTGGAAATATACATACATATATATATATATATATATATATATATATATATATACGTATTTTATTTTTGTTTATTAATTCGCGTAAAATTATGCTCAGAACAAGTAGGTATCGTATATTTTGTTCACATATGACAGAGTGTTACGCACAACCGCAGTTCGTCATTACGGCGATATTTGTATGTCCTTCAAACAAAAACATTCCATTTGACAGTCAAGGCTATATATTTCTCTATCGCTATCTTTCTCTAGCTCTATCTCTACTAATATATAATTTTCACGTTATCTTTGTGTTAATGTGCGTGTGAGTTTTCCTCAATATACCGAATCAGCTGAGCCTAACTCTGGCAAATTTCATAGAAAGTCAACTTATATGTACGTTTGTTTCTTAGATATGTTTGTAGAGGAATTCAATCTATAAGTTTCAAAAAGCGAAAAAGAAAACCCCAAAAATATCCGATCTTAAAAATGATCTTTTTTTACAGAGGAATATTCCAAGGTGATTATTATATTATGTACAGTAAAAATACTTTTCATGATAGTCACGCCAAAATATCAGCTGCAGTGATATTGTAAACAGACACAGACGACATTATAATTATTTTATAGTTTAATATTTTTCTGCGAATTAGTCAATCAGGCAAATTATTCTTTGTAATATGTAATAATCAAATAGAGGATTGATTTTATAATAATACATACGCAAATAGTATATTTAGGCTATTGTACGACCAGGCAACGCTGAGCGGCCAGCTAGTATATGTGTGTATATATATATATATATATATATATATGTATATATATATATAAATATTTAGTAGAAATGGTAATTAATAAAAACTGAAGAAAGTGCTCAATACTGTTGTAGAGCAAATATGCGTTTTATTTTTTATTACCGTATCTTTCTGTTAAATTACATTATTGTTTCAGCTACCCGGCCGTTTTTGGGGGTTTCTGTAGCTTCCTCAGACTTTTACAGAAATGTTCATTATGATAGGAAGAAATAGTGAATGATGTCAGGGGAGGGGTGCGAGAGGAGCGGAAAAAGAAGGAAGGGAACAAGGGGGAAACGTGGGATGGTATGTCGGTAATGTTTTAGTTTTAGAGTATAAGGACCTTAGGTGGTTGTGGGGAGGGTCTGGGAAGTTCATTTCTGGTGTGGCTGAGGGCATAGGGATACTTAGGGGGTTCTGGGGTATATGGGGGTAGGAGGAGGGAGGTACCTTAAAATTCGAGTCTTAAGTTTTAATATATATATCAAGATTATGAGTGGTTATGAAGTATAAAACGATACTGTGTTTTTATATTGAATATCTTTTAATATTTCCAGCAGTCTACCCGACTTGATCATATAAATGTAGCGAAAGAAAAATAACTGACGTTGACAATTTTTTAAATCTGTTTGTAGTGGTTCAACAGAGTATACGTGAATTATATTTAGATATTATCGTATTGAATGAACGCAGCCCAAAACTCCATTTTCCTGGGGGTTTTTTTTCGTCTTTCAATGTTATTTCGCTACATTTTTGTGAACGAGAGTCGAACCTCAAAAATAAAATATTACATATAAAAACCATCGCCATCGTTTTATGCTTGACTAACCTTGAAATTACGTTTCTAGAAGCATACATGGATATCTTAACATTATATATATATATACATATATTATTATTATTATTATTATTATTATTATTATTATTATTATAATTATTATTATTATTATTATTTGAAGTAAACAGTTACATATGGTCGATACAAATAGCAATCTATTTCAGTCAAAGAGACTTCCTCAGGCGACCTAGAACCTCTCGACGCTCCACAAAACCTTTTGGCGTGAAGAGTTTTTAGGTCGCCAAAGGAAGTCTATTTCACTGAAACAGATTACAATTTGTAGCGACCATATGTAAATGTTTACCCTCAAATAATAAAAGAAAATATTTTGCTCTTTTTATTGAGTAGTATCTAACAACCTCGTTGTCTTCATTAATCTCGACTTTTCAACGCCTCAAACCTGAACATATATTGCAAAATTCAGAACAATGATAATTAGGCAGTTATCCAGTACTCGCTTCTATTAGCTTACTTGCACTTACATATATACAAACATGTACGCCCACACATACATATTTGTATATCAACGAAGGCTGTTCAAATTAAAGCCTTTTATGTTTAACTGGAAATCTAAACGTCAATAAGCTGCGAAAACGGGAAAGACACCATAAAAACGATCGACCTTCAGTTTTAAAAAATTACTGTTCTACCTATTCTCAGCCTCTTCTGGTGTCTGCGTTGTAAAACCCACATATTTACTTTTAACGGTTTATATGAACCTATTCCGTTGTTTTGACATCGCTCAACAAAGTACATCGGGCTTACATTTCGCACCTGTAACCACAACATCATGACAGAAGATACATTCTTTAATTTGCTTCTTATGAAACTGTAGCACCGACGGTGAGCTTCTTAAGTATGGCGATTGCTATTGTGATTTTTCTATAAAGAAGTTATTAAGTTTATTCGATATGAGTAAAGTAGAAAGTTCCTCTTATTGATTTCTATTCAATCTAAATGCTTTTCAGTAAATCCGTGTTTGATGATTTAAATTCTAATTTCATAGGTTTATTTCAAGTTGAAATGGCTACCCGAAGCGATATATTGATACTTTTTGAATGACTCTTTAATTGTCCGACTCTTTATAAGCTGACTTACATTTCTTCTATTTTGCTTAGACCTCAGGTTTCGTGCAATGAAATCAATAACACTACCACTGACTTTTATAATAACACTACAGCCGTTTTAAATGAACTTAAATGCTACGAGTTTGGACGTATTTACTGTTTTCTGTTACTTGTTGGGCCCGTGTATCGGCGATATCAAGGCAACAAGAAGAAACACCATACTTTAAATTGGATAAAATGATTTTTTTCGGTGCTCACATTTATTGAGAACAAAGTATTTTAAAGCACCGGTGATGTTATTATATAAGTGCTCTTGGTATTCTTTGAATAAAATACAAGTTATATATAGAAGACAATCATTACGTGGAAATATGTTAATCGTTATTTATTATTATTTAATTAATAATCTCTACTAGTAAAAAAGGAAGTGGATGGGTGCGAAATATGGTACTTCTATTCTTGAAGCGCAACTATATTATTACCGTTATTTAATATATATATATATATATATATATATATATATATATGTATATATATACAATTATTATAGTTAATAATTATATATATATATATATAATTATTATTTACTATAATAATTATATACCTACAGACACTAGAGTTTTATCATTCCGGTTATTATCATTGCAGAGTGTCACAAGTAACGCCAATAAAGGGTTTCGAACTCGGGAGCAGAAGTCATGTCTGGCTCCATTAGCACGTACGCGAACCATTCGGCTACAGTCAACACCGAGATATACACTTGAAATTTTAATATTAGTTCTAATTAAATTCTATTAACATCAGTCAGAGTAATCTTATCATTATATAAGGATCTACGCATTTGAGATAAACTGAAAGTGCTCAACGATAAGAAACAAGTTTCTGAAAGAGACTGACATAATTATTTGCTATAATAATTAAATACCTATAGACATTAATTCTTCATCTTTTCAGGAATTATCATTGCAGGTGTCACGATTAATGCCAGTCAATAGATTCGAATCATATATATATATATATATATATATATATATATATAAAAGTTAGTATATATATGCATATATATATGTGTGTGTGTGTGTGTGTGTGTGTGTGTGTGTGTGTGTGAGGGAAATGCTTCCCTATATATTCCACAAATTTTGGATCTACAGACTTGAATTTCGCATATTTGTTATTCAAACATGCGAAAAACTTTAATTGGTTTTTCTCTGCGAAAACGGGTTACTAAGGTGTCAAATTCTAAAAATTGGTACCGAGGGAAGCGTAGAACTTTATATCTATCTGCTTACTCTTACACAAATGCGCAGGCGTAATTGGTTTACATCACATATTCATTATGTAATTTGTTTACATGACATATTCATTATGTGATAAAAAATAAGTTTGAAAACATTTCATAAAAATCATCTTAAGCTGGTATAATGGTTTTCGGACTTGACTCACTTTCTTTGGGGTTTGTTTCGATTGATATGCACACATATCAACACAGCACACGCACACGCACACACACCCATACACACGCAACACACACAAACACTCACATATATGCATATATCTACTATCGTATGAAAGTAATTGTTTACTGTATGCACATGAAGTCGTTTAATATAGATTAAAAAACAACTGGGCAACAATTACGAAATTTTACAAAATGCCCTAATGCTCTTTTTCGTTATTAATATTATGTCAATGCTATCAATATATATATATATATATATATATATATATATATATATATATATATATATATATATATATATATATATTTAAAGTGATGGTTGTGTAGTTCCAACGAGAGAAAAAATGTATATTATAAAGAATGTAGCCATCAACAATTGTGTTTTTTTTTAAAGGTTTTCACCATATTTTTTTTTAACCTTTAAAAATCTCACAATTGTTGATGGCTACACTCTTTTAAATATATATATATATATATATATATATATATATATATATATATATATATATATATATAGAGAGAGAGAGAGAGAGAGAGAGATGTATACATATATATGTGCATATATATAGTGAATAAATGACAAAGGACTATATTCAAATGTTCATAATGTTGCCATTCTTATAATTTATTCCTTTAATTCAGTTTACTTATACAATTCTTGACAGTATCTGTTTTGTAGCGCAAAATCAATCACTTAATTATTCTATCAGTCAGTGAAACTATTTTCCTTTAACTTATCAGAAGAAATAGCAACAACTAATTCATCATCTATATATATAAAAGCGAAAATGTATGTATGTATGCATGTATATATAACTGTATGTATGTGTGTATGTTTGTGTGTCTGCTAAAAACTTTCGACAGACACAACAAACATTCACAAGCTCAATATCATATGGAAGTCCCATCCATTCGCACGAAAAATATCGCAAAATTGGTTAAAACCGTTCATTTTTTCACCCCGAAACCGACAATTTTCGACAGGGTGGGTCAACAAAAACGGTCTTCTCGTGACGACGACCGGTTCTGCGCATGCGCCAGATGACGCCATGAACTGATTTACTTTAAATAGTTGAAAAACTGACTAAGTTTCATGTACGTCGCGTTAGGTCAGTTGATTAGCGAGTGGGTTCGTTATCTAAACGTTTTGGGTTCGAATCGTTGTGTGAGATGTAATTTAAATATTGAACAAGTGTTATTTAAGTCATTTT
The DNA here is from genome assembly GCF_053919585.1 of Euprymna scolopes. Classification (NCBI taxonomy): domain Eukaryota; kingdom Metazoa; phylum Mollusca; class Cephalopoda; order Sepiida; family Sepiolidae; genus Euprymna; species Euprymna scolopes. The sequence continues at coordinate 99,716,633 of NC_136506.1, forward strand.
TCGTGTAACGTTTGTTTTTGTTTTTTTTTTACTACGCTAATCCACCCCCGACAACACACACAAAAACACTCGGGTACCCACCGATATTTTAAATTTTTATATCGAAACAACCTTATTTAAGCGATTTTTCACGTGTTCGTTTTTCTGTTTTCATCATTCGTTTGTCGTACGTTAGTTTTTTGTGTTTTTTTTCGATGTTTTGATTAGCCCCCGCTTAAGTTTTAACGGTATTTTCATTTTTACTTCGGTTATAACAAACAAACCTGGTCATTGACGTCGTCGTTGTCGTCGTCGTTGTTGTAACGCTACGACTTCCGTGCGCGCACCTGTCAATTTAGTTCTTACTTAAATAAATTCAAACATCTTTCAGTATCTCATTCTGGCTGGCCGATTTTATTTTCAAACTTCGCCTCAGCGCTCGATCCTACCAACTCCCCTCCCCACGGTTTATTTTTTGTTTAACACTGCACACACCTCCAAACACCCGGGAAACGCCGATTACCCACGCTAGTCTATAAATATAATAGCAAAATGTGTGTATGTATGTTTGTATGTGTGTTTGTATTTCCGCTAAAAAACTTTCGACAGATACAGCGAAAATTCAAAAACTCAGTATCATATCGGAGCTTCATCCTTCCCTCGAAAAATATTGAAAAATTGGCCCAAAACGTTAATTTTTTACCCCGAAATCGACAATTTTCGAGAGAGGGGTCAACAAAAACGGTCCTTTTGTGACGACGACCGGTTCTACGAATGCGTCAGATGACGTTATGACCTGATTTACTTTAAATATTGAAAAACTGAACAAATTTCATGTACGTCGCTTTAGGTCCGTTGGTTAACGCGTTGGTTCGTTATCTAAACCTTTTGGGTCGAATCGTGGTGTGAGATCTCGTTTTTTTCGATTTTTTAAATCTAAATATTGAACCAGTGTTATTTAAGCCATTTTTCACGTAATGTTTTTTTTTCTGTTTTTTTTTTACTTCGCTCATCCACCCTGACCACACTCCCCAAAACAACCGGTTACCCACCGATATTTTAAATTTTAATATCGAAACAGACTTATTTAAGTTATTTACTTTTTTGTTTTTTCAATTTTTACATTTAAAATCGTTCGTTTGCCTTACGTTAGTTTTTTATGTTTTTCGATGTTCTAATTACCCACCCCGCTTAAGTTTTTACGTTGTTTTCTATTTTTACTTCGCTTTTAACTAACAAACCTGGTCATTGACCTCATTTTCTGAATAGCCGTGCGCGCACCTGTCAATTTGGTTCTTACTTAAATAAATTCGAACATCTTTCAGTAACTCATTCTGGCTGGCCGATTCTATTTTCAAAATTTGCCTCAGGGCTTCCGGTTCAATCCTACCAACTTTACCCCCCGGTTTCTTTTTTATTTAAGACTACACACAACTATAAATACCCTGGAAACGCCGGGTACCCCCGCTCGTAGGAAATAAAGTGGGTTTTGACATGATGAAAATCTGAAAATTGGAAGAGAAACTTATAATATTTTTTTGGGTATATATATTCTTTAGTGATTTGTTCACTACATTGCGTTGTAATCATATTGAGCTACTTAAATAAGGATTGATATATATTATGAAAATATATATTCCCACAGAAATATATATATATATATATATATATATATATATATGCGTGTGTGTGTTTGTGTACGTGTGTATATATATGTATATATATATATATATATGTGTGTGTGCATGTGTATTTATAATTATATACATATATACGTGTGTATTTTTTGTGTGTATATATATATATATAGAGAGAGAGAGAGAGAGCGAGAGAGAGAGAGAGAGAAAGAGAGGGGGGAGTGAAACTGAGGACAAAAACAGGAACACCATAAGAAATCAGATACAGATCAAGAAAATCATTCAGAGACCGAGCGGAATCCACATAAATTCACGAAGACATTGAAAGAGATGCACAAAAAATTACAAGAAAAATACTCACATGAAAAAAAAAAGGCAGTACTGCATACTGAATTAGACAGAAACAAACAGGCACACATGCCACTAGTTAGATGCGTAGTAAGATAGAAAAATATATAGACAAACATTTACAAACAGAAATATAGAGGAACACAACATAAGAGAGAGATGCGGCGACCGTTTCTATCGGAAACTTATTGTTAATGTTTACGGTCAACAAAAGTCTTCTGAAATCTAATACCATATACTCGACACTTCACTTTAAAAAGTTTAATTCATTTTCATTTCTGTATCATACTGAAATGAATCGACGCATTAAACGGAGAATAAAGACAAATGAGAACTAAAAAATAAATAAATATCAAGCTGGTTATTCTAAGACAGAATCCAATTAACTCAGTAATATGATATCTAATTTAAGTACTCTTTACAAGGGCAATGTATGAAGATGGGTTAATCCAAGGAGAACAGGTTACAATGAAAATAAGTTCTAACCCAAATGGAGTTACTTCAAACATGTTAATTAACTATTAAAAACTACAGTCAAAACCACCAGATCATTATATAATAATAACAGAAAATAACCCGACCAATAAACAATGTATATGTATATATGTCTATGTGTGTGTCTGTATATTTATATTCTTATGAATGTATATATTTGTATAATGGTATATGCGTGTATAGGGGTGCATGTGTGTATGCGCGTATATGTGTATGTGTATATACATCTGAATCTCACTGAGGATCCATACATGTATCTTCATTTCTATATGTATAACTGCGTATATATGTGCATATGTATATATATATGCATATGTATAAATAAAATGATTAGGTATATGCATATATATATGTATATATATATATATGTATATGTTTATATATGTATGTATGTATGTATATATGTTTATATGTATATATATATATTTATATGTGCTTACGTATATGTTTCTATGTGCGCGTGTATGAGTATATGTGCTCATGGGTCGTGTGCGTATGCATGCGTGGGTATTCGTATGTCTATATCTGTATGCACATGTACATGTTTGCATACAACTTGCTGTTAATGTATATATATATATGTATGTGTGTGTGTGTGTGTGTGTGTCTATCTACAGGTATGCATGGCTGAACGTATGTATACGGATGTAGCTGTATCTGAGTTTATGTGCATGTATGTGTTTATATGTGTGTATGTGCCAGCGATGCATTTAACCCTGAAAAATAAAGTTAAACATAACCATTGCCCAAAGCACCATCTTATTATTTATCCTAACTTTACCTTATCTACTTGGTATAAATATATGCATGCCTGTATATATATATATATATATATATATATATATATATATATATATATATATATGCCCAAAGCACCCTGTGAGGGGCCCACTCCGTATATATGCGAACTTAACGATAAGCCCATCTAACCTCGCATTATTAATTACACTAACGTATTTACTTATGTATATATTTATTATTTATCTGTCCTCACTTTTCTTTGTTTACTTAGTATAAAAATATATACATATCTGTGCATATGTCTCTCTCTCTATATATATATCTATGTGTGTGTGTATATGTGTGTGTATATGTCTATATATGTATGTATGTTTATGATTTATTAATATCTATATTCATGTAATTGTATATACGTGTATAGGGGTAGATCCGTGTGTGTATGTATTACGCATGTATTTATGTATGTATATCTACATCTACTTCTTACTGGAGATCTATAGCCCCACATATATGTATATTGGTGAATGTATATATATATATATATATATATATATATATATATATATGTATGTATGTATATTTATCTATATATATATTTGTGAGTGTATATATATGTATAAGAGTGGTGTTTATGTGTGTGTATGTCCGCATATGGATCCATGTATGTCTGCATATACATTGTTTGTACATATGTGTATGTGCGCGTATGTGTTTGTGTAAGGATATGTAGAGGTGTGCACATATATTTATATGTATATATGCGTATTTGCGCGTGCAACGTATTTATTATTAAAAAAAAAACAACCCATTGAAACTGATATAGACAAGTCGACGTATAGCGACTAGAAACACTTTAAATGAACCCTGTACCTGTCAAAATATGACATCTGCACTAACCATTTCCCCCCCTCTCTCTCCCTCTTTCCCTCTCGCCATCCCTCTCTTTCACTCTCTCTCTCTCTCTCTCATCTACTTAATATATCTCACCGAACAAAGCAAAAGGCAGTTAAAATTTAAAATTGAAAATCCCCCTCCTCTCCTTACCCCTCCCGCTTTTTTCTTTTTTACCACCATGCCTCCACCTCCCCCTCACTATATCAATATGCTTACCTGAATCTTCTACCCCCCCACACACACTATACAATATAATGTACCTTAACCCTCAAAACTGAAATATTGTCAATACCCGTCTCCCTCCCACCTTATTATCTCCTACGTCATCCTCCTCTTTCTCTATTTTTCACTCGTATTTCTTCTAAATCACTTCCTCCTAATACTAAGAAGTACTTCTGTAAGGTCTGACAAGGCTGTTAAACCGTAAACATGGTCCAACATCTGAACATATGAAGCCAAACAGATAAAATCGTAATAAAAAAATAAAACATATATATAAATATATATATATATATAGTAATATATATATATATATACATATATGTATATATATATATATATATATATATATATATAGTAATTTATAAAATATATATGGTGATTAAGCTATACTGAATATTCCGCGTTTTATCCACTCTAGAACTCTTCAGGCTTATGCGCGAATTCTGTGGTTGTTTATCGTTTTTATATGCTCCTCTTCTATTGAGATTTTAGTTAGCCAATCATCTTTCTAGTATCCACCGTACCCTTCCTATCAGCCAATGAGCATGCATTTATCGAACAAAGGCCTTTTTGGCCTCTGGTTGACCTGTTCCTTTGTGTGTGCTCTATTTAGTGTCTTGATCTGTTTTAAAACTAGCTTAGTGTTTTTTTAAATGTTAGTTTATATATAAATATATATATATATGTGCATAAATATATGCACATATATATACATATATATATATACATATATGTGTGATCGTTTATGTATATTCATGTTTATTTAATTTATTTATTTGTTTATTTTCTATTGTTTTTGTTAGTTTTAAAACTATTGTGTATCGCTATTCTAGAGTAAATTTTATCTTGTAAACACAGTTGTTTACTATTTCTCTTCTACATTTTAATAGATGTTGGGGTTCTTTAAAGCACAGGATAGCAAATTTTTCATGAAGGCATAATCTACATGGGTCGTCTAGGTCCCTACACGTGGTAGCTTGTCTTATTATTATCCGTTCGACTACCGGCGAATGTCGGCTTTCTTTTAGTTCCCAGTATTTATTCGCTAGTGTAGTTTTCATACGGTGTTTTTTATATATTTTATAAATTACTAACTAGCTCTACCTACGTATTGAGCAATTTTGAAGTAAATACTTAAAGTTTACGCATAAATCTCTACTTTCGTATATTACTTTTATGTGAGTAAATTAAGTGTTTATATGAAGAAACTTTGAAAAAAAAAATTCTAAAAAAATAAAGAATACAGTTTAAATTCCTGGAAGGGGAAAATATTAACTTTAACCTCTCGCAGACTTAGACCTAAATAATCCGACTTCTAAAAAGTTATAGCGACACAAGGTTATAGCGACAAAAGAGAATTCATTTATATAAGGAAGAAAATAAAGGCATTAACTAAAGCTGTTAAATAGAAATAGATTAAGCACTTGCATAGAGAAAGAGAAAAAGCGAGAGAATTATTTACTATATTAATTATTAAATACCTACAGACACTGGTGTTTAACCCTTTCGGGAATCATCAGTGCAGTCGAAACATTCGAACCAAGCAATGAACCCTCTTCTAACTCGATTATCAAGGAATATATATATATATATATATATATATATATATATATATATGCATATATATATATATATACACACACACATATATATATATATATATATATATATATATATATATATATATATATATATATATATATATATATACTCGGGTTTTTTTTTATATTCAAAAGTAATGGACTAATGAATTCAACGAGGTTGTTAGATAGTGCTCAATAAAAAGAGCTGATAATACTTGTTTATTGTTATATAAACATGCTCACATCCCGCTGCTACAAATAGCCACTTGTTTCAATCAAACAACAGATATCATCAGGCAGCGACTTGACTATTCAAAAGTTCAATGAATAAACTTATTATTCATTGAACTTTATTAACTTATTATTCATTGAACTTTTGAATAGTCAAGTCGCTGCCTGATGATATCTGTTGTTTGATTGAAACAAGTGGCTATTTGTAGCAGCGGGATGTGAGCATGTTTATATAACAATAAACAAGTATATATATATATATATATATATATATATATATATATATATATATATATATATATATATATATATATATACACGGCATTAGTTTCCATGGCTCGCATCCCTATTTTATTCTATTTTACGAAAATCGAAGTTCCCAGAAGTCGATTTGCTTTTTTTTCTTTTGGTTAGCAGTCGGTCTCTATATTAGATACATAGATATTCGAATATTCAATACAAATTATATATTACCTCTAAAACATCGGGTAAGTAAAGAAGTTCAAATCTATATTCCCCTTTGCTTTTAATTAGCCATTTAAATATGTTATAAGTTATCTGTCTTGTATTTCCTTGATTTTCATGATGTCGAAGAAATTATTAAACTGGTTTTTGCTGATGTTATTCGATATGAGATCACATCAATATTAAAAATAGCAAGTTTTTATTAGTTATAACAAGATCCTATTTAGTCTACTAATACTGTGTGATCTTGAATAAGTCAGTGTTCATAACAGATTGCTCTGTACAGATGGGGCATAAAGCCCCGCGGATAGTATCTAGTATTAATCCATCCTCCGTCCTATATATATATATATATATATATATATATATATATATATATATATATATAGTAATTTATAATATATATATATATATATATTTATATATATAGTAATTTATAATATATATATATATATATATATATATATATATATAAATTGCTAACTAGCTCTACCTACGTATTGACCACTTTTGAAGTAAATACTTAAAGTTTACGCATAAATGCATACTTTCGTATATTAATTTTATATGAGTAAATGAAGTAGTTATATATATATATAAATATATATGTATATATATATATTCTATAATATAAAGCTGAACGTCTGTGTGTGTATGTGTGTGTGTCTGGTCTCGAATACGTTGTTATATGGTTGAATATTAAAAAAAATGATTACATATAATGATAAAAGATGTATCAATGATCAGGAATGTGCATGTTTGATCTGGCAGAACAGTGGTTCATTAAAAATGTGGGGTGTGCGTTCGCACCTGGCCCCCAAAGTGTGGAAATAAAAAATCAAAACGTTTACAAGTGTTTTTGATATAGATACACATGAGAATACTTTAATAAGTATGTTTTAACTAAATTAGGGTTGGTATAATAAAACTGCGGGGTCTGTATTCGCCCCTGTACTCCATGGAAATATGGCACAATCTTTAACAAAACAATTTTCATATCTATTTGCGTAAGTATACTTTATAATTATGTTTTAGTTTGAAGAAATATGGTATAATATCATAATAATAATAATTATTGGGTCTTCGTTCGCGCCTGGCCTCCATAGAAAATAAATATATCACAAAGTTTTACAAGCTCTTTTAAAAGCGGCGAAAGTCCACAATAATACCTTAACTTTAATCTTAATTCACGTTTGCTTTTATTTATTTTTTTGAGTTTGCTCATATTGTGTCGAATAAATTCACCTCATAAATTCACGTTCTTATTAAAGTGAACCCCCCCCCAAGAAAAGTCGTAACTTTACACAATTCTCGACACAAATTTTGCATAACTCTGCTTTTTTCCTTCTCCACTTGAACGTGCCACTCTTTCGAAAATAGATAAATAGATAAATACTAAAAAATAAGAACGTTACTTGTTATCGTGTCAAAAGAAGGAAAAAATCCTACTCGCGTTATTACGTGTCTTTTTAAAAACATTTACATAACCTTTTTTTTATTTATATATCTGTATAAGCTTTTTTTGTCAGTGTACAAGAAGGAATTCAGTTGATTAAAACCCTTTCTGCGTTTTCTTTACGTTACATGAGTACAATCCTGAATCCGATTGCGCAATACTGTTGTAAATTAGTTTATATTGGAGGAGATGATATATTAAAACGTGTCATGTGTTATCTAGCGGATGTAAGATATTGTTCTTTTAACAGGCAGATAATTGACGTATTGATCGTACGTATGTTGTTTAGCCAGGGGACATGATATTGACGTGTAAACCGAGTCATGTTGTATCATACTTATAACACGTTATATTTTTACAGTTCATATGTAAGAAGAATAATATATGCTTCATACCTTTTTCTTGAAGAGTTCTTCTGTATCTTCCAGCTGCTCCGTGACGAACCATGAAGCGATCAGCACCATTTAATTGAGACATATTCTCTTATTTGTGAAACCATTAAGACCACTCTTTATATTTTTATAATATAAATTTATTACAGTTGTCTCAAATCGTTTTCACAGGATCTGCAGTTTGTCTACATTTTCTATTCTTACAGCTCGCTCCCTAGCTGGCTGTCCATCCCAAACTGTGTCTTTGTTTTTCGATATTTCGTCGATATTATTTAGTAAGAGTGTTTAACAGAAAAGCCAACAAACGACTACCCCAAAAAAATAAATATATAGGAAATAAATGTTACCATAGTCAATAAAAGTTCAGTTCATGTTTTTTTTGTTTTGAAATAGTTTTTCATTCTCTTTACTTGAAATAATTTCAGCGAACAGAAATTAAAACAAAATCTGAGGCGATAACTACTTAAATGAATTTTTATATAAACTTCACATGCCATAATCGAATATTCCTCAAGCCCAAAATAACGGAAAGCATTAACATATATTTAGAAATATTCCTTACGTTGACAGAACTCTCTCAAATTGTTAACACCGAATGCGCAGGTGTCTCTCCTTAAAATTGAGACGGGGCTCCCCATTTCAAAGCCGCTGCCATTTTGATTTTTTTAAACCGGTTCGTGAATTAAACATTTTTTTACAAACTACTTAAAAAGACAAACTAATGAACTTTTCTACAATAGAAGTAATTTTATTGACTTTGGCAACATTTATTTCTTGTATATCTATATTATTATATATATAACATTTTCTCTTTGTAAGGAAACATCATTTTGTTGGTCACTCTTTGCTACGAATGGAAATAAAGTTGATAAAAAATATATTTTCGCGAAAATTATATTTACTTTCATCATATTTAGCTTAGGGTTAAATTTTTTAGTATTAAAACCTATTTCTTTACAACCACCTTATTTTCATAACCTATCATACTTTCATCAATCACAGTCCATTTCCTGTAGGCTGTTTTTGAACCCAGTCAACGACGGGTACTTCTGCTAGTATATATATATATATATATATATATATATGTATGTATCTATAAGTTACAAGAATGTGTTCAATAAAGGTGCAGACTGACTTAAATGATGTGTACCCCATTGAAATTTACTGAGAGTAAAAAAGTAAATTAGTTCTCTGTTGATGATTAAATTCATGACTTAATATAAAATGTATATATATATATATATATATATATATATATATATATATATATACACACACTTTATCGATTGGTAAAATGTTGAGAGCCCATTTAAAAGGACGATGTTTTTATAGCTATATCGATGATGATGATGATGATGATGACGACGACGACGACGATGATGCTGATGATGCTGATGCTGATGAAGAAGCCCACATTAATCCATTTATACATAAATAAAATCAACGTGTGTGGCGAGACAATGTCGACTTTATCTTTGGTTTTAAGTACAATCAATTATTGTTATTTTATCGTTTCAGAATACATGTACGAAAAAAATACGCTCAAGTTCCATCCGCGTGCGATGTGGACTGTAGTACAACATTGTGCTATATGCATATTAAATAATAAATGATGTTATCTTGTTATTCAACACGACCTACTAGATATTCATGTGTACGACGTTAGTGATTCGAACTGTAACTCTAACTGTTATATTTCGGATGGTAGCGTGTGTGACAACGATTAGGAAGGGACTATAAATATTTAAGACGGTCGAACAATGTAAAGGGGGGATGGAACAATAATGAAAAACGAAACGGCTTTCAGGAACTATAACAGATGTTAAAATGCCTTAGAGCGTTACATTCAAAACATGACGTTACAATAGTTGAGTCGGCAATGAAGGATTCAAAACAATGACCTCAAGGATGTCGAATTGAAACAAAACACTAAGGTTGAAGAAGAGTTCAGTGTAAGATTTGAACCATACATCCGCTATCGACGATTAAATATACTTAAAGAATAAATATAGTTCTTTATACAACACCATGGATCAATCTGACTAGTTTGCTAAAATTTAGTGAGTCAAATACTAAAGTCGCATATACCTCAAATATATTATTGTTCTCTGTACAAGATACCACGCATCTATTAAATAACTAAAATAGAGAAACTAGCTAGGTGCTCGGCGTTTCAATACATGTTGATTTATGCAGTGATTCTTAAATACACAAAATATGATTGGGTTGCCCTCAGTTAGAACTGAAAGTAAACCAGTTTAAGTCGTTACCATTTGAGCTAATGTCATATGGATTAGGAATGATTTAAAATTAACTGAACTTGACATAGCGCATGAGTACAGAATCCACATTTAGTCAATTTACGCGTGAAAAGTTCTAATTTCTTGTTTAAATTTCAGCTTTTAGTAGCTATTTTAAGGTCTGAAAAGAACGATCCATAGAAATGCAACTATTTGTCTCGCGTCGGCTGCATTATGATTTTGCGTCTCGTATGTGATGTTCTTTCAAAAATGAAGACAGACAGTGACACGCAGACATAGTGAGTGTTATAAATTTTTCACTGTCTTTCTAAACCTAACGTTTTATATGTCAAATACAAAAAAATCTATCACATTTCCCTCGATATATTATCTTTTTATGCGAGATAAACATATCTAGCCACACTGATTACGATTATCGACCGTGGATTGGTTGGTTGGTTGTTTTTATTTTACGGCTTATCAACCCTTTTCGGGTTATTTAATGCCGAATCCAAAGATTTTTTTAATAGAATATATTTGTTGTTTTCACTTCGGTTTCTATTTAACCCATAGTTGGGACCCTAACAGGTACTACCACTCCGGATCAGAGTGGACCTGGGAGCAATGGTAATTAAAGGATGGCTTCACACTCCCCAAAGCCCACAAGCTGGGGCCTCACCATCGGATATAGTTTAAGGTCATATCCAGGACCCCCATTGAGGGACTTTTACCGTCTGCAGGGGGGCAGTGGGCGTATTCTAATGCCCCTCCGACAGGGCCTCGGCCGTGGAACAACATGAGTGGAAGTAAACAGGCGACAGTACAATCCGAAACAGGAACAGCACAGCAAAGCTCGTGTGTTCCATACTTAATAGCGAAGAGGTAAACGCTATGTCAGATACGCACACCAAGATATGCGAAAGATACCTTCGAACATGGGTTTGATAATAAATGAATTATTGAATGTTCTATGCAATTAGTCACTTATCAAATTAAGAATATATCGTTACAACTGCACTCCTGAAGGAAAATTCCACTACGTAGTTAATTATGAAAATTGGCATTTCTGCTTTACTGTTTTTGGCCACACCTGCAACTAACATTATTAGAACGCAAAACAGACGAACCGACAGAAAATGCCCCTTAAATTGACACGAACTTATAAAAACGGATGTGGAAATAAATAATTAAACGCGTCCTACATTCTCTCACATTCATTTATTTGTCGACCTAGCCAGCAATCCTCTAACGTAATCTAATTTCTTTGCGAAACAGCCATTTTTGTTCAGTATTTACACTGTAAGTTTCTCATTCGTCTAAAGATTTATTTTTTCTTATGCTATGTCTACCAATATTTTCTTTGCTTTGGGATTTATTTTGCAAGCCGCATTCAGAATTGATTTTATTAAGCGGGGAACATGGGTGAAAAGAGTAATTCTGTCTAGTCTATTACTCATCTGCTTTGCCACGCAGCCGTTTTCCGGTACGCTTGTCCGTGGAGAGAGAGAGAGAGAGAGAGGGAGAGAGAGAGAGAGCAGTCTTCACATTTGAAATTATATCTCACATAAAAGTCTGCAAGGCAATTCTAAAGGTACAAGTTTGCCAAAACAATTATGAGACATGACAAGCAAGTGATCACCCCGGAATACGAATAAAATACGTTTGGAAAAGCTACTTAAACTGTCGAAAAATAAAACGGTAAAGCTGGAAGAAGAATACGGTTAATTGCAAGAGTAATTATGGATTGAATTGTTCAGAGTCAAGAAATATCAGTAATAACAGCACATACGTATTAAAACCGTGTAATAATTGTACAAGTACGTAGCGGCCATTCTTATCTTTATTCTACTTAAATCAATATAAATTGAATGCAATGCTTCAAATCAAGAAAATCACTCGTATGTAAGCATAATTATGTTTAAGCTCTTTACAACCAAACAATTATCATAAAATATGATCATATCTTAATGTTCGCACAGTTCAAAGCTATAGCTTCCATTTAAGAATGTGTATCAGTTGGATAGTGGGGTTTATATATATATATATATATATATATATATATATATATATATATATATATATATATATACATCTCTCTCTATATATATATACACCCACACATATGTATATATATATATAAAGAGAGAGAGAAAGAGATCTAGCAGAACGAAAACCATACTGCGTGTCTTAAGAAGGTTATTTTTGCTGAAAGGGTTGATTACTTCTCTATTTAACACAGATTCCAGCAACGTACTCATGAAGCACCTGAGACTTAGTGGCCTGTTTTGTGAAGGAGATGAGCGATCACCTGAATTCTTAAATACGGGCCATACTGATGAGATTTTCCAGAGCGACAGGAAGCAATTCTCCTTAAGACAACGTTTGAACAGTTTTGTAAGGATGGGCGCAAGTTCTGTTTGAAATATTTTGAGTACTATAATTGGAATACCGTCAGGGCCGGTTGCTTTACTGAAATCATCGTTTTTGATTAGCTTGGCAACATCACGTACATATATTTGTATATCACATAGCATGTTTTCTGATACAAGAGGAAATATTGGAGGTTGGCAGCCTTGGTCGTAAAGGTTAGAATTAGCTGCAAAGTTCTTGGAAAAGAGTTTGGCTTTGTCTGATGCTGACGAGATTATCTCAGGTCCATTTCTGAGTGTTGGGATAGAACGTACGCTTCTGTTCAGGATTCTGTTTGCTATTTGCCCAAGCTGGTGGGAACCAAGCGCTGCTCAGCTACTTCGGACTTGACGAACTGAGCATACAACTATTTTGCGTTCGTTATTAGTTTTTTACAGTTTGTGCTGGCAGTTCTGAAAGCGGCTTTAGTTTGAGTCCATCTATTACGTTGTAAGCAATGGAAAAAGTGATTTCTATGCGGAATATGCTGTTTTAATTATTGTAGATTTTGTGCCATGGTAGAGTAAATCTTCTATCGATCCTCATATATTACAAAGTAGTGATTTCATAAATAAAAAAAAATATATAAATAAATATTACTTGGGTACGTCAGCTTCAATAAAAAAAGAAACCAAATCTTTTGAAGTATATATATATATATATATATATATATATATATATATATATATATATATATATATATATATATAAGTGAATTTAGTTTACAAACAAATGGCTACACATAAGCATACATGTTTCAGCGAAACCCAGTAAGGGAATCACTTCGTCAGGCCAAGGACAACTCTCTGTATAAACATTGATCACTCTTTTTGGTGACACACATATATTTCATTTAAAAAAAAAATTACTACCAATACAATATATATATATATATATATATATATATATATATATATATATATATATATATACATATATACATATATATGTGTGTGTGTAGATATAATGACTTGTTCTTGGTAAAATTATTTATTACAAGAAATGTAATAGTATAATAATTAAACGACAGTCGCTCGATAGGGAAAAAAGATCTAACCACACTTTCATATTAATATATAGCTCGTCTCTTATTATCTATAATTTGTCTACGAATTGTCTGTGTGTGTGTGTTTCTCTCTCTCTCTTTCTCTCTGTATATATATGTATATATATATATATATATATATATATATATATAGAGAGAGAGAGAGAGAGAGAGAGAGAGGAGAAGTATGCAAATTATTTCTCTCATTGTAAATATTAACCAATCAAATTATGTTATTTATAGTAAATGCGTTAGCTGCCAGGGTTAAATACGCTGATTCATTTTATTTATAATAGTTAACCGCTCGTTGTCATCCAGTGATTAACTATTAAGTGCGACTGTACTTACCAAATGATTCGGTAATGTTTTAATTTTACGTTTAATTTATTAATGTCTTTTTTTTTTCAGAGGCGTATTATGGACTTCCGTAGCACTCTAAATGGTCGTCGGTAAGTTGAAACGGGCGTTCTTTCATTTTTCGATTTGCACAATGAAAATCAAAAGTAAATATTCGAAATTAGCATATAATCATGTACCCTTCAAAATATTATTTATGACTCCAACTTAATACTGTTACTGAATGTTATTCGGAGCTCTATAACAGTACATATGGTTTATGATGGAATCATACCACATATTCCTTGACGTATCTGATTTTTATAGAAAACTATCAGGATAGTTCTAAATTTGTATAGTCAAATTCTCGCTTAATTAAAAAAAAAAAGCCCATCACTAGCAAAATACAGAATTTTATATAATCTTAACTCCTTATTTTATATTGAATGAGTCTTTCAATTCCAACAAGTGGTGTTCGTCCACATTGAAACCGCAAGGTTAGTTTCTGAACACAACGCTGCCAGCCAGATTGTATAATCTGGGCAAAATGATCACGATCTCCTGATCTGGCCTGCCAGATCTCCCAGGCTGCGTTTTTTTTTTTTTTTTTTTTTTCTGAAAGGACTAGTCTCTATATCCCATTCCAAGAGACGTGAATTGTCTGAAGCCCCAATTAGCAGCTGTTGTTAATATTAACAAGCCAATGCTGGGACACTTTTGGCATCAAATCTGCTTGATTTTTTTGGATTAATAGCGTTGTATTATACCTCCCATGTAACACTTGAGACTACAATCTTTCTAAACACACGATGCGTTTATTTACCGTTGTCTAAATGGGCCAAAGACCTTTATAACTTCGTAATTTTAAGTATCGTTATACCCTTTAAAGAACGTATGTGTATGTTTATATACACATACAGAAACACCATCCCATACGTATGCCATGAAATACTCGTGTCAACTAAAATTCGGGTTTAATTTTAATTTTTTTTTTTTTTTTTTTTTTTTCAAAACTTCAGATGATTTCAATCTGAAATAACGGAAATGTCCCGAATTTTTACGTTATAACAAAACCTATTTTGCGTATACATCCTGTCTCTTAGGTAGAGATCGCAAAATTAGCATTATCGAATATCTCTACGTGATTTCAATATTTTACGTTGAACTCGATATTTAGTAGTCTTCCTGTTTATTAAACGATAGGATTTAAAAATTCAATTATATCTGAACTTGAATTATTCCAACCCTTATAGTAAAGTTAATTTTCAACACTGAATTTCACGTCCCATACTGCCTCCAGCTTATTGAGATTCGTAAATTATTTGCTACAATGTTTACTGCCGAATCGCTAAAACCTTAAAACTTAAATACCTTTTAATATCGCTCGGATTTTTAGAAGTACTGTTTCTATATTTGAATGTCTTATCACAAGGGAACATATTTATAGAAGGCAAATACTAACCGTTTTAAGTTGATTTACATCAAGTAAACTATGGTCTTTACACAATTAATTCAAAGTTTCCTTTCATGTAAACTAAGTGACTGTTTAAATATTTTGCAATTTGTACATGCTTACATTAGAATTGCTGACCTCCACTATTCTGCCCTTTATATACGAAATTGGCAGGACATAACGTTTCTTTATTGGGATAGACATGTAACGTCCTATGTATTTTCAACCGTATGCAGTTTTTAAAGGACTTACGGTTTCCGGAAATCTGATTAGATGCATTTTGTAATTCAGCGTACATATAGATGCCCTTTTAACTAGGTCATTTCTATCGATTTTAGGCGAAATTAGAACTACCTCAGGATACATAATTTGAGTGCAATTTTTGCAGTTTAGAATGAATACTTTGACAGATACTGTACTGCAAAACGAAGCGGTTGTGTACTTCAAAACTGACTTTGATTCAGAGAAATTGCCCCTAATGTTCAAGCAACACTTTCGTAAGATTTACTCTTAAATTTTCTGGACAGATCTGAATTTGTTATCTAAAATTTTAACGTCACTTCAAACTTAATGACTACGGCTGGAACGCTAGAAATATTAGTTTCGACATTAGCTGATAACACCCAAGCCGTATTAAAGTTTAAGTCTGTAATCAAAAGTATTGGCTGTATATTCAGAATTCTGCAACATGTATTCGAACGTTTTTCACGACCGTGTCACACGAAGGGCACTACATATTTCTAATTAGAATTAGATCTTTAAAGACGCAATAGGCATATATTAAAACCTAAGTGTATATTATGGCCGAGCAACGCCGCGCACCCGTCTGTAAATTTATAAAATTGTTCAAACATGCTGTTATATCTAAGTGTTAATATTTCTTTCGTTTGTACAACTTTTACTCGTAACGTCGTATGTCTGAAAGTTATCTGTGCTTGTTCGCGTTAATTTCCGTATTAACTTTAATACATTTGCATAAATGTGCAAATGTTACTTTGTGCACGCAAACTAAATTTGAATTAAACTTCAGACTAGTTTTCAAATCGACTTGTCGGCGCATAGTGTGAAAATTATGTAAACAATACCAATTTACGGTGAAACGTCTTCAAAGCAAACTTTGAATGAACAGTCCCCCCCAACACGCGTTTATAAAGTGTATCTACGTTTAAAAAAAGTATGGGGGCTTATGACCCTCCCCGCCACGAAACTTGAAAAAAATGCTAACGGTTCCATACGTCGCCAAGTGGCGTTTCATTTTAAATCTGCACGGGAATGATCCCCACACGCTAGAATTATTTGAAGTTTAAACATGCACCCCCCTCATCTGTTAAGGCCGTTACAATGTATAAGCAAAAATGTGTACTTTTGCTAGTCGAACTAAACTGTTTCACCGTAACACAATTTTTAATAAGTAAATTGACAAGGTAGTCTTTCGGATTAGAACACATTTTGAAAACTATTTCAACTTGCAATGAAATATGTAAGAAACGAAACACTTAATAACGACCGACTTAGGTAATATATTTTTTTTATATATACCTGAACCGTTACAATTGCTCCTTTTATTTAACTTTATGCGGATTATTGGACACTGAGCTGAAAGATAAAAAATTCTAAATCTATATTTAGACTTGGAAAGTAGTTTTACAAACGACGTTCGGGTAAATCTTCCCCCTTGTGTCAGAGCCTATTTGTTGGCTCGATATGACGTTGGCTCCTTTAGCCCTCCACCGGCCATTTTATTTGGCGACGTTTTAATTTTGTAAATTACGGTTTGCTTCCTTCCCCTGTTTTTATTTAGTCTACTAATTTGCATTTGAAGTGCAAGATGAAAAAGGCTCAATAGTGATTTTGAGATTATATTTATACTTTTGTCATTTTAACTGAGTTAAAAACTAAAATTTTTCCCTTCCTAGCACTACTGCATGCACTAATTAAAATTTATGTCTTACTCAAAGCACGTTACAATTTTTCCTTGGAGAGAAAATATTTAAGAACTGGAAAAATTCATCCACGTGAGCGCTACTAAAAGCAGTAAATGCTATTAGTTATATATTTATTTAAGTCAATTTAACCCTACAGCCTTAAATTGCATTGTTTCAAGGGAACCCCGGTAAAATAAGTTTCAACATGTTGGTCTTGTGTAGGCTTCGAATAGCAGCAGTTGCTTTCAATGACTAAAACAGGTTGGCTATGGAATACGAAAGTAAACTAATATTTTTAAACCAGAGTTAATCACCGAATAGACGATTAAAGCCTCAATATATTTGTTCACAACAAAATTGCAAACCATCGATACAAAAGCTTAAGCATGGAGCGACTGTTTTAAATTAGAACTTCGCATTTTTCTTTGATGGCATGATCTGTGAAATCTTTTCAATTTCTTTTCCTATAATTTTATATCTCTATTTCTAATGTGTATTTTTACATTGCAAGTTTTCCATATTTTGCTAGGCATTTTTATAAACCAAGTACTACAGGTGTATATTTGTTTTGGATGCAAATCTAATGTGCAAGTCGCTATTCTTATATCTGTAAACGATAGGCATTTGATTTAATTTTTCTTTACGAATAAAACGCTTTTCGGGATACGAAAAGCAATTCGTAATATTTCGAAAGCGCATACGATTTACGAATCGCTCATGAGTTCTATTTGATCATAATATAACCTACTTACTAAATTTAATACTAATATTACAACGCACTTCGTTCAGTAATTACAATCGTGTATAAATGTTGTCGATTAGATTTACTTCGATATTAAACATTTTCCTCATGTGTGTGGCATCTTACTCGCATTTTTAATATAATTACTTACAATTATAAATTCTGTTAAGCTTATACAATCTTGTGTATCAGCAAATGACGTTTCCAACTTTTTGTCGCGCGTTAAAAATGTCAATATTTATAAATACCCTTTTGTAGACGCTGATATTTAAATCTTATTGCAACTATAATTTTTATAGCAGTCAAACTTAAACTTTCTATAACACCGATTTTTTTTTCAACATTTTTGTTATACATCTAAAATAAAACATCGTATACAACAGGGTTATCAAAGACTTCAATCGATTGCCTCCAACGGCTACATCTGATAATTAAATATTTACAGTATATTTACTTCGACGTTCGTTTATATTTTACATTTAGTGTAAATGCATTGATTTTTATATTTGGATTCGAAAATGGTAACTATTCCATATCGAGTTTAGTTCGCGATCTTAATTTGTAAACGTTCATTATTCCTCATTTCATGTGATTTTCATACAATCTTAAAAATGGCCACGTCTTTACATAATTTTTATTCTTAAGCGCTATTTACTAATATTCCGGTAATAGCCGTGGAAGGAATGTAGTTTACAATATATTGACGCTTTTGGTAAGTTCTCTATTGTATGCTACTAACTTCAGTTTAGTACTTAAGTCTTAATTTTTACTAAGTGTAATGTCATAAACTAAACTTGGTGTTTTAAATCCTTTATTTAAACTTGAATATTTACATGACAAACATGGGAGACTTGTTTATATGCATATACAGTGAGAACATAATTAATTTTCAGTAAATATTTTACATGAGCCAGTTTCTGTTCAGAATAATGCTTCACCGCTGTGAAGTACATGGTGTAATATTTAGATGTGCATTATAAAAGCAGAAAATTCGATGTCAACACTTACCAGTCTGACTTTCTAGTTGATCAAATGTCAATCAATCGGACGTAATGTTTATATTAAGTTTTGAGTTTACTTCAGATCGTATAATAAAGACTTCCAAAACTTTCATGAAAACTAATACAATACCAAACTATCGATACCAGATATGGGAAGAACTGATCTTAACTAGTTACAAATTGTAATTCGATTGCCACTACCTTGATGGAATTGTTATAAATCGAAGACTTAATATGAACCTCAATATCTGACAATTTTAACTAATTCTTGCTCATATCTCCTGAAAAATAAACTCCTAAGCTATAAAAAATAGCGGTATAGCTATAGCATGGTTGAATGGAATTTTGTTCGTCTAGGAAAAACAGCTCAAGCCGCTGATACAATTACAAGACCTTGGACTGATAGGCATTGTACATTACCTTAATGTAAAGGTCAGCGTCCCGATGAATGTCCCCTCCACACATAAATATAAGGAAATTGTTCCTTTATGTGAAGTGCCCCTTTTTGATAAAATCTTTTCATTTTCATAAATTCTATGTAATACGAGGCTTTTTTTTCTGTAGAAACCTTACTGCGTGTAGTTACCTTGATATACATTTTCCTGAGATCCTTTGATATAAATAAGTATACAAATTATTCTTAGTGCGTGTCTTACGATCATAAATGCTGAAAAATCAATTGTAGCAAATGCCATTTAAACGTTTTGCGCGTTTATCCAATGTCGTATTGGTCATGCTATTGTAAAATAACTTAGTTACATTTTTTTTCTTAAGAAACTTGTCTAGCATAATTTGAATGAACTCCAGTAAACTAATGTAGCGCTAGAAAATTTGGCACTCTTGCAGAGTGATCCGTGCTGAAGTAATGACGTTATTTACAAATCCATTAACATGGGGTGATTTGCACTTATTCTGTACTTTAATCTAACAATTGAATAAAAAAAACAACTTTTAAACGTGGAAATTCGACTTTAAAATATAGCGCTGATCACTCTGCATTAGCACCGACAATTTAAGCGGACTGCCTTCAAGTCAAATGCTTCGATACAAAGCCTTCCATGTTAGTTGTATTAGATTTGATTAAAAATTGACTAAGCCAGTTACAGACCTAACAAAAAAATTTTTTTGATCTTTTTTGTCTTAAAGGTGAAGGAAAAAATTTAAAAGCTATTAACACCCTTGAAGTTTTTCAGTAACACTCAACTTTCACATTCTGAATTTTTAGAATTAAAACCTGGAGCAAAATTTCAATCGGATCTTGCTGAAATATTTAAGATTGATATAACATTTTGATATTGCCTCTTTATATACCTACGTAATAGATAACATATCATATATATATATATATATATATAATATATATATATATGTATATGTAATCTCCAGACTAGTTAACGTAAGCAATGTCTATTTAACACTTAAAGTTGGTTTTAATTCAACTGCATCTGACGCTGATTTTTTTTAAAGCAATTTACATATGGTACAATATAAGTATAATTTATTGCGGACTCGTGTTTATTAGCTGTTTCATTACGTTTCGGTCAACTATTCTTCTGGCCTTTTTCAAATGTAATGAAACAATTAAATATGAGAATAAGTTTGCAATAAATTAATATAAATGCTTATCTCAAATTCCAATTAAAATATATACCATTCGGTATGGATCCGTCCATGGAAGATCAGATCTTAGATTTGCATTTCTAAGATCAAAACATCCAACCTTGATCGCCCTTCGGGGCCTGTGGCGCAGTTTTTGGACGTTGAATCTCTACGGTTCTATAGGATTGTCTGAAGATAGCGGTTTCAATCCTACCCAAAGTCGGCCAGAGGCTTAGTAGACCAAAAACGTGAGACAACTACGGATTGAAGTGATTGCTGAGAATGCAGTTAGGATATTCGAAGTTCCTATCCTTCGCCATTTCTACCTGATGAAGGTCAGAGGAATAGTTTCACGAAACGTCGTGAAACTAAAGATTAGAATAATAGCCCGCAATAAATGAATTAATATAAATAATACTAATCTCAATGACTAATTAAAATAATATATAATTTATTTCATACGAAATATGCATAAATTTAAATGTATTTAATGTATATGATCTTGATACGAGCACTGAGTCTTTGCTATTGATTGCGTTTCAAGCAAGTCACATATATAAACAGAAGAGAATAAAATTTAACTAAAGTATTGAATAACTTAAACTTTTCCCAGGAACTTTTAAATTCGAACATATGAATTTAATAAGCGTCAGCTAATTTGTATACACAAGTGAATGCATGGCGTATAAAGCACATTTTACTATATCAACTGTAGATAATATTGCGACGCCTTAGTTCTCCAAAAAAATTGAATAAAACTTTTTTAAATCTAAAAAATCGTATTACAGTAATAACCTGATAAAACGCACCGTTTCAGGTAAATGTGAAATGATTCGTATCTAAATTTATTTTTTAGTATTAAATTATAGCACTTGCGCTTAATTTTAGATGACAACTAAAGTGAAATTCGTAATTGCTTACAAGGCACCTTAGAAAAATGACACATTAACATACGTGTCAGCTAAACCCTGTAAGTCAGCGCCTCTTCCATTCAAAAGAGTTTACTAGATTAACCACATCTCTTAGGACATCCCGGATTTCTTAAAAAAAAAACCGATTCGTCTTTACGTTTCAATATCTGATTTCATTGGGAACTAGATAAAATACGTTTGATTGTATTTAGATATTACATTTTAAAACTAGTTTCCAGGGTATGAAATTATTGCACACTTAAACTATAGGTATAGGAAAATCCAATTTAGTACGACATGATGTACAAAAATTTGTACTAATCTCAATATTTTGAGATGGTTTAGGTGTTTGCTTACTTTAAAGTCTTTGGTATGTAATAAGACTTATCATTTAGTGTGTTCGACTTGAAAGTTCATTTCTATCATGTTACAGCGTAGATTTCGTATTGCGCACAGGATTTATAAGAGGTAAGAAAAACGCATCTTTTTGTACTTATAGCAACTGAGTCTTCATCAGATTATAAGTCCGTTATATATTCACGTAATTTACTCGTACATGTCGTGTATTTTACTAGTTTGACATGCTACTCTTATTCGTCATAAGTTCCTCATGTGTATGGTACCAGCAATTCATGTTGAATTTCATAATTTAGCTAGACTACCCGTGACCTGTTGGGTCCATGTTATATTAGCTATGGAACTGACTGACACTTGTTACATAAAGAAAATATTTTTGTGACAAAACAGAAACATTTCTATGAAAGTATATTAAAATGAAAAGAATATAGATTACTGAGTCGTTCTGTTTATAATTTTTGAAAATAAAAACTTGCAGCCATTGAATTATAAGTGGTTTGCCATACTTATAGGTAAATGTGCACTGAACAGGTACCGGCATTTGATGCCGAGTGTGGACCCTGCACATTTAGCAATGAAAAAGTTTTTCAGCCCCCCTCCCAAAATCTTAAGCCCAAGAAAATGCCGAACTGATAAATGGTAGTCACATTTAATTCGCATAGATAAGCAGCGACAACACCAGTGATCTGTCTAGACCAGACATACACAATTTTTATAAATTCTTATAAAGTTAACTAAGTTTTTAAATGGATATTTTCTTTACTGATGTCTTCTGACACATGAATTTTGCACTAAAAAATCTTGTCACGATACTTTGAGAAGTATCTTTGACAAACAGTACATTTCATCGTAGATGCAAGTATTTCGTTTTTCGAGGAAGTTAGGAGAATGTCATTTGTCCATTCAAATAGTTGATTAATCACTTTTATAAATGTAAAAAATATTTCGTAGATAAAATCAAATAAAAAATTTAAGATTAAATTAGAATAAAATAATAAACTTAAAATAAAAACAAGCACAATACAGGTATGAATGAAATTTACTCGAACAGAAAACACGCTCGAATATTTTGGTCAAAATCAATTTAGCATTTTCTTTGTCATTTTATTTATGGACTGAAATAGACCAATGTTCGCGCAGAGCCCATACTCGTCAACTACCCAAATACCACGATAGCGTATTCAAATTTTGATATATTTTAATTAAATCGCAAAAATAAACAATTGGGGCGATGCAAACTTACCCGGTAAAACAATACGTTTTTATTGTCGGGTTCATATGTACGCATGTGCAACCGGAAGTCGTAAACCGGATGATGGGTTACAAGTCTCGTTACACGGTGATTTGAGTTTTATAATAGATTAAATACTTAAATTTGGTATCGGGAATCTAAGTTAGTACATGTTATCTATGTATGGAATAAAACATTTCCAGATTTTACTTAGTCTCATTTGCTTTAATGTAGCTTCATTGTTCCCGATAGGAAGGTGGGGTGTAAGTTCACCCTTGTCTGTCCATCCGTACTTTTCTCAATAACTACGCCTTAGAATTTTAAATTTTGCCCACAGTAAAAATGAGTAATGTAACAGAACGCAGTTTCCTGGACAACTCCAGTTTCCGCTCGAGTTCGTGTTAAAATGGCTAAAATTGACACTTCTGTGATTATTAAAATGATCCCTTGGAATTTATAGAAGTTTCTGAATTTTAAACTAAATTCTAAAAGTAACTAGTAATTTTCAATTTCATAAAGGGCATAAAATCTTATTCCATAGTATTTTCATAAGATTTCGATTTCTATAAACAAGTTGCTGATACAATTACAAGCCTGGAAGTGATATGCACTTCTTTTTTTTTTTTAAGGTAGATGAAATTTAATTACAGTATTTGCAAATATAAGCAACTCTTAATTCTTCAAGTGTTTTTAGAATACTGGAACATGGGTTCATTTTATTTTTTATAATAAAAAGCTGCCAATTCATAAGGCGCTTTATTAAAACCTTTGTATAAAAATTACATTGATAATATTTTCCCGTGGCCCTTTGTATACGTAGTTGTTATATCGATTTTATTGCATTTATACACTCATACCTTCTGTAAATTTGGTCAAATGACATTGTTTACTTGTACGTAAAATCCGTATCACCATTGATGTCATTTAGCATGCTAGTGAACTTCCTCGTTTACCAGTTATTTTAGTTTTCGACGCTTTTATTCCCAAATAAACCTTTGGCGACCATCATGAAAATAAAGTAACACTAGTAGCGCTACCCAACTTATTTCGAGGGGCTGCCTTCAATTCAAATATTTTCATGTATCCAATATGTATTAGTCTTGCCATGCATTTTAACAATTACGGTCGTAGGCCACGTTTTAAAATGACTTCAACTCGTCACAAGTAACAGCTGTCCTCTAAAAACGTGGTTAGAAATCCAATCGTCAAAATCTAATTCGTGCTGTATAAGGGCTGACTTTGTTCCCATTTTCATGAGTTGAGATTTCGCGAGACCACCGCTTATAAACCCAAGGCGCCATCTTTAACCGTTTTATCGCCCGATCTCGCCCGAAACCCGTGTGGTAAGACTTTCGACATTTTATCAAGGTAGAACTTTAATTGCAGTGATTTATTAAAGTAAATGCCCCGTTCAAATTGTCATTTCTACCTCCATGTAAAAAAATAGTTAATTTCGATAGCGAATAGATTTCGCATTTGAATGTGTTCTCTGAAAACCCTCACTTAATTTTCCGAATAGCTAAAAAAACCTTTTGTGATATCTGAACCTTTTATCCGTTAGCTTATACCATTAAGGAGTTAGACTGAAACTCTATAATTGTTCCAAGTTTATCTGTACCGTAGAAAGTTTCACTACAGGACTTTTACACCATTTTTATTGCTTGCATTTACTTTGTCATGTCTTGTATTGAAATCGATGATTTATTGCATCAATGTAAATTGTGATCCTTGAGGTAAAATGTAGAATTATAAAGATTGCAAGGCTTACTATTTTATGAATTCACGATATTTGCGTGATTATGCTGAACTAAATATAGGAATGTTTACCTACATCCAAATACTTTGTCATACAAAAGTATTACCTAAACACTGCATGCTGACTTTTGTCCCGCCTTATTAAAATGTGTACTGGATATATTTGTTTCCTATTAAAACAATTTATCTCATTTTTCTCAAGCTTTAAAACACAAACCAGATAACTGCAATATTGATCTAAACGCCTACATATTAGGTAAGTAACGTTATGCCGTTTTATTTGTGGTACCTATTTTCAGTAGGTAACTTTTCCAATATCTATTATAGAATAAGAACTTTCTCTGCAACTTTTTAAAGTAGCATCTTGGAAAAGGAATGCTATGAAATGGTTGCACGTTTTGAAGGTTATCGTTTTAAACAGTCGAATGTGGAATTCTCGTACGCAACGGGTATAGCAGTTGGTTGCACATAGAGGTTCGACTGGATATGATCCCTCATTGTTATTCATAAAATGAGTTTTACATTTTCGTAAATGTATCTGTTCACTATTTTTCTACAAGCGTTCGGTTTTAGCCTTCGGGCCCTTCCATTAATGACGATGGAATTCTGCCTGTATCGACGCAATAGACACAAGGCGGGTATAGTCGACGGTATATCGACTCGTTTTGAAACTTCCATGTGCCTATCGTTTGATATCTGTTATCCCCCTCTCGTATGAAGTTCCTTGCGTCCCAAGAACGTTCCTCTACCAAGAAACGCTTCCCAGATAACGATAGTCATTTTCAAATGCATTCTTTTAGAAACATAGGTTTTCATCTTAAGTTTTAGCAAGCCCTCACACGCAAAGTTAACCTATTCATATAAACATTTTCTACTTCGTTATATTAGGTGGGCAAGGTTGCCTAGTTTTATATTTTTCTATGTACTATTTTGCACTTGCAGATTTTTATCTACAATAGAACTACATTTTAACTCAATCTTCGGGATCGATAAAGCAAAGTACTTGAGCTAGAACAGTTTTTCCATTTATGCTGATGCCTTATAAATTTTTTAACCCCCATTTTTATATTTGACTGAGTTAATCCAAATGCGTGAATGGAAATATTAAGCATATTATGATTTTGCAACGCAGCACTAAATTGAAATATTAAGCATATTATGCAAATCTGTTGAAAAACGTAATCAATTCGTAATGCAACTTCAGATAAAAACGAAAGTATTCATTCGTAAATGCTTACAAGGAATGTTAGAACAAGCGGTTACATTTAACTTTGACAAACTTAACATAAGCGTCAGTTAAATCCTATAGGCAAGGGAACTTTATTACAAGTTCTGTATTAGTCTTTTCTCTGAGTATTAAATTATTGCACAATGAAGCTTTCTGGTATATGAAACTCTAATTTAGTCTGCCAAAAACCTGTTTCGTAATTAGGAATATACGAAAGCTTACTTCGTTTAATTATCTGAAGTATTTTGAAAGGTTTAAGTATGTTTTTTAACCTTAACGTCTTTATTTCGAACAAGGGTTACAATTTAGTGTGTTCGACTTGAAAGACAGGCTGGTAACATGGTCTTTTCTCTCATGATACAGTCTTACTTTTAAATTGCACACATAATTTACAAGTTAGGAAAAACGAGTATGTTGAATAGAATGCATCTCCTTGCGACTGAAGATGCATCAGTATACATCCATTATATATCCACGTAAATCACTCGTACGTATCGTGAATTTTAGAATTTAGAATACTATTCTAAATCTGTACAGGTTACTAGCTTATTTGTATGTCACTGCCAATTTGAATTTTACATTTTTAAATACTTATAACTACAATAAATCGCAGACACTAGTTTTACAATGGATTTGTTACAAGTTAGCATATTACCTCAGAAGCAGGGTCTGTAAATTCTGTGGAATCTTTTCTGCTAACTCGTTAATTCTGATTTTTTTTCTCTTAATTACTAACGTGGATTCGTAGAAATGGTAAGTCATGCATTATAATTTTTTTGCCTTCTTCGTAATTTATTTCAAGAATCAATTTACATTGATTCAATATCATTGATACAGTATAGATATGTAAAACTCCCGGACACCAATGCAGTGTTCATAAGATGAATTTCTCTCGCAGAAAATAACGTTTTAAAATGGTACTTTCTAACAAAACTGTTATACAAACGTTATTGCAATCGGTGAAATGTAAATAATTAGAATGCTCCTAGTTATACTTTACAAGTGATTATTAAAAGTAATATTGGATGAACTGCAATTTTATTCTAACACAAACGCTGTCCACAAATAACTTACGCGTATTTCCGTATAAATCCTGACTGAATTACAATGGGAATCAATACAATGCATTATGTATTATAGAACTGTATCTTTTCGCGTAAATGCCTTGCTATTGTGTAACTTAAATGGAGTTTCACTGGTTAAATTATTGCTAACTTAAGCTAACTAGTGCATTAAAATTCAACGTACTAGGCCTGCAATGTTGCCAGTCTTTGTAATCATGTATAGTAACGGAATATAACTTATGTAATTTTTCAGATGGTTTCTAAAATCTGTTGCTAGCTTAAAAGATACTTTAGATTCTAATTTTGCTTCCATTCCATGATAGACGCTTCATCTCATCTGTTCCAGATGAGCATTGTCTGAAGATAGCGGTTTCAATTCTACCAAAAGCCGGCCAGAGGCTTACTTGGTGAAAGCGGATGGCAGTGACTGCTGAGAATGCAGTTAAACGGTTGGAAGTTCCATTCCGTCGCGGTTACCACTTGAGGAAGGCCAGAAAATAGTTGGCCGAAACGTGAAACAATAAGATGAGAATAGTCTGCAATAAATTAATATAAATCGATGTGTTTGCACACTAACATAAAATAAATATTTTAGAAGTCTCTAAGTAGTATGGAATTTGTATATCTCGACGGAATAAAAATGTATTTCTATAGCCTAGGCTCCAATGTATTTTAGATTAAAATCTAAAATCTATTTCTAGTTTGATCTGAAACTGATATGCATTACTTTTTAAGTTTGCGATAATATAGCCACTCGTAATTTGAAAAAATATTAATATTAATACATTTTTTCTATGATACAAAGTCTGTATGCTAATCCATAAAACTCTCTAAAACTATGCATAAACATTTATATAACTTTTTCGAGATACTTTGATATACGTAATTGTACTACCGATATTTATGTAATTTCTTACAATCATAGGTTCTATTAAATGTAAAATGTATCAAATGACGTTTCGAAGACGTGTCGCAGGTTAATCTGTACAGGCATCGCGTTAGTCATATTTGACATGGTATTAAATGTCTTTATCTGCACTATTATCGTTTAATTTTTATCTAAGAAACGTATGTCAATTTTAATAAATTCATTCCAGTAAACAAGAGGAGCGCTACCTCGTCTATTTCAGTACTGCGCTCTATTCAAATTTTTCATACATATTAACTCCAGTTTTCTCCATGGATTTTTCAAAATGATCGTACGCCATATTTTAAAATAACTTATTAAGGATATTTTAACAACAAAATGAGAATCCCTAATTGTGGAATGTGAATTTAAAATCTATTAGGAACGTGAACTCAACATTCACGTTTTATTTAAAATAGAACAAGCCGTAATAAATTCAGATCTTACTGAATTAAGACTCACAGTAAATGAAGATATATCTGCAAATGCGGTCAACGTTAAGATATATATATATACGAAGTCAGAATAGTTTACGTCAGCAATGATGTATCCATACCTCGCTTAACAAAATGAGTCGCTAAGTAAACTGTAAAATCTATTTTGTATTTATCGGATTCCGTTACATACCATAAACTACTTACTTCCTATTAATGGCTGCCTATAGAAATGCACTGGCTTGCTTTTCAGCTGACTAGTCTTTTTTTAATTTTATTTTATTCAATTTTCACCCCAAACAAGGCACAGTGCAACTTTGAAGCAGGGAGCTACTATTAGGGACTTAATTATCGGGGCCATTATGAAGGGAGATGAGTAGAAAGATGTTTGTTAACATTAAACTTGAACTTCTGCATATCAGTGCAGTTGGGAAAGCAGAATCCCGGAAGGACGTTTCCAAGACCCGCAGTTCTGGGGAAGAAACTATTGGAGTAAAAGGCTTTCTTGCACCTAGGGATCTCTACTGCAAAGGGATGAGACTTAGTAGCTTGTCGGGTAGTTACGTCGGAGGTACAAGTGTTTGCAGTTCGTCAGAGCATTCACCATTAAAGTTTTTGTAGAACAGGCAGAGGGATGCAACATCTCGTCAATGGGACAGAGGCTGAAGCCTAGATGACAGTTCAGGACCAATCATATTGGCGATTCTCTTTTGAACCCTGTACAGGAGCGAGACAAGCAGCAGATGCACCAGCCCAGATGTGACAACAGTACTCGACACATGGGCGACTGGTGGCCTTATAGAGGTATAGGATACTGCCAGGAGTAAGTAGTTTTCTAGCACGGTAGAGGGAGCCAACCTTGCAGCAGCCTGGGCAATGCTCTCAATGTATCTATTCCAGTTCATATTCCCTGTAACGACTAATGTAAGGTGGGGTTTTATTGAACTGCCTACTAATTACAAGATGTCTAGTTCGATCGCGTATCATTACGCTGTTTCGTTAACTACCGAACACTACGCTTTCTTTGAGTTACCATACGGATTTATAAGTGGTTGCAGTGTATAAATGCTCCTGATAAATAATTCAAAATCGTTAAATATGGCGTTATTACAATAAATTACCCTGAGTATAAGACTTACACACTGAAGCGTGATGGTATGTGGAAATCTAATTTAATATACTAACACTGTCAAAGATGCTTTGTAATTAGGTTATATGAACGCTAACTCTGTATAAAAATATTAAGTTGGATGGTTTAATGTTTTTCTAACCTTAACATCTTTAATTTTGGACAAGGGTTACAACATAGTGTGTTCGACTTGAAAGACACGCAGGTATCATGGTTATTTTTATCATGATACAGCCTGGCTTTTAAATTTCACACACAATTTGCAACAGGTAAGGAAAACGATAATTTGCTGTTGAATAGATTAGTACTCTCAGCAACTGATAATGCATCAGTATAATTCCGTTATATATTAACGTAATTTCTCATCCTTATCATGAAGGTTTATTAGAATGACGAATGTTATTCTAATTCTGCACAAGTTACTTATTATGGCATTATCAATTCATCTTCAATTTAACATTTTAATCAAATACTTTTCATGCAATTGATAACAAATCGCCAATGCTAATTCGACAATAGTATTTTATAAGTTGGTATCCGGTATGTATATTACGTCATTGAAATCAGCATCTGTAAAGCTGTTCAGGTTAAGCGTAATATAGATATAAATTTGCTATGTAAGCATTGCCTGAGGAATATTTTCTAGATTCCTTTCTACTGAATTATTGAACCTCTGGATGACGTATTTAAAATACTTTATAAGCCCCTAACTTTGGAATTTTCATGTTAGTCGACGGTATAAAAATGTTAGTATTCCTATAGTCTAGATTCCAATATTTTTCTGATACAAATCTAAAACTTAAGGCGATGATACGTTTATAAGATTTGGAACTGATATGCGTTATATTTATAAAGTTTGCAATGTTAGCAACTTGTAATTGTGTGAATGAATAAATCATAAAACCTTTTCTATAATTATAAATTTTGTATACTAACGCATAAGGCGCATTACTCTCTGTATAAACACTGTAGTTAAGTTTATATAATTTGGTTTTCTGAAGATACTTTTATACACATAATTGTACTAACAATATTTATTGCATTTCATACAATTATAGGTACACTGTAATTTAAAATTTATCAAATCACATTTCGTAGACTTGGCCCATATACATATATTGACATTACGTAAGTCGTATTTGGAATGCTATTAAATGGCTTTATCCGTGCTATTATAATTTTATCTAAAAATCCTACTTGTCAACCATACTGTGAATAATTTCACTCCAGTAAACAGCGATACATCTATTTTAACGAAATGCCTTCAATTCAAATATATATATATATATATATATTCATATTTTTATTTCATTTTTCCGAAATGATCGTACGCCACATATACTTATGAATACAAGTTTTAAGGAGACAGAATGAAGATCGTAACTGTGGAATATAAATTTAAAATCTATTTACGTTCTATTGAATAGTCTATTAGTTACGTGAACTCAAGATTCACGTTTTTATTTTAAATAGAACGGGACGGAGAAGCTAACATCAGGTCTTGCTGAATAATTAAGATTCACAGTATATGAAGTAAGATATTGCTTATATATAAACCTGTGACTAGCCAACTTAAACCATCCACTAGTTTTTCTTGAAACTGTCACAAATAAAATAGATGGACACAGGAAAAAATGCGCAATTCCGTTGCGTCTCCAGGGGTTCTAGTGGTCAAATGCCCCCAAATAGCCAAAATGACTTTTTCTCCATGACTTTCGATCCATCCATTAGATTATTCTGAAACTTAGCCAAAATGTGGAGCCAATTGTTCTCAATATACAGTATGGGGGGGCACTGACAACATTCTGGTTCGCGTCCCTGACTTAATATGCAGTGTGATTTCACTGTGCTATCCTCAATCACATGTTAAGGCCTGAAACTTTAATTCCAAATACTTATCTCTTTAGATAATACTTTTTTTTAAAATAAACACAGCGTGTTAACTTTTCCACTTTACCCATAAAAATAAGTACCGCTTTTGTTCCCTCCCCCTGGACAAAACAAGGGTTCACCTCTTAATTTACCCTTGTCTGTCTGTACTTTTCTCAATAACTACGCCTTGGGATTTTATGAAATTTTGTACAAACACTGCTGTATAAAAGTAACAAATAATCGAGGAAAACTGATTACCCCTTAGGGTTGCTTTTCTGGTTTAAATAGGTAAAATTTCCACTTTTGTACCTAATGAAGAAAAATTAATGCCTTGAATTTTTAAACTAAGTAATAATTTCTATAGGATTTTGTAAATATATATATTCATCGACAACTCTTCGGTGTGCCTAAGGGGCTCTTCTAGACCTAATAAAATCACTCCCTCTTTCTCTGCCTATTTTACTATATTTGAAATCTGTAAGTCTAATTAGCATAGTTGCATGGTGCCGAATTTAAATGTTTAGGCGTTGAACTTTTTGAGGAAAAGGACTTGGTCATTTCGTTTTGGAATCGTGCGGAACACCTTTACATCTTAAGGACTCGCACTGACCTGTTTTACTTTCACTCGGATTTGTCTCCTGGGAACAGGGGGCTAAATGGAGGCGGGTCTAATGCAAAGCATTCATTTTTATGCCTCGTTGTCAGTGCATGCTTCATTTAATATATTAAACTCATCGTATTAGAAAGATTTATTTTAAATTATTAGTAACGTTGTAAATACGAATCGGGTAACCTATGTACTCATCTTTAAATCCTACATCTTTATATTAGGTAAGAAGTTACGTCTTTAAGTTTTGCAATCGGTAATCTCAAATACGCACTATTTATCCCACTTTTCCTGAGAAAAGCAAATACTGTGAAATTATTGCATTTTTATGAGCTGTTTCACGAGGAAATACAACCTGACGAAATCAAGTCCTCGTAAATTTCTTTACAGCTAAAAGTAAAGACTACATTTAAAGCAATGTATTACCTTACGTGCGCTAGGTAAAACAACCTTTTTACCAGGAGCCTAACAAGTCGTCTATTTTTTAAATCCTTACAAGATTTTTGGTAAAGCGTAATAAGTACGTGGCTCCATTGTAAAAACCAGAGATGAATTGAAATATTTAAGTATCTTTCATCTTAAAAAAAAAAAGAACCGCAGTAGCCAGCGAATCTCTGTATAGTCTATACAGATTTCGAATTATATTTAACATATAAAACTCGAGGAAATTTCATTTACACTTTAGATAAAACGAAAGTATTCAAAGTTTACAAAACTTTATAAAAAGTAGATACGCGCCATTAAGGTATGGCAGATTTTATATAAGCAGCAGTTATTCTTTATACACATTATTTTTTATCGGTGTTCAAATCTTCATTACAATCGGAACTAATTAAAGTGCATTTGTATTAAACGGCACTATTCAAATGTTTTGATATTATATTGGAACTTAAATTCAGTTCCCCGATAACATGATTGCACACTTAAGCTAGTTGATATATGAGAATAGTATTTAGTAGATCAGCATCAATGTAGCCAGTCAATGATATGTAATAGCGCATGCACGGAATCTTATTCTCATCTGAGAAAATGTTATTCTTGAAATCGTTTTGAGTACGTTTTGCTGTCTTAAGTGAATTTATTTAATCTGTTAGAACTCTGTTTGACTTGAAAATGCACGGTAATTTCTATCTGCGAAAGCCGGTCTTTTCAAGTTTCACAATTACGAAGAGGTCGAAAAAAATAACCTTTTCTAATTTAGATCCAAGTACTTCCGTGAAAATCTTGTCAGTGAAGTATAATTCCGTTAGATATTTACGTAATTTACCATGTCTAACATGCATTGCTACGAGTGAACTCTATGGCTCCACATGTGATCTTATTACTTCTGATGTCACAATTGCAGCACTGGTTTATAAACAGCGTTTTAGGACTTTTCTTATGTATGAAAGATACTTAAATTGCTGATACTAGAACTAAAGCCTGGTGGAGTTTAATTAATAGCAGCTTGTATGCATATTTTTTAAAGTACTGCCTGCAAAATATATTCAGGAAATACGTCGGTATGTTTGGTAATTCGTTACGATATAAATTTTAGGAATTGTTACGGTAACCATTCCAGTAAGGGAAATATTATCTATTCCATAGTCTGGTCTACACATAAAATATATTGGTGTAACTTACGCTAATTTCCCTCTGATAAATTATTGCATACTTAAGTCGGTAGGCATAAGAATCTAATGTGTTGATGAATGTTCAGGTCTGCGGAAGAGGGGGAAGAGGGTAGGTATACAACTTAACACCTTCTGAAGCAAAGCCTGGGTCTCTCTAGAATTTTTAGCAGGCGCCGAGTTCTGCTGCCGAGCAAGGTCTGCCAGCAGGCAGCTAAAGATCATTCCAGGATCATTTTAGTGTTGGCTTTCGAGAATACTTCCATGTGTGCCGTGGGAGGATATGACCCTTAATTGAAGCCACATTAAAGAACATATCCTTGGCTATAAACTGATTTCATCACTCCCGGCACTTTACTTGGCAATCGAGCCAGCATTTTGATTATGCTGGCAATAGTCATGGTGTAATCACTTTTACGCAAACCAAGAGTTGTACAATGGCGCATCTCACTTTCTTCATGATCATATCATACAAGATAGAAGGCTGCTATCATTCTTAAGATTTGTATACAACTGGCCAACTATTAGATCTACAACAAAGGAAACCAGAAATGGAATCCTGACCTCTTTTTTTTTTTTTTTTTTTTAGGCTACGAATTTACCGTCGGAGTTTGTATATAATCTCGGTTCATATTCACGTAATGGCTGTATTACCTAATGCACATTGCTACTAATATTCCAGTAACTGGTTATAATTATCTAGCATAACATTTTATCTTGGATTTTACTTCCGGTTTCATAATTGCAGCGCAATGTTCTAGCCATTTTAACAGGAATTCTTTAATTCGGTTTTTATACAAGTGATGACTAGTTTATAACTCGATACCAAAGTTCAAATCAACGTTGCCAGTGAATGTTTAACCGGGTGTAGGTACAGAATCTGAAGTACGATATTTGAAATGTTTGAGTTTTTTTGCTAGCTTTAAAATGACATTGGCTACAGAACAAACTTTGAAAGTAATGAGTTTGGCTCAGAAAATAATTTCTATCATGTTTAA
This sequence comes from Euprymna scolopes, assembly GCF_053919585.1. Taxonomy (NCBI): domain Eukaryota; kingdom Metazoa; phylum Mollusca; class Cephalopoda; order Sepiida; family Sepiolidae; genus Euprymna; species Euprymna scolopes. The sequence continues at coordinate 99,751,929 of NC_136506.1, forward strand.
AAGTTGTGCACATAATTTACAAGTCATAAGACATCTGCCCTAAATTAGATCAGTAATTCTCTGCAAACTCTCATTTCTATGAAGTTTTATACAATTTCCCCGCATATTCAAGAATTTTACCAGCTTTACTTTTCCTAACACGCATTGCTACTAGTAAAACTCACGTTATTCTAATGAACACCGATCATAAGTTTACTGTGCAACGTTTGAATTTATATTGTTTGAGTTTATAATTGCACGACAAATATAACCACCAGGTATAACTCTATTGTAAATAGTCGATATCAGAGCTAAACTATAGACGTTGTCTGGATGTTACGAGTAATATATCTTGCTATGTTAGCATGACGTGCAAAATAATCTAGTTTGTTTTCTGCTTAATCCTAGCACGTCGGCATTTCTGGTATTTAATTTTTTCAATCATAATTCACCTTTCTGTAATGGCAACAATTATGCATGTCTATATAGTGGTCTTCTTTGGTGCTGAATTCAAAAATACAGGTTTTAAGGCATGAAACTGCAGTCTTCAATTTTCACTGGGATTCGGCGTTCCCAGAACCTAAAAGGTCACAAATTGCCCACAATTGCAAATAACACTGTAGCCCCATAAGCCTGCCCTATCAGTGTTCTGAAACGTGGCGATAGTGTGAAGGCAACGTTGGCCCTTTACACCTATCATTCATTTCTTCACTATTTGTGGTTTTATATCACAGGAAGCACCTGAGGGGCGCCATGCACGCGCGGCTTGTTAGTAACAGATCAGATGTATATTAAATCTTTGAGAGCATGACATGCAGCATTAGTTTAATATATTTTGTTTAATCCCTGCTATTCAGTATTTCATTTTATCGCAGGTTATTTTTATTTAGATATTTTTACAGTACAAACATACCAGTAGAACTGTCTTAGTTTTATATTCCTGTATCTAGGATACAAATGATACTGGAACTTAAGCTGACTTTTCACTTATTGTACACGTAAGTCAGCTAGTATGTGAGGATTTTAGTACGGGATCTGTAAATCTCACGATATTTAATGTGTATGATTGTCTGGGAATTGACACGTTCACTATCTCGGAGATGAGTCTAGGACACATACCTTTGAAAATGGGCTATAAAGAATATGAGCACGGCATTCAGCTGTGTCTCTGCTACTCGAAGCCAAGCAAAGTGTTATAGAAGACAATAGATAATTGTATCTAATAGACATAGGCGTACAATCCTGACTTGAGGGATTACTGTAGAGAATCTTTTTCATAATGAAAGGCTTGCCAAAAGCAGTTTGGTCACTTAATATTGCTAGAGTAAAGGTGTGCTACAAATGCTTACAACCTGTTTATACCGGTCCTTTCGTCATAGGAGGTATCTTCAAATTTTTTAGTACATTGAGGAGTGTAGTTTTGTTTCACTAATGCTAAGATATCCGTTAAGTTATTTCTAAGCCTACGCATATTTGTGAATGAAAACCTCTCATTGGTTATGTTTGGGTTATTTCAATAAGTCGATACCAGAGATAAGCATCAAAGACGTTATCTGAAGATTGGTTACAATTTTGAAAATTTCCATCTAGTATTGCTTGAAAACTTTCTAGGTCCATTTCTGTTAAATTGAACATGTCATTAACTTATAAATTACCTAATTGTTCTGTAATTAAAACTTTCGACGGTATAAAGTGTAACTTGGTATCTAATTTTTCTGACGCTGATACGATTACAAGACCTGAAAGTGGTATGCATTAGATTGTCTTTAATGTAACAAACTTTCATGAAAGTTCAAATATAACCAACTCTTAATTGTTCGAAAATAAAGTTATTTTTTATAATAGTAAAACATGTCTTCATTTTCATATTCTATGACAACCCTCAGTATAAACAATACTATGGTTTAGTTGATATTTTATTTTCCAGATATACTTTGATATACGTAATTGTACTACCGATCTTTATTGCGTTTCTTATAATTACGTTATGTAAAACCTATTTTAGCGAATGCCATTTTGTAGACTAGTCGCGGGTAAAATCTGTATCACCATTACGTTAATGTCCTATTTGGCATGCTATTAAAGGTATTTATTTACCAGTACTATTGGCCCCCCGATTTATTAGAGGTACAATAGATTCTCTGGCGCCTTTGGGTCCGTCCGTGTATCCGTTAGTTCGGACGGTTGCCAAATAACCGTACGTCAGTTTTTCCTGATTTTTTTTCATTCTTTCATGAAATAGATGTGCACAGTAAAATACGAATTCCCGTTGCGTCTCCAGGAATACAAAAGATCACAAATGCCCCCAAATAGCAAAAAATCACATTACTTCGTATACATTTTGATCCAGCCAATTGATTTTTCTGAAAATAAGCCAAAATGTTGATCCTATTATGGTCATCCAATATGGATGACCCTGGAAAAATTCTGTTTCGCGGCCCTGTCTGAATAGGTTTTCTAAGGGGTTAACTGAAATATACATTTTACGGTCTGCAAATGCACCAGTTATCCATTTACGCTGTGATTCGGCGTCCGCAGAGGCTCGAGAGAAAAAGGCACGAAAATAGCCTAAAATGACTTTTCTCCATGGGATTTAATCTATTAGAATTGCAAATTTTGACAAAATGTGGAAGCTATTTTTCTTCCATAAAATCAGTATTGGTGACCCTGGCAGAATTCGGGTTCGCATCCCCCCCGAACTTTTAGGCTAACACACATGTCTTTTGGATCCCTTTTTTATTACTCAAACTTGATATGTATTTCTACAGTGGTTTCCCATGCTTCTGAATTTTTCCCCCCATTTCTCGCTGGGATTCGGCATTCCCAGGAGCTCAAAGGGGGCCTAAATGCCCCAAAATTTAAAAAAAATACCTTTCACTTAACTTTTGCTCCACCAATTAGATTTATATGAAACATGGCGAAAATGCGAAGGAAACATTGGCCCTTCACACCTCGCATTCATCATTTCTATTTTTGGCGTCATCTCGCATGCAGCACCAGAGGGGGGGGGGGCTACGCACGCGCGGCTTGTTAGCGTTTACTTTCTAAGAAACCTATTTGTCAGGCGTAATGTAAATAAATTCATTCCAGTAAAGAGTGCCATCAAATCAATTTCAGCGGACTGCCTTCAATTGAATTTCCAATACATATTTAATCGATACCATTTTTATGTATTTTTAAAACCTGATCGTTAGCCACATTTTAAGTAACTTATCACGAATACAAGTTATGTATTTTCAAGTTCCTTTATTATGGGAGATGTATATTTTATAACTAATTCACGCTCTTATAAATTAGTAACGTGGACTGCATATTAACCTTTTATTTCAAATAGAACAGAACGCAATAAATTCAGATTTTCTTGTATATTTAAGATTCACAGTATATGAAGAAATATTACTTGTGCAACCGAGTTCACCAATTAATATATATGGGGGTCAGAATAGTTTACTTCAGCAATGATGTATCTATACCACTTTAAGAGTCGTTCAATAAACTATAAATCTATTCGGATTTCATCCAGTTAGAAAATACTGGATTAAAACAGTCCCTTTCTATATGGCAGATTTCACTTAAAATCTTCCCCCCCCACTTCGTGTTTAAGGGAATACCTGACACAGTACCAGTAACGAATTGCATCATATATGGCAACGTACATTTTGATTTATTGCAGTCTCAATATTTATATAAAAATAAAAATAAAACGTCTTTTCAAATGTATGAAGCATCGGCTTAAATTGAAAAAGTTCTTCCGCCTTAGCACTTGAGCTATCCATAGGATAAACAGCTACAAGTAAAATGAAAAGCACGCGACCAATTTTTAGATTGCAACCAAATTATTCAACGTCGTAATTGTTTACAAGGCACATAGAAAAGGCGGATAAGTCTTTAACTGAATGCCGCAAATTTAACAAACTTAAAGCGAACAGATTTTTAACCATCAAATAAATATTTTACAAGATACACTGCATCTCTTATTGCACCACCTAATATATTTTCAAATCCAATTGATCCATTGTTTTTCAGTATCAGATTATAGTTGATTAGTAAAATGCGTGTGATTGTATTTCGGTGCACTACGTACATGTGTTCTATATTTTGTATGTCGATTGCCTGGTATAAAATTATTTCACGCATAATCTAGCTGGTATATAAAAAAATCCAATTTAGTACGCCAACATCAGTCTCTGTCAAGGATGTTTCGTAATAGTGTATGTATAGAAAAATGTCTCAATACTTTAGAGCATCTTTCAAAATGTGTCGATAGCTTTAAAGGATCGAATTTCTCATCCTTGTTAAAGTGCGGTCGACTGGAATTACACGCTAATTACATGTTCATTTCTACCATGTGATTCGCCTGTATTTCAGCTTGCTCACATAATTTTCATGGAAAAAAACGAGCAGTGGATCACAATAGACAGTTTCTGACGATTGACTCTTAAAGTATAATTTTGTAGGTCACGTAAATTACACCTATATTGCATCCATCTGGTCCTAGTATGACGGCTGATAATATAATCCGTATGGCACTACCAATTCATCTTGCAGAGTTTAATACTCTAATTTGGTTTCCTCATAATTAGATATAGACGAGGCCAGTAAAACCATGTGTTTGTTATACAGATGTTGCTAACGTGTATTAGTTGAAAGACCTGAAAAATCTGTTCAATATCCTTATTGTCGGGCGTAATGTTAAATTCAGTCCAGTAACGCTACCAAATCAATTTGAACGGCCTGCCTTCAACTGAATTTTCCATACATATTCAATCCAGTTTTTCTAGGTGATGCGTTTAAAGTCTTTCTATATTGCCGACACGTTGCTAACATTAGTAACTTGCCACGTTTCTATAGATTGAAATTCATTTTACCGCTGTGAGTAATTATCTCGCAATGAACAATCGCAAAAGATTTATAAAGTAACCGTAAGGCAGATACCTGGTTCAATATTTGGATTTTTTTTCAGACCTTAGTCATCGCTTCTCTCGCCAACAGAGCGATGGATATGCCATGATTGGGGTGGATATAAGCATCAATGAACTAAGATTATTCGAGTACACAGATTTGTCAAACAGCAAAGGTAATCTTTTATTGCATTTTTTAAATCAGCAATAACATGGTTTGATTTCTTTATTCTCGTGTGTTGACAAATGCTTTTTATGCGCAATGTTCCATTTCAGATATGACTACGAGATCTCCTTCAATCCTTATTAGTGAAGGTACTCCCATGTCATGACAACGCTCTTCTAAAGATCTCGACCCCGATGTCCTTGCAGTGTACCGAGAGAAGTCTTCACGGGTCTCCCCTGAGTTCTCACAATATATTGTAGGGTACATTGAACTGTAAAGGAACTTCTATAATTTTACATGTAAAAAATGATAGTTAATCAGCAAAACTCGTGTATTTACAGGCCCATGTCTCATGAAAACACGAACTGTTTTTATTACATTACGTTATGTTTAAAAAAAACAGTTAAGTATTATGGTTGAGTTGTGCTCAACAACGTAACATTAATTTCAAACGCGCCTCTGCCATGTAAAAATACATACTGTTGAATATCTGGAGAGCCTTTCTAATTTTGCGGTAGTAAAACATCTAAAATACGCGTTTGATATTTTGTATGAAAGTCAATCAAGAAAAAAATCGTGCTTAACAACGTCCCCTGCCAAGCATTGCTTGCTTTCTCTGCCCACGCAAATTCCCAGCTCGGATTGGTCTGAGAAGCCATCTGCAATCCAAACGGTGAGGGAAGACGAAACTGAATTTCTCGCATACGAAAAATTGGCCGACGACGAAAAGCGTGAATCGTATTCAGGAGCACACTTCCTGTTTAATCGAATTCTTTAAATACTTACCGGAGAGCTTCCAAAACTTATGTAACAGCACTCCAGTTATATCGATCACTGTCGTGTGGAATCAAAACAATTAGCCCAGTTGCCTTCAAGTATCTACTTTCTCTCCCACACTTTTGCTATCATAAATAGTCCCTTGTACATGATAGATAAAAGCCTAGAATACATAAATGTAAAAAAACAAATAAATGCTTTTATACTGAATTCCCAATTCAGGTAGCAATAACTTAGAATAGTTAAACCCTTAACTATGCGATCACAGTAATGCAATAACAAGTCCTGTTGATGAAATATTTGTTCGTTAAATCTATGCATTGCATGATTCGATAGACATATTTGCGAATTCAACATCTGTCGAAACCTAGGAATAGCTATCCTTATAATCTAAGTAACGCACTGAATGCCAATTGTATCCCGAGTTTTGCCAGTATTGAGAAATAAACTTTCAAACTTAAAAATGTAGCTTACAATGTATTTTCAAGTACTTATTCCACTACGCCACTGATATTGAGGCGAAGCTTAAAATACAATTTTAGAACTATCCAGCCATCAGAGGTAAGCCCCTGCATACTCGAGCGTTACTTAGAAATTCTGTGCTGATTCCTGAGTTGCTCAGCTTGACTTCAAAGTGTGAGAAGATACACCTGAAGAAAATCGGTGAATGTATCGATCTGAACGTTGTGACTATAAACCAAAATGATTTTTGCCTATAAAACGGGTATAGTAGTCGATATAAAGCAAGATTTGGAACCTTTTTAAGCACTTATGACAATATTTAGTCGATAAAATTTACATTACACTTAAATATTTTAATCTGTAAGACAAATTTTCCAGATATAAGAACCCTCAACTGCTGTCGTCTAAATATTTTATATACTTTTAGTTTTTAGGTTTATTAGGTCTGGCAAATTAACATAGATACACTAGCAGATACCCGCGCTTTGCGCTCGGTCACGGAAGGCTACAGTGAAGTTAAGACCAAACTACTATTTAATTAAAAATAGGGTTCACCATCCCTAGCTCGAAGATATCATAATTGCTCTAGATGTGTTGGTTGTAGTAGATTGTATATACGTAGCCTTTGAAGTTAAACTTAAAATGGTGTGCATCATTGCAAGGTAGGGATAGACATCATGCCAGATTTTGTCGTAATCGATCCAATGATTTGGGCTGTTGTAAACATACGGACGTTATATATATATATATTTGTGTGTATACATGTTTGTTATCGAAGAGTATATTAACAGAAATGAACTTATATTAGACGTAAAATCTTTAATAAAATATCAGGAAAGAGTTAACTGTAGCTTTATATTACTAGAACAGTAAGTCTGGCGCGCATTCGAAATGGAAAACCAGATGTTTATTCAATCCAACTACACAATTAAAACAGATGAATGTCTGGATATAAAACAAATAAACTCTTAAACTACTGATCACAAAACTAACAGTAAATAGTTATTTTACCCTGTCTTATTAGTAAAATGTTTGAATAGACAGCGTGTACAAGCATATATCGAAAAGTTGAAATGGGGGGGTGTTCATATCAGCGGCTTGCATATGTTACGTTCTGCACACCCTCCAAACTAATTCATTTCATGTTGATAAATATGAACGTTTGTCTTTAAAGAACATGTGGAAAATGCGGCGAAAATAAATCTTTTAGCTTAGATTCAAGCTGATGCCACAATTTTTTTGTACTTCGAAATTATGCCTTTGGATGAATAAATATAGGATTTGCATGAATGGTTATATATTTTAATTCATTCAAACCTAGCGACATTGGCTAATGTTTAAGAGGTTGGTATAATCTTTTTGCATTTTAAATTTTTTTAACGAAATATTTATTTGCAGAAAATCTCGCGATACTACACAATTCTTTTTAAAATCGTACTTTTAAAACTTGCGTGAGCCGGGACAATTCTACATACAGATTGAAAAAGGCGTACTTGCCTTAATATGAAGTTCCTGCCTTTGTTTTCTAATTTTCCACTAATAGGTAAATATAGCTCGAGATTCAAAACTGTAAATATTTAGCCTAGCCTTACGTTAATGTAATTTAAATTTCTCCTGTCCCCTGTAAATAACTTTCTTTTCTCTAAGTAATTGTCCTTCTCAAAACTTTACCTGTATTGTAATTTGTTTCTAGAATTTTTTCTCATTCAATAATCAATTTGAGCTGCATATCTTTTAAATATGCGAACTACTTATGGTAATCATTACTTGACTAGACTAAAAAAAAAATTCAAACAAGTTTACGCATGCGTGCCTTAATTTTTTTTTAATAAATTTTATAAAGTATGACGACATAGTGTTCGTAACTACCTAAATATTAAAACTAATTCATTTTAAATTTTGCAATTTTCGTAATACAGTTTAAGCTTTAAAATGAATGAATTAATGATATCCCTAATCACTGAATGATATTAACATTTAAATAGAATTTATCTTATTCAATATATCTAAAGGTTTTTTTTGGGGGGGGGGCTAATGTCGGATTTCTGCGTATTTTTTTTTTTTTTACTTCAAGTAATACGTAAATATGGCTCGGGATTAGAAAAAAAATTCTATATTAAGCTGTTATTTCCCTTTTAATTAGCTCCTTTACTCATTTTTCGAAATGAGTTTGCTTTATTTCAAATAAAACTTCCCTTAACTTTCAAATATTTTTCTGTAAGGAAATTGGAATTTATAAACTGCAGAAGTACAAATTAACTATACAATTACATTTCTTTAAATTTATAGATTAGGTAAACAAATACAGGTATATGCCATTTAAATAATTGGTCGCTGTCCCAGAAAAATGAAATACCGTTTCGACATTTCAACAAATAGAAGATATTTTTGTATTCCATTTTCTTAATATAAATTTTAAGTAAACATTTCCTACTTAAACCGATCAATTTCTTCCTGTATCTGATATAAAAAAAAACAAAATAAATGCAGTAACATTGGCATTATAAATGCAAATATATAAAAAGTGACTTTAATTTCAGTGAATAGTTTTCAGAAACGTAATAACTCCATTCGACTAAGTACTCAATTTTCGTCTGCAAATATTGTCGGCTCAAAAACTTATACGAGACAGCAGCCACTTTTTCAAACATAAACAGAAAACCGCTTGCTAATTTTACTTAAGTCAATAAAATTTCAATTTGCTCGAAGTTAAATTTTATAAAGGTTGATTATCAACTCCGTGACTGTTTAAGAGATAAACGGCACTGGGCAATTCCTTAAAATATTGTAAGTAAATTCCTTTTTTTTTTTGTATCCGGAATCCTTCACCCGAACTTCATATTTACTGTAGTTGGACCTATTTTATTTCCACTATTCTGAGGCATCTGAACCTGGCGGCATTATTAGTGCCCAAAAAGCTTAAATCGAAACTACTTACACACCTGTTTAAACGTTGTCTTAGAAATTGCGTCCCAACGCCCTGGGAAATCTCATCAGTATGCCCCGTATTTAAGAATTAAAGTGATCTCCCTCTCGGTACAGACTAAGTTTCCTGCGCGTCATAAGTCTTAAATAGTAGTCAACCACCTCGAAAAATGATTTTATGGGCATGAAATATGGTTTCCGTTCTACTAGATCGAAAGGAAATGTGCTTACGCTTCTCACAGGATTAGCGAACCTCTATGGAGGTTGCTTTTCTAGGTCAATTGGCCTTACCCTAATCAAACCCTTTTGATATGTCGTGCCATAAGTGTCTACTTCACAATATCATAAACTACGGTATAGCTGAGAATGTCTTAATTATTAAATCTTTCACTGATGTTCATACTAGTGGGTTATGGGAAGATTCAGAAGCTCAACAGTATTAATGTTGGAGTTCCCTAGGGGCCAATCTTGGGTCCCACTCGCTTCATCTGCATTAATGATCTTTTAAATTGTTATTCATAGACATTTATGCTGACGACACTAACATATATGGCATCACATCAAACGCTGTAAACGACAGTTCCCTCTTAGTCTCTATGATCTTGAGCACGTGGTAGAATGGTGAAAAGGATAAATGGATAGCTTTCATCGTAGGGGAGACTCGATCTATCGACAATCTTCGGGGTTAGATCTTTACTCCTGATCCAAAATGGAACACTCGCACCAAATTCATTGCCAAGGTCACTGGAAACATGGTGGATAACTTCTATGCTGATGCTATGTGCTACCTATATTATGGCCAGATACGTCCGAGGATTGAGTAGTGTTGCAACATCTAAGCAAGAGCTGTTATAGACCGTATCGTGCCTTATATTCAAAATAAACTTCGTAGCATAGATGTCGTTTTCTCTTCCCCGCCACCTCGTTACAAGCCTCTTTATCGTTATTTCAACGGTAAATGCTCATATGAGCTTCAATCTATAACACCCCGCCCCTCGCCAATTATTCCTGAGAAACGCATGTCTAGCTAAAATCACTATCAATTTCCCCCACGTACCTCTGCCTAACCTTAAACGTAGATTTCATGAACAAAACTTAGAACTGCACACCTGTTAAACTTCCTTCCGTTTGCCTGCTTCCCAACTGACTACAATATGGCAATCTTAAACAGGTTCTTGCTGAGCCGTTTTACTTTAAATAATAGAACTTACCAAATTTCAACTATAGATAACGTTGTCACAGCTACTACCTCAAGGTGCCTCTGGGTCTTGATAAGTGATTTTTTTTTAAATGTAAAAAAGACTGCAATAAGTGGTTCATCTTTAACACGAAATGCATTCCTTTGGAATCGGCAGTTTTATTCGGTCAAGACTATTGCTATTTAAAACGTGATATGAAAATCCAGCACTTCAATACTACCTGGAACAGCAATTTGATCAGTATTTCCTTTCCATTGGCAATTGTTCAGTAACATTGAATAGATCTTCAATTTCACAAATTACCATGTGGCTAGATCGCAAATTTAATTAAGTTCTCATTTTTTTTAATTTTTATTGATATTGCTAAATATTTCCTTAATGTATACCGTTTAATCTTGACATAAAATAATACTTTTCTCTTCAATTAAAATATATTTAAGAGTGAACAGGGTTAGACAGGTTGAACCTTATTAAAGATATGACTGTAGAAATTCCTGTTTAATTTTTAACCGCTTGAATACAAAATCATGACCTGATATCGAAGGGAAAAGTTTGAGTGATATTAAATCGTGATTAATTTAACTGCGGAGTTGTAAATGGTAAACAATAATTGTGTTTAATACTAACGATTTGGAAGCCATAAGAACAAGGGAAGTCCAGGAAAAACAGGTTCTCCCTTTTCTTTTTTTGTACATGCAGTTATATTCCAAGCGCTTACACTTCGCAATAATTGGTTTCGCCATGTTTAAAGCTCAAGGACAAAGCCTCAAAAGAGCTGGACTTTATTTTCAGACACCTTGCTTTTTTTTTTCATTGCCAGTTATGTTGGTTACTAAAGCATTCAGCTGTTTGAAAGACATCTACCTTTGCATACTGTTCGAGGTCACACTCGATGTTTATGTAATGCTTATGTAATGCCTCTTAAAATTAATTCTAGTTGCATTAACCAGTGTTATATATGCACTGCTTGAAACTGAACTTTAATTTCATTGAACGATTAGATTAATCTATTATGAATCCCACTTTTCTATTTAAATGTATGTTTGTAGCTGCCTAAAACCTTAGGGGCAACATTTTCACGAGATCGGAATTTTGTAGGTCTACCCTTTGGAGGATAAATATCAAGATAGACTAAAAATATTAATTACTTCGCTCAACTGGAACGTTCTATAGGGAGGTATATTTTTTCTTTGTCGATCTTTTCGAAATGCATCCTCTTTGATTGTATGGCATCAATTGTAACCTACATCACTTCCAGTTTGGCGATAGACGCACCTGTAAAGACAGACATTACGTTCTTTACTCGTTCGCGGCACGGGTTCGAGCCTGCATGCCTAATAGCACTTTTCCCCAACGTACTCCAATCAACGGGGCAACGCCGGGCACCCAGGATATAGATATGTACAAATTAAATAATTAAAGCAAGTTAATATTAACTATGCTATAAAATATTTGCAATTTTTCTTGATCTACATCAATGATCTCCCAAAACACATAATAAAATCATTCGTTGAAATCTATGATGACACGACTATGGCAACACATCAAGGGCCGTAAATGGAAACGATCTCTCTGATTCTCTCTCCTCAGATCTTGAGCGCGTGTTTCGGTGGGAGAAGAGGTTGCTGGTTACCTTTGATGCGTCGAAGACCAAGCTCCTATCATTACATCATAAACGCTCTGATCCCCATCTGGCATCGATTGAAATGAATGGCTCTCGTCTAGGGGAGGCCCCATGTTTTGATCAGCTTCTGGGTTTAACCTTTACTCCTGGTCTGAAATGGAACACATGCATCATGTCTGTGGCCAAGGTCGCTGGGAAAATCGACTCCTTCTACCGCTCCAGAAGATTTAACTAATGATGCCATTCTCTAAGTATAAAAGCCAAGTACGTCTAAGGAGTACTGCTGCCACATCTGGGCAGGAGCTGCTAAAAAGTCTATGCTGCCTTGACAGACCACAAAATAGATTTCATGGTTTGGTGGGGGATGACCTTTTCTCTTCCCTGCAACCTCTCCCACAGAAGAGGCGTTGTGAGCCCCTGTTTTATCGTTAATTACATGGTAAGTGCTCGTCTTAGCTCCATTCTATTCCCCCCTCGCCAATGTTTCACGAAAAACTCCAGACTAGCTGAAACCAGTCAATATTTTCCCCACTCTTTATCCGTGCCTAAATCAAAACGTAGATTCCATGAACAAAGCTTATTTCTCAGAACTGCACGGCTGTGGAACTCTCTTCCGCTTGCCTGCCCCCCCGAATTTTACTTGGATGTCTTAAAGTCCAACACAAATTCCTGATGAACCGCCCCCTTAATAATGACACCTTATCAAATCCCCAATACTAACTATTACTAAGATACTATCCCACTGATTAGTGTACACACAATAACCCAATGTAAAAAGACAATCTTAAACAAGAACAGGATTAGAACTACTAGCGATACCTCTATAAAATAAAACGCACTGTACTGTTCCTACCTGATTGGATGTGAGGATCCATTATCAATATTTTGTTTAATCAATTTGATCCATGAGTACAGAATGTTAAAATATATCAAATGCAACGTGGAAACGCCGGATATTTTAGTTAGGATCAAAATTTATTGTACACAATGGTTATGTATAATACAATTTGCATAATATTGTATTGCGGACTACTTCCCGTTTCATTCGGTAACGCGGTGTATCAAATTCATTTAGTCCCATTCCCGTGCAACACGGGTCTTACTGCCTGCAGGTAACTTCATACAGTTTTAGACGCCTAAAAATCGCATCCCAACTGGAAATGTTTTGCTACCTTTACTGTATTTTCTGTCTAATTCTTAAATGATTAGAAAAAAATAATCGAGTAGACGTTTAGTTACAAATACACCCCCTTTTTTCGTTAGTTTTATTACATATAATTTTACGTGCTTTTATGACCAGAGGATTTGTCTCTCGCCCAGGAGTAATACCACTACCTCTGCTATTGTCAATAGCCAATAGGCAAATTGACTTTTATATCTTAAATTGTTCGCGTCGATGCTCCTTTGGAACCTTCGTGTTTACGTGAGAAAACATTTCAATGAGATTATATTTATACAAATGTTTGGCTTCATAAGTATGGATAACATTGTACGTCATTGCGTGGTGTTTTATTTCTAGCAATGTCTTCCTTTCTTTACGTTCGCCCTCTTGTATATGCATATTGATTTCAATTCCAGTAAAGTGCGATATTTCTATGATTTCAGTGTGGCTGAAATAACACATTAACTGATATTTGCTTTAAGCTGTGCGTGTTTGAATGTTTGGCTAGACAATACTCGATCAGTTCAATTCAGATTAATCATGCTTAATCGTCGGTCATTCAGTTATTATTGATCCGTAAAGATGCACTCGGACCAATGTTTGAGGAAACTTCAAATGAAATAAATAACATTTTAAATGAAAATATGAAAATAACATGCCTTGGTGCAAGTTTAATTTCTAATTAATCGGCTGAGGAAAAATTACACACTGAACATATTTTAAATGGCTGCCTTACCTTTTTGGAAAAGGTAGTCATTTCCATGACTAACGGCATGGGCTATCGACCCGATTGTTCAAGTCCATTTCATTCAATAAAATCACTCGTAAGGTTAACATAAACCTGGTCCGTTACTTAATACATTGTTCTGTTTTCCAAATTTTAATTACAAAAAATATCAAATAAATGCTGAAAATCTAATCTTCGGATTGACAAATGAACAGAATGCAATTATTCGAATTTTACTTACAGGAAGTTGAGTGATTTTTTTTTTCTTATATATAAAAGATGAGCCTTGTGCATGTAATCTGGAAATTTTAATTCTTGCGTTTCACTATGAAGTTATGTAATGTCCTTATTTGTATTGGGTTAGTACACAAACAATATCGTGTTCTCACATGTTACTTTTACGACTTTTTATATTGATTCATTGATATATATATATAAATAACCATGTTACAAAAAATGTAATTCTATTTTATCCCGAACAATGCACAGCTGCCGCTTCTATAAACGGTTCTATCGGAGAAAAAATTACATGGATAATATAAGTAGTTGAGCATCAATGTCTGTTCAAATTGCACTTCGACTTCTGCGTGTCAGTTCAGTTTAGAAGCTGGCAATAAAACAATTGGAATAGGCTTTCATACATTTAGGAATGTTTACTCTGATGTGGCTGCCATCTTGGTTACTGATCTGAACTACGCTGCCATCTTTGTTCAAGACAATGTCTCAAAACTTGACATTTTTTAAATTAATTTATTGGAAACAAATCCTATTCCGGTTTAATAGGCTTTTCCAACATCGCGTTTCATGGAAGCATGAAATTCACAAGCTGGCCCTAGTCGCCTGTATATTCCCGTGTGTAAATATTATTTTTTTACTACACCTCATACTACGCCTGGAATTGCCAAATTAGTCACCCAGATCGTACTGACCAGGGTCGATTGTGACTGTCGCTGATCTAACAACTACCTGTGTCTATATGAAATCGTTAAATTACAATCATCCGATAAATATCCAATTAGTTTCGTTACAAGAATAAACCTTGGATTCTCACTGCTACTGTAAAATGAAACCATTTAAAGCCCTTACAGTATCTCGTATTATATAAAAGGAAGTGGGCGTTTTCCATATTCCAATGTATACGCAGTTTTCTAGAATTTTACGTGCTTTTCTGCCTGGCAATTCTTACATTTTGTATCAAATGTTTTACCTAGGTTAGTCGAATTTACTTTTGTCTGCGGCAGTTGCAAAATAAAAGCGTTAAACTCACGTGTTATAATGAAACGACGCCGTTGGAGATTAACAAAAACGGTTTTTTTTTCTGTGGAATTCGCTATTTCAATTTCCAATTGTAGTGGATTCTGGTTTAGAGCAAACAAATCGGTGACCTTAAAACAATGTGATACTGTGAGAAAATGTCTCAAGTAAAAAAAAAATCTCTATTTAAAATCCGTCGAATGTTTATACAAAGTTTCTAAATATACCAATGTAAAGGAATATGCGTCATTTCGCAATAGATTTTAGTAGAATTGCGGGAATTTAACTATAATCTTCAAGTATATACATTGCTTTTAACGATCGTGTAAACACAATCGTATATGCATGCAACCAACACTAAGAAATTTTGTCAATTGTGTGTATTTATATGAAGCTCACAGATAAGTGTGGACCAGTGTTAAAATCACTCTTTAGCGTCGTATATAGATTCTCCCAGTCATATCGTCCTGACGTACACGTTGAGTTCTACGCTAACACGGCTCACGTAAATCGCGAGTGTTCAGCGCCAGAACCTTTGTAGTAGTTTGGTTTACTTTTTTTTTTTTCTTCATCCTTGGGAGACGGATGCCGTCGCACAAAGACCCAAAGAATTAATCAACATGGCAAAATAAACTCTTTCCATATTGATCTGCGTCGATTTTCTTGAAAGTGAAATAAAGATATAAAATACAATAAGCGTTTTTGGTTCCTGATTTCCCTTCAAATACAGTTTAATTTCAGATGGACCAAAATCAACGAAGCAGAAAAAAATAAGTGATGTCAAAAAGCCATGGGACACATGCATATGAACATTTAGAACACAGACTGCAACAAACTAAGTAAGGGTTCAAATAGTGAAAACGCACTATTTAGTGACATGTACACACATTCGGTTGAACTCTCCGCCACGGGTACACATCTATGTAGGTTGGTTCCCCATTACACAACAGTAGTGGAAAAGCCGTCAAATCTTACATTTAATGGCACATAGGTAAATTTCAAGACTCCCTTTTATTCTGCTGATGCTGAAATTTGCTATGAAAGGCATAAAGGGGTTTGACGATAACCATTAAATTTATCAATTGTTTAATAAACAGGGTAATTATTAATCTTTACTTCGTGAAAATCCTCCTTGATCATACAACTTGCGACAATACGAGGTGAAATGCACATTGCAATTGAGCTAAAAAAATGAAACCAATGGAAAATGAATATAACAGCAGATAAAAAGACAAAGTATCAAAACGAATTTTATGGGTTACTGCGCCAAGTATTTGACCCTCTCTTTATCTTTCCTCACAAAAGATGGTTATTGTCATTAAGAATCCAGAAAAGACATGTAATAGATGGGAACACTTTACTGATGTTTAACAATCCCTCAGTGGGTTTTAATACAATTGACAACCCACCACAATGTTTTGTACTCAGAATTTATAGTTTGTCTTGATGCAATGCAGTTGGATTTTTGCAAAAATCTGCGGTGGCAAGGAATCTAACTTGGATATTCGTTCGGTAGAAACACCAGAGTAGTGTTTATATTGCTGATGCTGATTGGCTTTGATCTGGGCAGGTGCTTCTGTTCCACATGATTGGATTGATGGTTTTGGTGTCTGTTTAAAGTGTAGAACAGTTTGAAACAACTACCGTGGGATCACACTGTTGGTAGCGACAGGGAAAATTCTCGCACGACATCTATTAAAGTTACTTGAAGGTGTATGTCCTAATGCTGTTTCAGAGTCACTAAGAAACTTTAAATCTGGCACCGGGACTATGGATATTATTTCCCAGCCCAATAAGTCAATGAAATTCATTTAGCAGCAGCTGCCACGCTATCAAGTGTTTGATCTGATTAAAACATCAGGTGTAATCTTTGGTATGAAGACACCTTACGTTTGAATTATTAATATTCATAGTTGCACACAGGCAGGAACTCGGTCTTCTTTAATGGAAAATTGTCTAATGATATCTCGGGTGTCAATGTGATATCCCTGTTCCTACTGTTTTCTAGATACTTTTGCTGCTCTACTTGCTCATGCTTTTTTTCAGGATTGCAATAACGGTGAAATATGTAGTTCATACTAAAGGTGGCATATTTAATCTTAGGTTTAATGCCAGAATCAAGCTGCATCATGTCTTAAGGAGACGCTGTATGCAGACGATGCTGTTTTTTTTTGGGGGGGGGTTGAATACTGAGGCTGCTATTCAGTATATAATGGATCAGTTTGCTGACATCTGCATTGCATTTAGTCTACAAAGCAGTAAAATAAAGTGGGGATCACTCCTGCACCGGCCTAGTGAAACGCACAGCTGAACATCATGGTGTGGTGCTAGGCTAGTTGTCTATTTTATTTGTCTACCTTAGTTTCTGTCAAAGTATAGCTCCCTTGCACCGAAATCCAAATTCAAAATGGCTGCTGTAGTATTTTTAAATTTGAAGAATAGTATGCTCTGACCGTGGCATCACACAGGAAAAGGATCTAGGTTAGCAATGGGTGTGATAACCGTTGTTGTATTACTCCGAGACATGTACAAAATTACACTAAATGGTTTGAACGATGTCACTCATAAACGCTTGACTGGTAGCTTAATCTAGTGACCAGCACAAATACCCGACACTGAAGTCCAAGTCAGAGGATCTTGCCCTAGTGTTGAGACGCTTGTAAATAGATCTCGCATGCGTTGGATGATCCGTGTAGTCTGTATGTTTTTAATGGGGAGCTGGAAAATGGCAAGCGCCCTCAACATAAACCTAGGAAGCGGTCCAGGAACTGTACAAAGAACAAATGGAAAGTCCCGACAATCAAAATCGATACGTGGGAAGAACTTATTCTGCCAAAGCCGAAGTAGCGTAAACTTTTTGAAAGTTGTAATACGAGAGTAAAGAAAGCAGACGATAGCAGATTTGCAAGGGTTTAATTGATGGTCTTTACCATGACACAGCTGAAAATATGGCCCTTTTGCTTCTGTCAAATTGGCTACGTAAACGACGTCACTAGTTAAGTCACAACTCCTGTTTAGGTAAACTATTCTTATTAGTCCTAATCAGTGTGCCAATCTGCTGCAGGTTTCATAAGACATATGATCGTTTATTAGAATACTTTTCAGCCTCCATAGAAAGTGAATTCGTTTGAAATTACTCAATTTGCATGCCACATCTCATTCAAAATGTGACAAATCTGCGGCGGGACTGCAGAATCATTTAAGATGTCATTAACGAGATGGGAAAACTGAATGACGGGATCATCTGGAAAGATACATCAACCGTGTGTGTGAAAAGTGCCTCAGAATCCGTAATGTTTCTCCCTGGTACTTTATCACTTGATGACACTCTTAATGCAGAATAGACAGAATCAGAAAACATTAAACGCTTTTGGTTACAAAATAAACTGATCTGATGGTAATCTAACCAATGTTAAAAAACGTATTGTCACTACTACTCGAGGCTTCTGAAATATTGACCTTTGATCACGTGGACAGCCTGAGAAGTTTCAACAGCATTGCCCTTGGAACATTTTGTTTCAAATGTGACAATTTCCTCCTTGATACTGTCTAAAACGAAGGCCAAAACAACCAATATTGCTACCATTGTTAGTAAGAATCAGATGCGTTAGTGGGTAATTTTTACAGCTTGATGACTACCGACTCCCAAAAGTTTTGGTCCTGGATATGACCTTAAACTATATTCAGTAGCGAGGTCCCAGCTTGCGGGCTTTGGGGAGTGTAAAGCCACCCTTTTATTTCCATTGCTCCCAGGTCCACTTTGTCCCGGAGTGGTAGTACCTGTTAGGGTCCCAATCATGGGTTAAATAGAATCCGACTTGAAAACAAATATTCAATTAAAAAAATATTTCTTAAATCCTTATATTCGGCATTAAATAACTTGAAAAGTTTTATGGTGAGCTGCTTCCTGGCTAACACATCCCAAAAATGTTTTCGTGATAGGATAATGGAGTTTGAACTTCATTTTCCTGTTGACAGGTGGGAACATCTTATGTCTGATCGCAAGCAGTAGAGGGCACTCGTATACAGGGGCTAAGAGCATTTAGAACGGCCAAGATTTAAAAATTATTTTGTATCGCTATTTTAGAGGAAAGTTTATCCTGTGAATACATTTGTTCGCTACTCCTCTCCAACAATTTAATAGATGTAGGGGTTCTTTAAAATATAAGCACATTTTTATGAAGTCATAATCTACATGAATCGTATAAGATCTACATGTGTTAGCTTCTCTTACTATTTTCCATTCGAGTATCAGCTAACGCCACTTTGAGTTCCCAGTATTTGTTTGATAGTTTTCGGTGTTTTATTTGAATGTATTTTGTGATAATATCGGGTTTTGAAATCTAAGCAAACCATACCTAGGTAATATTGCTTGTTATTCGAGTATTCTTTCGCAAATATCGTGGTCTGGTAAAGTATGCATTTGGTTGGATATTTATTTTCAAGTGGATAAAGTGTGCGGGATCTGCAGTTGCACTTTTGTTCGTATTAGTAATTTTCTCTTCCTTTCTATCATGGTTGCCGTTGCCCGGAGTTTTATTTCTACTAGTGTCATTTGCGTTAGTTCTTTTCATGGTGTCCACTTTTTAAAATGTGTGCATTAAGTTTATTTTATGTAGTTGAATTATCCCCTTTAAATTTGTGCAGACGCTATATGACAGATTATTTTTGAAAATTCTGTTTGAGGGATTGGTTACGGGAAGCTTTTCGATGTAGAAATGTATTGCCAACTTTTAACATTTGAGAGTATGGCGCTGTATACCAGATTATATATCTTCTATTTTATTAGTGGTTTGTTGCTTATATTTGGTATCAATATTTTTTGTATTCTCTATTTTGTAGGGCTGTTTCGTAGATATAGATTGGCCTGTTAAATGCATTTTCATCGCTCGAGTTATTGTTGAGTCTACTTACGATCGAGTTAGGAATCTGTTTTGTAATTGATTGTGGGCGATTAGACTTATAGTTTACGTCTATTGGATTAGCGTTCTTTTCAGTAGGATCCATGTTTTCATCTAAATACACCGTGCCGTCTAGGAAGTTTGTTATTTTTAAGGCCTACGTTCATTTCCTTGACTTTGTTGGAGTTTTCTATTATAGCTAGTTCATCTCTATAGGCCGATATCCGTAGTATCAAATATGCTGGTGAAGGTATATAGAATGAATCTCACAAGATCAGATGCCTTTGCAGAATCCAAGACACACGTAGCTTAATGATATGTATATGTATATATATGTATATATATGCATATATATGTTAATATTATATTTGAATCTATAGTTTAAAACTTTGTATTTCAGTTGAAAGTATTTTTAATGATACATAACAATTCGTATATTAATAACGGTTTAATATCCTAACATTATGATTTAATGACATATCATTACATTCGATATATTTTCACATTCATTGGAAATTTAAGCACCTATTGTTTGTTGACATTATGTATTTGCAGATAGATTTTGAACCATATTAATACATTTCTCGTATTCTGAGGTAATTCCATTAAAGTATTGCTTTATTTGTTATATCTGAATTCAGGAAAAATAACTTTTCAGATGAATTTTCTCATGCAAGTTTTTTCGTCTCATAACTCATTTAGATATTTTTGTAACTCTCTCGCCCATGCGAGATATTCTTTTGGCTGCTAATCAGTAGCTTGTTTATCCTCCATGACTTAAATCATTTATCTTTTTTTTCATGTTCCTCCCTCATCTTCTACATCAATACTTTTCTACGGTTACCTTCATCCCATGTCTGTAATTCCTATCTTTCTCTCCTCGTCCTCTTCTCCTTATTTATACCCTTCCTATAATTCACCAACCCATTATTTATCCCCAACACATTATAATCCTCAAATACTTTGTCATAGCTATCAGTATTTGTATTTGTTTATCTCCCATGTTCCTTTTTTCTCAGTTGCCATTTCTCAAGTTAATTTAATCTCTCGGCATTCATTTACTCTATTTTCAACCACCCTTGTTATAAGATAAGACATTCTTCCTATTTGCATCAGTTCAAGCTTATATTTTTTCATCCAATAGTAAATATCTTTTACTTCATATTTCCGAGTTATCTAACTGTTCATGACTTTCTATTTTTGCAAATTTCTAATACGGAATTCCTGGCAAATATTCACATTAAACACTATCATAACATTTCTATGTTTGCACGAGATTTTTATAATTTATTGAATGCAGATACCTTTGCGAACACAATGCAGTATAATCTATATATTTTAATTACGTATATACACTGGTCTAATTACGTTGACGTATCTGAAAAATACACTTGAAATATCATGATTTGTCAATTCTTAGACGCCTTTTCAACATCGATGTAAGGAATGAAAATAAGTTTGAGCTAGACACGATAAATTAATGAAAGTTGTGTATAAATGAGTTGTTCACATTAGAATTGCTTATAACCATTCATCAGATGGTCTGGGTTTAGGCAGGATATTGAGGCTGAACATCATTACGATAAGCCATGAGACACCTATTTGCATCGAACGATGCTGCTAAACTTTTTTTGATCGTCAATTTGTGGCTTTTGTAAATTCAGTGTTTGTGTCCTATTATCGACTAGTTATTGCGAATATTTTCTATTTCTAAATAGACTACCGAGAAGTAGGCTGTTTATGCAGAAACTGAGCTTTAATCTATATTAACAAGTACAACTTTTAGATTCAAGTATGAACTATAATTTTTATTCACCTGTTTTTTCATATGTAAGTTACTGATTTTTGTTATACTCCCTCTGAGCTCTGTTTAAGCAATCCGCATTAGGAATAGTAAATGAAGGCGCGTAATTGTCTCCTTTATCCCTTCAAAATTTAAGATTTTGATCTCTGCTTGTTCGTCTAATTTTAACAAGTATAGCTATGGGGGTGGTTCTAAAATATTTCAAGCAGTTTATCCTGATATTTTAATTTTAGACAGTCCTGAAAATATATATCAAATGTAGCAGACAAATTGCGCATTTTGTGGCGCATTTTTAATAGCAATTCATCGGTCACAACTTAATCTATCGGTGCTCGATTACCGTGATATTAGGTTATATAATTTGCGCTAGTTGTCTCTTAAACCATCTTTTGCAAATATTGTTTAGCAAGCTATATTTTAGACAGCTGTCATTTCCATATAAAATTAATAGATCATCTTTTTGAAGCGAATTTATATTGATTTTCTTGTCTCTAATTTCCTAATATTATTTGAGAAAATATATTGTATATTGGCACATTTTCTAATCTGCAAGCAAACTATTAGGGTTTTTGAATAGTTTATATAAGATTATTTCCAAGGAGTCTTTAATGTTCCTGTCTCTTGTGGGGTTACCTATCCAACATATTAGATTTACGATACAATATGGTCTTTTGGCTCTTGTGGATGCTGATAAATTATCAAGATTCAAATTGTATCTGATCAAATATTTGCCAGTAACAAAAATAGCGTCCCGATTGTTATGCAAATTGAAGAACCGTATATATATATACAGAAGTCGCTAGAAGTGTACAATTCTTGTCTTAGTGCCTAGCTCGTATGTTAACAAATATGTATCCAAACATGCATGTTTAGAACTGTTTACACGCGCGTGAACCGATCTCCAAGTAGCGTGCGGTCACGTGATAAGACTTTCGGAATATCTGATAATAAATACGGCAAGTACCATGGCTACATTTTTACTTGCAATTTTATTAATGTTTCATGTATGTTATTATAAACCGTAATTATGCATTTGTTAGTACATATTTTCGGTCATTTAAGCCACTTGAGCACATTTGTCTTCTAGTAATTATTTCAATATGAAGTATGCGCGAATACACACGCACATAGCAAACAGTTTTCATCTCTAAGCAACTCATTACAGATTTTGACACCCATTTATATATACATATAAGAATGTATTAGGACACTTGTAAACCTATATACTCAACAGAATTTTAGATTACAAACTGAAAATCTGGTATAAAGCATATTCATGTTTGAAATTCCATAAAAGGTCTGCTAAAAGGGTTACAATTGGCCAATGGGTAGGCGGGGTGGTTATTTTAATTTGTCGGCTGATTATTCGGGGGTTGTGCGTACGTTAATGGTTCAGAATGTAAAAATAGGTTTTAAAAGATCGTATCTACACGGCATAATAGTTGTATTTAACTCCTTAAGATCTTGCTCGCAGACGTAGGTATTTTTCTACAAATATAAACTGTTTGGAAAATTTTCGAATGCACATGTTTATCGTTCTTTTCGGTTTTTATTAATTTTTTCAAAGGGATTTATCGTTACATTAAATACCGGTAACGCTGGAGATATATACCCATGAGCAAAAGAAAAAAATGGGCTAAGAAAGTAATAAATCGATTTTCCAGTATTTTTTCATTCATTTTTTGCTAGTTTTAACTGAAAATATCTATTTTGAAGATCCTTATTATAGGATATAAGTGAAAAGATGAATCCTAAAATTGTAATAATACATTGTGGTGAGGATGCAATTACGGAATTGCAGTTTTAAGGCAGTTAAATGACTTAAAAGTAGGTGTTTGATATTTTAGGAAAAGCAAATATGAAATCCTCTCTTTGCCGCGAAGCGAATTTGTCAAATGTTCGAAGTCGAACGCTCTGTAAAAGGGAAATCAGGATCTGGTAATCCCAGAGCATCCACTTTGAAGGTCGACAACAGGCTTAAATTAACTGTTTCGAGGGGATCGAAAAAACTTGTTGACCATAGCAAGGAATTCGAAATAGGGGCTGGAAATTTTCTTTCTAGATATATATCTAGACGAGGGAAAGGAATGAGACCTTCTAAAAGAGGTTTTTCTCGTGTTATGGAAAGACACAACCTGGTTAAGGAATGTTTTCTGGGTAAAGATTTTGTCTTGTTCTTGATGCTCTCGAACGGTGCATTCGTGAAACTTGAAAGATTTTAACCAAGTTGCATAAAAACGACAATTACACACAAACGAAGGGATAATGGTAGGGGGAACATTTACTACAGTATTAAATGTGGAAGTTAACCAAAGCAAAGGAATATATTGGAATATTAGAAACGGGACTGTTATCAAGTTTCCTGAATCTGGGAATATCTCCGACCATTATTTTCAACATGGTAATGCTCCTGCACACACTGCTAAAGGCACAAAAAACGGTTTTCTGATAATGTAATTGATGTGATATTTTTTGCCCGATCCAAGCAGACTTAAACCTAATCGAAAACATTTGGTCCATAATTAATCTTACATTGAGTGGAACTTTCTCGCACGATGATAAACAGTGGGAAGCTGTTCAAAGCGAATAGAGTAAATCTTTTATTCAGTGTTTCACTTTGCTTGAGAGCATGTCTAAAAGGCTTTTTCTTTTAAAGAAATAAAAAATGAATGCGATTACATACTAAGCATTTATAAAGGTAAATGTATTCTGCTATTAGCCTCGTTTTAGTTTCCTTGTTAAATTTTCTTTGTTCAATTTAGCTATTAGTGCAATAAATGTATAACATTTGGTTTGCCTATTTTTTGTATCGTGTCAAACGAAGACAAATTTTACCAGCGTTGAATTGTAAGCGTCGCGAAATTTTAAATAAAACGTTTGTTTCAATAGGCATGCTGTTGAAAAAAAAATGATGCATTTCAGAAATTATGAAAGAATTAACGAAAAAATTTGGATTAATATGCTTTATCGGTAGCTATATGTCTGCTTTTTGGGGAGACATAATTGATTCTAATCGGGAAATTTGTTTTTCGGTATTTACGTTCTAGCTGACTTTATAATTTTATTTTAAATCTTAACTGGATTATTCTAGAAAATATTTAATTGCAGTCTGTTTTAAATGTCAATATGATAGTTTAATTTTCGTTTCACTCTTGAGAATGTTTAAACCATTCATGTAATCTTAAAATAGATTTAGCATAATCGACTTTTTTTATTTATTTTATTTTTTTTTTAGTCACCCTGAGAAAGCATTTATCCAAATTGCAGCTATACCATAACTGTTCTAGCCATGGATGTGTACTTTTTAATTTTCGTTGAATATCTACAATGTACACGTCTCGGCGAATATATGAAAATATAGACATGACTGAACAGAAGACTAAGATACAGATGTTTTTCTTTAGATTATACTTATTTATATTTACAGATAAGAATAGTGCGGGAGTAAATTATATGCAATTTTAACGAAGTATTCAGACAACATTGAAGCAGACCATGAACGAAAGGAGCAGAAGAATTTCTTCGAGAGCGAATCTTGAGTAACAAGAAGGTAGTCTTAGTTAACACTAAATAGCAGGGCATTTTCAATACCTTTTTTCTGTAAATAGTGATCTCACAATTCACAAATGCCAAAGATAACACTTCAGTAGTCGCTCCGGGTCATTTGAAAACAAGCTCAAACCTTCTGGAAATATATGAAAGAGGATCCTCGGTGCAAAACCTGCGATTGACAACAGCTTGTTGCAATATCAAAAAACAGCTGTCTGGTATCTTCAAACTCTGCTACTATAGAGCTGTGAGAAGGAAACCCCTTCCACGTTCTACTAATATAAACGGCAAAATGGAGATGTAGAATCCTATGATCTTTGTTTCGATGAAATTTTCTGTCAGTTTGTATTTTCTGCGAGTGGAAACGTGTGGGGATGAGTTCTTCCTTAGAAAAAGGTTTGACAAAAAAAAAGAATGCATCCAGTGCTAGCACAGAATATAGCTGCAATTTGGATATATGCTTGCTCAAACGCTAAGTGTGAAAGAAACGTCGATTTTGCTAAATCTATTTTAATATTACATGAAGCACAGAAACCAATATTCTCAAGGGGTGACATGAACAGAATTAACTTCCTATTAATGGAATACAGAGTTGTCACACTGCAAGAGCGACAAAAAATTGGTTGAACTCCAATTTGATTTATAAATTTCGATGGTTAAGTCAGTTCTCATACACGAATCTAATAATGAAGGCCATCTCCTTAGGCTGAACTATTAGTATTCTTGCGTCAGTCAGGGTAAAAAATTAAAAATATTAGTCAACTGATCAATGCCACGAATAGAAAAAGCTTTAACATTAGAAAAAGCATGTGAAATATCAATCAAGTATTAATTATAAATTTGACCATTTTCTTTAAATTGTTTATTGAAATTGCCTACTGGGTATTTATTTTCCGTCATTTGTGTATGCAATAAAACTATAAGGCAGAGAATATTTAGTTTGGTTCCCGGGCTAATATTGCTATTTTACTTAAACACATTAGGTTCTTCTGGCAATCGAAAACATTTGTTCATACGATGAGCCTTTAATAAGTTTCCAGACATTTCTGCAGCAATTTATATTTATCGTAGTCACTTAAAAATTCAGTATGTTATTGCTACACTTCCTAGAGTTGACGAATCAATTTTCATTATTTGCGTTTTAAATTAAATGTTAGAGCAAGAATTTAAATACGCCCTACTAAAGCCTGAAAATAACGGGCGAATTTCAAAATCCACCTAGGACTTGGCGTTTTCTAAGAGCGATACGAAATAACATTGTTTTAAACTTGGAAGAAGTCACAACCGTCTGTCATGCTTTAGTCTGTTTTGGGCTAATCTTGCATAGAATCAAATTTTGACTAACACTAGTGATTATGATAATTTTATTATTCCATAAAAACTTTATCAGAGCGAAAATACACGACATCGAAAAAGCGCACTAACCTGGTTTGGCCAGGTCGTTTCATCGTCTCTATGGCGAAATTATGTTGCTCAGCCGAGCGTGGTAGTTAAGGCTTCGTGAGAGGTAGGCAAAAGACTTTTGGAGAAGATTATCATTAGTCAATGGTTTTAAGCCGATTTGGACAATGTTCCAATAGAAAGAGGCGGGCAATTCTTAGACATAAACCCAAAATCAGCATTCTTAGCTGAGTATAATAAGGACGTTACGTTAGGAAAATTATACCTTAGTAGGTTAAAATGGCCCAAATTTTACCTTGGTAGGTGAAAATGTCTCAAATTGAAAATGACGATGTTTGGCGCCAAAGACATGAAATTAATAAATATTATAATGCGTGAAAGAGTACACGCACTAAAGTCTTTATTTTAAGACTAGCTTCACTTGCCGGTTTAAAATTAAAATCAACTGAGAAAAGCGGTAATTAAAACAATCAATGAAGTGACACGACTCAAATCTTAATTTCTCACAAGATTAAAGGGATGCAGCGACTCTGAGAAATAATGGAGGGAGTAGGGTGTCAGAACACCAGAGTTCTAATAGATAAGAAACATCGAGTAAAAATATAGTAAATGCAGTTTGATTTCAGTATTATAATTATACAAACTTATTATCGAGGAACTGAAGATGCAGAATATTTGCACGAAGTTTGACCCAGGGTGCAGTCAACACTCCAATCCTTGTCACTGACTACTTCAAGATGGGTATAAAGACGGTTCATCATCCTCTTTATAGTCAATACTTTGCTCTGTCTTTGGGATATTCCCTAAGCTCAAGGAACAGGAGATAATTGAGCAGAAAGATATGACGAGGATTATTTAAGCGCTCACACGATAGGACTTTCATGCGGCCTTCCAGTTGTTAACAGTAAAATAGCATTGCAGTCGCGGGACGAGTAAATCGAAGTGGACTAGTTATTTTTGTGTATCCTCAAAGAAACACGTACAAAAACATGGAACTTATTGAAGACATCTCAAATGGCATATTTTGAGCCTGTAATGCGCACTAACCCGATGATTTAATTGTTTTTTAACCAGACGTTCTGCAACTTAAAGGTGACTGTAAAAATTAAAATCTAAACATTAGGCAAGAATATTCCAGAACTAAGAGAACAAAATGCAACTATTTAAAAGAATAAAGATCGTTCATTATATTAACTTGTTCTTTGCGAGTCGTTTCTTCAAACTGAAAATTCTACTGCACTTTCTCTCCTACATATGATTGCTGATTTTCTTTATCGGCAACATAGGTATAACTAGTTTGGCTACTGGGTCAAATATCATAACGCGTGTAAATGAAGTTCTTCGGATTAAGGCTTTTATGCACGGTATGAATAAGAAATACGATAAACCGCAAAATCTGAAGCGTACATCTTCATAGAAGGATAAAATGCATATTTAATGTAGTAATCGTTACTTATATAAGATCAGAGCGACCTGCATAAACAAGTAAACTTTGAAAAGAAAATTTTGTTTGATAAAGCTGAAATGATGCAAGCTTCTTTTAAAACGTGTTGCGCATCACAATTCTTCACCATTGACCTAAAAATAGTGACTGAATTTACTTGTCTGTTTTTTAGGGCAAAATATAAAATCGTGCGCTACATTCTTATGCAAACACTGGTATTGTCGTAGAAAAACGTAATATATTATAACTAGCAAAAGAACCCGTCGTTGACTGAGTTCAAAAACAGCTTAACGAAAATGGACTCTACTTTATGAAAGTATGATAGGTTATGAAAAAGGGTTGTAAATTTGGGTTGAATTTAGTGGTAGCAAAGCAAAATATGAAAGTAAAATAGATAACCCTCATAATTTATTATACTATACCTGTCCACACTAATACACTTATGACAATATTCTGTGGATCTATATTAAAATACCTTGTTAAACTTTGACATATTTACATTCTATAGGTCAGGTGCGAACGAACACCCCATAATTTTATTATACCGTATTTCTTGAAACTGAAACAATTACCAAAGTGTATTTACGTAGATAGATATTAAAATTCTTTATTAAAGTTTGCACCTATTTCCATTCTATGGAGGCTAGGCGCGAACGCAGACCCCACAAATATACCATCCCTACTTGAGTTAAAATACTTATCAAAGTATTCTTATCTATATCAAAACATTTGTAAACGTTTTTAATTTAGTTTTTATTTCCATACATTGTGGAACGAATATAGTATATGTATATTGTGTGTATACTGTGGAAGCAAAATAAAGACTTCAAAAATATGTTGATGGCAACAAAGTGTATTTTATTTTAAGTAACAATTGTATCCATGTCATGTCGACAACTTCAAACGTTATATCGTTTGAACATTTTCAAAAACAATAATTTCTACAGACTTTATGAATAAAATACTTTTGATAATAGAGCATTTGTGAAGAGAAAGGAAAATATATTCCGTTAACGGGTAAAGCATGTGAGAAACATTTACCTTTGCGGTAGCTATGTAGAAACCCATTTAAATATTTATACATCGCCTTATTTTCGTATCTTAATTTACGAACAGTCATGAGAAGTTTTCACAAAACCCTTAGTCACTTAAAATTGTATATCACATTCGTTGAGTTCCTAAATTTGATCTCGCTCTTTATTTCCCAATTAATTTTTTATGAAAAGAATTTAATTTTTATTTCTATATTCATAGTATTGCCGTAATGAAAATTTACTTAATCACACGAACTCAGTATATTACAAAAGTATTTTCATATATATATATATATATATATATATCTTTTTTTCATTCACACATTACAATATATACATTCTAATCCTGTAGATAACAGGACTCTACATTAACTTATTAAAAGATAACCGGTAGTACAAGAACATAAATGAATATAGTTTAGACTAACACAAGACCATGATTGTAGACTTTTCTTAGTCCTGCATTCGAAGTATTACCTTTTCCGATCATGATTGTAGAAAAAAAAACGTAGTGATACAGCAAAATTAAATGAACGCAGATATTTACTAAAAACGTATTCAAAGGACCGCATCCAGATATAAAAAATGCAATCCTTATAATCAATGACACAATAACAAAATATGTTGATTCTAAACAACCGGTGAGTTAATAAAAACTGAGTGGATGTAATTATTTTCTTAAGGATACCAATCTTATCCCACACGCAATTATTCGTTAACATACTCGACGGAAAACTGATAGCATGTAGTTTTATGAATAAATAAAAGGAATTCCATTAAATATCCACTTACTTCCATAGTAAGAACGAACTACCGATAATGTCCTCTAGTAAAATTATCAAATGTATTTGCAAAAATTATAAAAATAAATTAAAGATCTTAATGCAGTATTAGGTATTTTAATGGAAGCTTAATGGAATCATAATCGATTTATGAAGTAAACCGTAATTATATATATATAATATATATATATATATATATATATAATGTGTGTGTGTATATATTTACATAAGCAGTAATTTGTTGCTACAATCATCAGTAACGAAATACCTCTTCAGGTACAAACGCTGAATTCAAAAACTTTTAAATTCAGCTTTCGTAAATAAGCGTGTGTTGCCTGAAGAGGTCTCTAGTTACTAACCACTAAAATACCGAAACATGCTCATGTATGTGTAGCAAAAAAATTACTGCTTATGTAAAGAGAAGTTGAAAATGTAACTTGCTCTACTTCCGCATTGAACACGCTTGTATTTACCTCGTTTTATTTCATTGGTTACCCTACTTTAAAAAAAATAGCAACTTTAAATTAATATATATATCAGCCGGCCCTCAATTGCCCGGTCGAAAAATACGCTTTAATATGAGGTTTTGATTAATGCTGATATAGTCTTTATTATACTGTACCCAATATAATCATGACCTAAAAAGTAGTTTGGTAGGCAAGTTTTTACACAAAAAAAAAAAAGCTTTTTACTTTACGCAAATATTACCCAGGTATAAATCAGGTAGAATATCGGTAAAAATATAATTACACCTTATAGTGAACTAAAGACATCACAGAAGAAAATGGGGGGGGGGAAACTAATAGGGAACAAATTAAAATGAGTTTTAATAAAATACAATTTTCCTATTTTTTGCAATGACACGTGAGTTTTATTTTTAAATAGACAGAATGTGAATTTTCAAAGTGTTGTATTTGTTATGATGCTGACCTTAATATTTGGTCTCGTGTAATGGAAATAACCTTCCTGATTGATACACTTTTTATTTCTGTTACTAACAAGTCTATTTTGGGGAACTGATTTTCCAACATTAAAAAATGACCTAGTGTCAAACTCTACACTCGTGGGGAGTCAAGTAACAAAAAATGGAAATAAATTTAAAAAACGGGGTCTTACTATAAATATCAATACACGACTCTAGCCAAACTTATAAGCTGCTGACCTCCGTGAAAGGGGACAGTTACTGCAATGGTTTCAAATAATCTGAAATAACAGCTAGGTGATAATTTATTCAAAATATTTCGCAGGCTACATCCCCTCTCTTTTGGAAATCAAGTAAGATTAGTAAGATCTCCAACATTATTAATCTTTATACACCGGGCTTTTCTCTATGAATGAAAACAAGAGGGGAGATATGAGATGATATATTTCGGATCCAGTATTCTCCTGCTGATATTGCAGATAATATGGCTGGATGAATGGACAAAAAGCGCACTTTATAATTTGTGGGGTAATGATCTGAAGCCATTTTTTTTAATAATTACCATGCCAATATGAGAAAGACGCCCCTAATGTTTTCAACACTTGACTTCAATCACACCATGCTATTGACTGAACGATGATCGCTATTGCTGTAATCTAAATTAAGGCTGACGTCAGTGATTTTTACTTTGCTTTGTTTTCAACAAGTGCACCCTTTCAGGCATTACATCTTCAAGAGTGGAATCGTGTACGTAGCCGCTGGGAAAAAATACCTCTACACGTTACATATCTATTTGCTGTTAATCATTGTAAGTGACAAGAGCCTCGTTTCGGTAAACGTTAGTATATTCCTCGTGTGTCCTCTCTCTATCCTTCTAGCTAAATACGCAACAGGGTGTGTCCATTACGGTTGTACTAATGAGTGTTAAATTACGCATTGAAATGTAATATATTACAAATATCGAGGCTATCGAATATATTACCTACGTTTTTACCATGAAATATTTTATAAGGAATATAAACCTGACTTGTATGAAAGTAGATGAGTCTTTTTATTAAATCAATAAGAGTATTTCTTTTGTGTGGTTTGTTTTGATTTCCTGCTACGTTTGTAAGTTTATGTATCCTCTCATATATAGTCTAGTCGGGTCATATATGCTACTAGTACAATGTAACCCAGTACTACCTGCCTCGTGGTCGGGTCACCAGCGACTAAACTGATTCCCCCACCAGACTCGTTTGGTGAGGAGTGGCTAAAAACAATACCTAAAGAGCGAATGAACCCTCTTTCGGGGTCAACAGCCAACTAGCACGGTGTATGTTGGTGGGGGCAGCTTTTCTAGGTGAAGCAAATCTGATTTTAAAAAAAAGCGGGAGACCAGTACACCCGCATTAAGTTGGTATGCAGTTTAACTTGTTGCTGGGTATCTTGCTTTTGTTGATGGCTCTCAACATTTTAAACCGAGAGAGACTTGGCTGTCGTACAAAGCTAAAACTCTAACATAATCTTTGTATAGATAATCCCTCAGTCATTTGGGCTCATAGACTGTAAATGTCTAAGGGGATGGCATTCTGACAAGACGTTGCAATCATTATATATATAACACGCACGCGCGGTTTTTCGACTCCAAAACTGGTTTGAAACGGATGGTCAGATTGGGGCAAAATATGTATTTTACGTGATAGTAATTATGGCGTATCTAAATGAAAATATTAATGTATTTACACATACATAAAATGCTGTTAATTGAAAGTGCTAACATGCTTGTAGGTTTGAGTAGAATGTTGATTAGTAAACTGAAGCCGTAGGAAGTGCATATATATTTTATTCTAAGGCTCGGAAAACTTTCTATTCTCTCTAAATATGCATATGTGTACTGTTAAGCATTATCGTGATCGTTTAAAAAACCTTTCCTTTTCCGTCTTTACAATACACACACCCACACGAAAATATATGAATAACAAGTACGCTACACATGCATGCCCCCTCAGGAAATCCTCAAGCTAAATGGATTTAGTGATCTATTACTTGGAAATAGAATGTAAACTTCCCCTGATAGTTCTTAATAAAAAGATACTATTTAATGTTCTACTCGCACATTAATCTCCACTGATATAAATATTGAATATACAGTAATTCTGATATGACTTGCTATCCAGTCCAAACACTACTTTCCGGGTTACTTATATCCA
>NC_136506.1:99790133-99822633 GCF_053919585.1 Euprymna scolopes
TGACCAAGGTCTTATGTGGGATTGTCCCCACATATGTACTTTGATTGCAGTATCTGCCGGAACATTGGCCAAAATGACAAGAAAAGCTTAAAAAGCTAAGAACAACATTTATTAACAAACCTTTGATCTTAACCAAAAAGGCCAAGCACAAGTGTTACGGACCGACGGACGGACTTAGTCGCTTGCACGCGACTAAAAAAGAACAAAATTAGATCGGTGTTTTAATAAACATTCAGATAAACGTGCCATAAAATGTCTTCTCTATTCAAAAATTTAAAACTTCTAATGATGCCCCAAAAAGCTAAAATACCAATTTTTATACAGGAGTAGGTACATTTATATCGATGAATGATTGTTTGACATGTTCGAAATTATTAGTCATTACTTGTATAGGATTTAGCAAAAAACATCTACATTTCACTTTTCGAAAAATAAACAAAAGCCTTTATCAGAAATCATTACATACTTAACAATGCTAAAATTATTCCTGGTGTTCGTTAGCGTTCAAATGCTTTCTAGTCTTCCAGGAGGTTTTTGCTTGAGTGCTGAGCCAGTAGCTCTAACGATTTGGACCCAGAGCAGATTTTTCACCAGGAACAGGGTCGCGTCTTTATTGGAATTGTTGAAATGTCTTAAGGTAGCAGTTACATATTCCCCGATAATGAGACTATTTTACCACAATAAATGTTCGGTTTATCTGCCCAAGCCATATCTAAGCATCCAACATTTCAATAATTCACCAGTTATTCTGCAAATCATGTAAACTTAGTGTATAACTACAAAAGAATTGTAAGAATTTACAAAATTGGGATGTTATTTTACCCCATAATGTACAATGGCATTTGAAGGTATTTTTCTGAGCTATTATACTTCTGTATTTGAATATATGGTAAAGTGGCAGTTTTAGCCATTTTTAATTCCTATAAAACTTCACCGCTTACTCATTACTTGACATTTCAAACAATTATTACAGCTTATAGATCATCTGCTCAGCTATTTTGTGAAAACAAAAATTACATTTTCGTTCAGGAAAACAAGTTATGAATTTAGTGGTGTTCAAAATCGTAAGAAAATCGTAAGATGAGCGATGTTTTTTATGATTGCTTTCCATAGCAACCAGGTCGCTTCAGCGACTACTATTGCTACCAATTAACCGTTGTACCGAAAAGAGAAGTAACAAGGGAAACGGACAGAATGGGAATGAAAAGGAGATAATTGAGGCATTTTATTGAAGTGCAATACATTATTACATGTTATGTTTATGGAGACAAAAAAATAAGACTGATATTAAACAAAGTGAATTTACTGAATCCTGGAAAAACATGGATTACAATAGAAAAATGTGAGCATGAAGAGTAATATGGTTAAGCTTTAACATGGAAAAATAAACGACTTGTTTTTTTCTCTAAGAAAAGAACAAGATATTCTAGTAAAATTATATATTTATAACTTTAACATTGCAGCAGTAAAGATTTTTAAATTCAATTTATAGCATTATAGAATAAATTCTTAATGCTGCAATATTTTCAGTTATGAATTTATATTTGTTACTAGGATATCTTGTAATTTTTCCAGTTTGAACTAGTTTACTTTTGTATATTTATATCTTAAATATATTACTTTTCATGCCTGGATTTTTCTATTTGAATACAATGTTTAATAAGTAAATGTATCTTACTAAAAGTTTGTTTACGATATCTGAAATTTTAAAACTTTCACTATATGCTTTTTAGCCAGTTTGTAAGTATGATTAAAATATTTGCAGCCAATGAAGTCACTGCATTTAGAATGTGTGCACAAACCGTCGAAAATTAACCGTACGTTTAACATGACAGCAAACAAAGGTCGATTATGCCCACGATTTCCCTAGCGTGCAAGCGTGCAACTTGTAATAATTCACGACAATTTAGTGTAATTAACAAATCGAAAATTGTAATTAGCGCTTCGTGATGTAAACGTTTTTCTTTTTAGTTTAAATTATCTTTTGTAGCCGAGATGAAACAGGAAAAAATATCAATAAAATAATGGTTCAGTGTAATTTTGTTCATTTTTCGCTTAGCAGATACGGCAGTCATTATCATTAATGCTCAACTGTATCTGAAATATCTATTATAAACATTAGAACGGATAACTGAGTTGTCTAAATATTGTAGAAGACTTTCTTTACAATAATTTAGCACGTCTTCATGTAAACTGCTCAAAATTGGAATACCGTGCATTGTATACTTTGTCGCGGAAGCGCGTTATTTTTGGACTGTAACCCAAGCTAATCCCGTAACGCTATACAAACACCAGGGTCATCTATAAGACGTGAAGAGAAATGATTAACCGATGTTGGTGGTTTTCTGGAAATATTGTTACGGGTAACTCCAAAAAGATACTTTTTCTAGACATAAAAAGCTGTATATTCAAATATATAAATGATAATGTACAATTTAGATCTCTTATATGCAGATTCATTTTAAAAAATGGCATCAAGTACCCTATGCATAAATGTATGGAACATCTTTTTTCGTAATATTTGCCCTAAAATTTGTTATAAAACTTACAAATGTTAATATTTTATCAGAAAAATGTAGTTCCGTTGTTTATATAACAGACAAAATGTAAGTGGAAACTTTTTTAAAAAGATAACCCATCTGAAACTGCAATTAGACGTTTTACACCAGAAGGCTGCTAAACAGATAACCTTTAAAAGATTAAATAATTTTTATTCTAAATGAGAAAACACAGGCAATCGTGGAACGTTGTTAGAAAATAAATATTTAGATTTAAAATTATGATTTTAATTTGGACATATTTTTAAAAAAAAACATTAAAAAAATGTTACTGGGCTTTAGTGAAGTTTCAGTTATTCTTATAAAAAATACATTCTATAACCTCACATAATCCTACTTCATACAGTGTATACTAAAATAAATGTGTGCGCATATAATTTTCGATATGTTTGTTTGCATAAATATATAAAATAACTTTCCCAAAATATCGAAACTATAGAAAAACAAGAGATTTGTCTATTACAATTTTTCGCACTCGACATTTTCTTTTCACATTACATATTTCTTAGCAAGAGTACGCATATTTAATAGATTTTTATTTACCTATTATAATTTGCTTTTCTTGCCTCAGTGTCTCTGCTATGAAATCCAAAATAATTAATAGAAAATGATCCCCTCGTTTTATTTACGCGTCCCTTAAAAATCGGGTTGTTTTCTCAAGTCGTATCTGGCAAGAGTCCACCGGATAATTACTGCATCGCATAGCTACATTAGTTTTATGCGTATTCCGTTGGCACAGAATAAGAAAAATAACTTTATTTTGAGTTTAGAAGAATCGCTGAATAAGCAGTCACTAGCTTGACATTACGTTAACATAAGAACCCGTTCTTCAGATAACCGATACGTATTTCCTAACACGGCCAAAACTTTTTTCACTGTAGCTTTCAATACAGGTTTTGCTATTCAATTCTATCCGCTAAACTATATTTCACATTAATCAATAACCTTCCACAGCAAGACATTCCAAATTATTCACGTATAATATGCTATAAAAACAGTTTTGTGACTGTTATTAGTTTTATTTTTACTATTAATACTTGTCTTACTGTTATTATGTGAGAAACACCGAAGACTATTACCTCTTTACTACTAAATTGATATTTTTATTAAAACCTAGATAATGTACGCGTTTACGGATATATATCTCTTAATCCGCATTTTTACTAGAAGCCGTCATCGGTGTAGAAGTCAATACTTTAAACTTTTATCTGTTCGTTATAGTGAGTGGAACGATAAAATTATCGCCCGAAAAAAGACGTGATTCCATTTGATAAAAACCTTTTCCTTTTAATTGTTTTTGCAGACGATCTACTAGTTGCTGGTTGTGCTCAATCTCAAGCGCGATAGAAGCGTTCTATCATGCCTGAAAGTGAAACAATATTGAGCGAGCGATATCGGAGATGCGCCGCTGTACATCTTATGCTTTCTCCCGATCTGTTGTATTGTGAGTCCCAGCTTAAATCTAGGTAGTTTTTAGAAATAAAGAAAATAACAATGTTTATTTTCTCATTAAATAGTTTAGCAGGGTTAGTTTTGACAGCTGTCTAACTCGGTCACCTTGAGTGGCCCAGATAGTGCACCGGAAATTGGAAGGTGACACTGAATTCTGGGTAACTTCCGGTGATGACGAGACGGTGGAGAGAGGGTTTTGGCGGCAGATTAAGCGGACGGGAATTTGGGTGCCTCCCGACAACCAGTATCCGAGATGTAGAATTTGCCTTAAATAAAGATTGAAATTTCAAGTCCATCTTCATTGTTCATCAATGAATCTGTCTGCAGTGATCCGACTCCCAGCAAGATGGAGAACCAGCGAAGGAGAGAATATCATCGCTGGCCAAGGCAAATTCAGGTATGTTTGCATTGCATTTGTTTGCGCATACACGTCATCGGAAACATCCCTAGGCAAGGCAAAAACAGAACCACACCCCCACATAAGAACATTGATAAGAACTCACCCACACATGTGTATGTGTGAGATATATATATATATATTATATATATATATTATATATATATATATAGGACCTTTAGGCATAATACGCAAAGACACACACTAATGAATGTACTTCTAACAGATCCCTTCTAATATAACTCAATATGCAACGGATCTAAGTTATTACAACAGGACCATTTCCAGCATCCAACATGCAAATCTGGACGGTTTATTACTTGAGGACAGAGCTCATCGCGTCGGATGATCCACGGTTGTGGTTTTTGGTGTGGTTTAAAGCCACCGCAGGTCTTAGATGTCGGCTTGAAAGTAAACAAACGGTACGTTGATGCGCTAAAAAGTATGGCGTCCTCCTGTTGCAATTAGCTGGTCGCTGGCAAACACTGTGTGTGGCAGACGGATTAGCCACTGATCTACGAGTGAAGAGGTCCATGTTTGGCTTCAGAAGATGCTATGACTTTGTACCCGTGTCTCGCTGGTTTCCCTCTTCATCCGACCGAAGTCCGCGGGACTCCTTCGTTTGATCGTATTGAGTACATCACCAACATGACCTCCCGAGACACTAGTAAGACTGATCGCCATCAACCGAGTATTTTCTGTGCTCGTCTGCGCCTTTTGAAAAAAGCACGCTACCAGTTCTGAACCCGTATTGAAGCAGTGATTGAGGCTGAAGGTTGCTACATTGAAGAGCTGTCGGCTCTGTTACATAATTAAGTTACTTGAATTGATTTCTGCATAAAAATTGTAAAATACTGTAGTGTTTTCTTTAGAGGCGACAATTTTCTCGTTCTACTCTGTAAGCTAATGTCTACTAAATTAGTAATTTTAGTTAAATCAGTTCTTAGAATGAGTCTAAACTAGTTTGTTCACCATAGATTAGTTCTGCTAATTAATACAGTATTTCTACAATAAAATATATTTCATCGTTAGATATTTCAGACATGACTGCTGGGAAATCTATAACATCACAAATGTTCCTTAGTGTAATAGCTTATATTGTCGAATAGAATAAATGAACAATTTCTTTTTGTTAGAAAAAACTAGTTGTTCAATAAGTATTAATTTGTAAAGACACGTATTTTCATCTGGATTTTTTTTATTTTTAAAGATATTTTTTCTGATGTATCATTGTATTAAGCACTCTTGGAAAAACCAAGTTGTAATTCATTCTCTGCATAGTTTTACTAGTGTGTGTGCTTGATATTACAAACCCCAATATATACTTATATTTTTGTTCATAAGTTATCTTGTCTGATAGGGGTTTCGGTGAATAGCGTATGTACGCCAAACAAGTAATCAGTTTATAATTTAATTTGGAAAAACAACTGCTTCAAATATTGCTTTTAGATTTAAAAAAAAAACTTTAAATCCGGTGTAAATAAAATAAAATTTTAGTCACGAGTCGTACTTATTGAAGATATAATTTGGTTTCCTATAGAAAGCTAAAGTATGTTTACTCCATGATTATGCAATAGTGTTTAATCTTCTGTAATTGTAGCTATGCTTATGAATTTTTGTTTCCCATCTGACGCAGACACCTTAAGGATTGTTCTAAATCTCGTATTAATAATAGAATTATTTTATCAGTAAAATTTCCTTTAAAAGGGCTTCATTATAGAATGAATAGAAACTAACGAACATATAGCAATCAATATATACTTATCTAGGACATATTTTATCAGACTTTAATTTCCTAACGAAATTCTTCATTGTCATATTCTATGATTGAAAGCCATAAGGATTGTTTTAGTTTCAACACTGATAAGAATTATATAATTTTATCGAGATTTTTTGAGAAAAGGATTTTGTGTATTCATTTATCTGCGAGCTGTTATCTTTGTTTTGGGTTCACCACCTCCGAGGCCTGCGGCGCAGTGGATAGACGCTGAGTCTACGGTTCCAGGTAAGTATCCTCAGGTAGGGTTGAAACCGCTATCTCTAAGCAGGCCAGGGGTTGAATTGGAATAAAATGCGAGACAACTACGGGAGGCAGTAATTACTGGAAATAGTTACGCGACTCGGAATTTGTAACTGGTCGCGGTTAATCAACTCAACACAGCCAGAGGATGATTTGAGCAAAACGTGGTCAAACTATAAAGATGAATACAGCTCCGCAAATAAGAATATAATAGAACATTGTTTTAATGTAGTCAACATTCATTAGAGTATTAACAAACGTTTCATCTCAAGCAGGATCAATATGGCCGACAAAAAGACGTCCTAATGTGAGATTTATATTTCCCATGTGCTTCGGTCAATTTTGCATATATTAAACAAACTTAGAAATCGGGGACCCTAATGCAATAAATGTAAAAGATATAGCAAAATATCACAAGTCTATGATACGTTATCGATCAAATATTTTTAGTAAGTTTATTAATTTGTTATGAACACACGTCAGTTCACTAATTGTTAGCCTCCGGTAAATTCAACATTTTTGTTCTGAACACCACATTTAATTGTAGCACTCCGGAAAATAATGCCTAGTCTACTAAATAGTTTTCATCTAAGCTTTCATCAAATAATAGCGTTTTATTTTATTTATTTTTTTTTTTTACACGGTGGTCACCACTTATAAATGCCCGGAAGCCAATCGGCGATAAGGGTTAATTCAAAGTACAGTACGTTAGTGTGAATATTTGAATTGTTTACTTAAGGGGGTGGTTCATTAGGAATTTGTTAACCTTGGACTTGACGACATCCAAGTTGTAGTCAGGTGGGAATAAGGCAGACAGGATAGTTCCACAGGCGTGCAGTTCTAAGAAAGCTTTGTTCATGAAATCCACGTTTTGATTTAGGCACAGATAAAGAGTGGGGGACATTTTTCAGTGGATTCAGCTAGACGGGTGTTTTTCGTGAAAGATTGGCGAAGGGGGAACCAGAGATTGAAGTTCAGACGAGCACCTGCCATGGAAAA
Organism: Euprymna scolopes; assembly: GCF_053919585.1. Classification (NCBI taxonomy): domain Eukaryota; kingdom Metazoa; phylum Mollusca; class Cephalopoda; order Sepiida; family Sepiolidae; genus Euprymna; species Euprymna scolopes. The sequence continues at coordinate 99,797,560 of NC_136506.1, forward strand.
AACGATAAAACAAGGATAGGCTCGCAACGTCTCTTCTGTGGGAGAGAGGTTGCAGGGTAGAGAAAAGGGCATCCCCCACTAAGCCACGAAGTCTATTTTGTACTCTGTCAAGGCAGGATAGGCTGTTTTTAGCAGCTCCTGCCCAGATATGGCAGCAGTATTCCATCCTTGGACGTACTTGGCTTTTATATAGATAGAGAATTGCATCAGTAGTGAGATATCTTCTGGAGCGGTAGAAGGATCCCACCATCTTTCAATATATATATATATATATATATATATATATATATATATATATAGACACTTCTAATAATGATAGCTATTTGTTTCATATTCATTCCTCAAGATAATTATTTTTTATTATATATTAAATATGAAAGAAATAACATTTAGTCAGGGAGCAGTTGTCATCTACTTCAAGAATTTTGCCAAAATTGAAATTTCACTTGGATATGATCAAGAACATCACAACGAATAACTTTCAACTTGTCTTCCAACTATTAGCATCATATTTCATCACGAGAGGGCGCTTTTCCAAAATGGCTACGAAAAATCATGAGAACATAGTAGAAACTTGATTTTTTGCCAAAATATCAGGACACTGGGTTGTCTTTCAATGATTTTCTCAACATATAGTGAATGCCCCCATATTTTAAAACCAAAATCACTGGATACAGGGTAGACAAAGGGCGCTTTTGCCTAAGATGGCCTCCAAAATAATGCACAGCCCATAGGAATTAAGGGGAGCGTTTGGTTCAAAACTGAAATTGCCTTGTGGGCATTCATACTCCTATTAGTACTATATGGTAGGCTGGGTTACCAATGTTGTACAAAAAGAAACTTGATACCCCCCAATTTGGGGACGTGAGGGGGCAAAAAAACAATTTTCAGCCCGATTTGGCATAATGTTCTAAATCTTATAACTAGAGACACTGGGCCAATTGAGATGAAAAAAATATATGGGTACACTATAGAGACTGCTCTAGATAGTAATTTGCGGCAGAGAGATAATTTACATTTTCAAGTATTCTTAATGAAAAAAAATATTATATATTAGGTATAGTTATATTGTACATTTCTATGTCATTCCATGTCATCTTCACTAATGTCATCTATTTCTTCATTGTAGTCCTCTGAATTTTCACAGCCATCACCACATCCACAAGCATCAGAGCACATTAGTGAATTCTTATGGCATCCACATCTGTTTGTCATACAGGAACTGCGGCAGGAACATTGACGCAGCTCTAACAATGCTTCTGGTGCTGGCACATTAATATTTAGTACAGGTACCAAATAACCATCCTGCCTCTCCCATGAAAAAATAGTTGCTGGTGGGATGCTAGGGCATGGTTTGGTGGATAGATTCCACACCAAAACCATGTAGAATGCCCTTTGTGTGTGCGGTATGAGTTCCTAATGTAGGAGGCAACTGTCTTCCTTCCTTGGCATTTTGTGCAAAGAGTGCCCATCTCAGTTCTTTTATACTCTCTGATGTCACTTTTCCAGAAGGTTTATACAAAAGGCATATGTAGCGTTCCATCTGGTTGACAAACCACTCTGGAACATCAGTACTCTTTCCAAATGCTGCAAAGGCATCAAGCAGGGGGGTATCACATGCCATAAATGCCTTGAAGTGACTTGTGACTCCTTTCCCAGCAAATGCACCAGTGTTGTCAGTCCCTATGAAGGCATACCATCCCACTAATCCTTTTGCTTTCTTAATGCAGAGCTTATTATAGCTTTCAAATATTGAAATACTCTCTGTATTATTCCTAACAAAGCACGTCATTGGCGGGATTAATGAATAGTTTCCAGTAACACAGACATCTGTATCTACTGAAAATATATCCACTTTAGCATTTTCATCTTTGTGATTGACGTCCACAGCATTAAGCAGTACCAACTGGTCACCTTCCCCTAAGCAGTGACTTCCTTCTGACATTTGTGGCATGGACACAACATTGGCAAGGTGGCAATTAGCTTCTATGATTGTGTCGTACATAACAAGAACCTTCTTTGACTTTCCTTGGTAGTGTGCTAGTACTTTCTGTGATAGATATTTGGTGAGCTCAGCCTTTGTCTGGATATGTGATAGAAACATCCTTATATTCTTTATGTCTGTACTGTCATTAACATGATAATGGATAGCTGCTGTTTTCTTGGTTCTCTTGTCTCTTGTGGTTTGAGAGATCCTGGTCGATATTGGTCAAAGACAACACGTATTTCATCATATTGTGCCCCCATATCTTCAACCATTTCAACAAATTTGTTTGCAAAATTTAAAGCAGTAAATTTCTCGCATGTTTTTGTTACCATGTTGACAACACACATTGCATCAATTATTAAAATTGCAGTTTGGGTGCTATTTGCTTGATCTGCTGGGGGCTGGCTTACATCTTCTGGAATAGGGAGATCCATGACCAACTTTACTAATTGGGATTTTCCAGAAAGCATAATCATTGAACCATCTGGCTGGAAATTTGATGGTGGGGCACTGTCAAATTCATATTCTCCTATAGCATCTTTCACTTCAAATTCAGGTCATCTTTTGCCTATAACCAATAGTCTGGAAAGCAATTTCCTCTCTTGTTTGACAGCAACTAATTGGCCCTTCACCTTTGTTTTGACAACTGGACCAACATTCTTGAAATAGGAATGTTATTTTTCTTCTGGGGATCCCAAAAGCCAACCGTCTTCTCAACCATCCTACTCGTCACAAACTTCCCCAGTGCCTCTCTTCCTAATTTATCTCTTTGTTCAATATTCTGACTGACTTCAATTGGCGGTACAGCATATGTCATCAAGTTAAACATGTCACTTTCTTCAAATGGATTTCCTAGTTTGTTGATGGCATCCACAAGTTTTGCAGCATTTTGTATCAATCTAGTACCTTTTCCACCTGTTAATTCGTGGTGAAGTGATGTTGCCTGTCTACCTTCTATTCCAGCATAGTCTTTGAACTCAATGACTCTGCTTAATGTAGGAGCAACGATAAAGTATTTGTCTAATGCTGACTCATTTCCTGTAATGCCGATGAAACCCCCTTTGCATTTCATTTTCTTATGTTCTTGTTCAATCGCATGATCTGGATCAATTGCTGTAAATGATGCATTGTGTTTAGCAATGGTAAAGTTTCCTTCATTAAGAAATTTCCATAGATCAGGATCATTTGTCTGCATCTCAAACATGTCAGCAACATATAGCGTACCCCATCGTCCATAGTTAAACTGATCATGTGCATGGAAGTAGGACAACAACTCTTCCATTTTTGCCAAATGAAGCTTCCAATCACCTTTCCTTGTAGCAGCAATGAACATCAGCAAAACCATTACTTGGTTCATGTAGTTTGTCAGGAATTTTTAAATACCTTTCCCATTTTCTTGCCATTCCTCCATCCGTTTGAAAGTATCATTTGTCATCAGCTGATGGTGCATAAGGCTAATTTCTTTCTGAAATTCTTCTGTATCCTTGCTTGGTTCATTGATGTATGACTTAAATGATTGGACAATTTTCTTGATACCTGGTGTGATTTCTGCTGCCATTTTCTGAGAACACGGTCTGAAAGAACAAATGATGCAATGCTATGAGTGTCACTGTATGTGCTTCTATTCCTCTGTACACATGTCGCCCATCTAATATTTGCCTCACTGTCGCTGGTCCATAAAGGTCTGACTCTTTCCAAGCTATATTAATGCCACTGCCTTCAACATACTTCCCTAAACATTTGAGAGCAGTCATAGTAGTGTGCAAACTCCCAAGTCTAATGCACCACTGCGATTTGTAATCTTTCAATCTTACTGCACGATTATACAAGTCGCCATCTAGTGTAATCACAGGCCTGCAATCATCTCCCATAGTCATGCAATTAATCTTCTGTGCCTGCATTAGAATAGTCAAGAGTACAGGCCACTCTGTTGGACTTCTCCTGTAAAGAGGGGCACATATTCCAACATTCCAAATTGGTGTTTTCTTAGTGATAAGTGAATTATAGGTTGACCACGTAGGACATTGGAGATTCTTTTTCTGAGTACAGACTTTATTTTTTGATCCAGTCGTCATAATTTCTGTTGAATTTTTATCTGACACAGCAGTAGTCACTGAACCATCTTTGGTTTCTTCATATATACCTCCCATCTCATCTTCCTCATCTCTATTGTTTGTAGTTTCTTCCTCCATGTTTTCCAACACATATGTTTCATCTTCATTGTCTTTGGTGCCTGTGCTCCTGGCTCCCATTTCTTTAACTTCTTCATATAACTGTTTTCCTTGTGACTCTGTTCCTGCATTATCAGCTACATCTTCACCATCTTCACACTCTTCATCTTTTCTCCACTTCCCATCCCTCAACACATTTGACAAAATCCAGCTACAGGTCAAGAACCAAATTACATTCATCTGCTCATAGACAATGTCAGTGCCTTTCAGAGTGTACAATTTGTAATTCACATGATCAACCTTTGGAATTGATGGTTTTGTCACATTGAAAGTACTTTACATCCAAATTTTCTTTTAAAGACTTGTCTTTGATACCTAGGTTTAACTTAAGTTTACCACCAAGAATAGGATTACTTTCAAGCTCTTGCTGTGCAATTTGCAAGTCTGCCCCATGAAATGGCCCTACCTCACCACTCCAGTCAATATTGTCAATTGCAAACAAGGGTCTCACACCCTGCTTTAGAAAAGGGGGTATGTGCATGCCCTGAACACTATCATTTACATTATCCATTACAGCCAAAGCCATTCTTGTTGTTATTCTCTCCACCTCATCATACGAAACAGCCGCCTTCATGTCTGTGAGCATTTCCACTTCTGAACGTGACCTGTTTGCTTGATATGATGTAAGGGCCAGACCAACTGTAAATGGTGTATGCTTATCCTTCTGGAACCCACCACCATCTTCAGATTCGTAGTTTACTTGTCGATTGGATCTATATGAAGACACAATGTGCTGAGTTAAATTTCTTGACATTTTCTCTGCTTCTTCTTCTCGTTTTATATGTAGACTAGTATGTAGGCCATATGTTATCCACCTTACTAACTGTAATAATTTATTGGTGTTTCAAAGTCCTCAAATGAGCCTAGATATTTCCAATCTTTGATGCTATCTATTTCTTGTGTAATTATCTTTGATGCTTTACTTAGGATTTCCATCTCTTCATCTACATTTGACACTTGATACTCACGAGAAACAATTTTGTCTTTAATTTTCTTGGAGACAACTACTTCAGGTTTAGGACCACGCTTGACAAAATCAATTCCAGGAATCTTCTCAAGAAGACGCTTTTTCAAAAGCTGCTTGTAGTTGCTAGTTAGAACTGGCACTTCATGTTTAAGGAGTTTAATGTAGGCATCATTGATTACATTAATATCAATGCCTGGAAAAGTATCACTGCTAGTTAATCTTAGTTGGACAATGTTGACAATTTCAATAATAGATATAGCACCTCCAATGTCATCATTTTCTGTTTGTTGGTTGTTGGCAGTCTTTGATGTTTCAAGGTATCTGGTTTCTTTTCTTAAACATGTCAAGTGGTATTTTAAATCTTGTGCAAATGCATCCATTGCATCCATAAGGAGTGCTAGTCTTGCACGGACATTTTCACTTGGACTACAGTTCTTGATTTCCAAGAATTTTTTCCCCATGGACTCGCTGCACACTTCATGAATTTGTTCTCTGCCTTGATCTTGACAGAAGACACATAAATCTGAATCAAATGTTTTCCTTGATTTTGGTGATACAAAACTTGTACTTGGCCTTCCTCGCTTTTTGCTCATTGACTCTTTTAATTCTTCTTCATGACTCCTTTCAGCTTTTGCAAGATTGCTTGTGTTACAGAATGATTTGTAACACTTTCTATGGTAATGGTAATCTGTTCCTCTAACTATTTTCAATGTATTTATTCTATCACAAATGTTTCTGTTCTTGCAAATTCTACCCCATCTTTCACTACACAATTTGATATTGGAGAGGGATGTTTCAGTTGCAGTAGAAAACAGATTGTGCAGCTTCTCGTCGCATATGATGCATTCCTCCATATTGCCGTTGTTCTGGTTACTATTGCTCCAAACACAAATCTAAGGCCAGCTGCAGCCCTGCAAAGGAAAAATACAACATTTAGAACATTGCAATATAATAAACTTAAGATAATCAATAGAAATAAAGACATTTAGGGTTATTTTGGGGATTTTAGGTATTTTTGTCAGTAAATTAGGCAGCCAATTTGAAAATCGCTCTCACGCGCTTAAAACGGCTCTGAAATTTGGAAGACAAGTTGAAAGTGATTATCTATGATGACCTCCAACACATACAAGTGAAAAATCAATTTTGGCAAACTTTCTGAAGTAGCTATTAATTAATGACAAATGCCCCCTGACTAATTCATATTATGGCTATTTAGTGCATTATATTTTTACATACCTAGAAGTGAATTACATTATACACTTATATAGTATCTATTAAGTCTATTACTTAATATATTCATATCTACATATGCGTTGGGGAAAGTTCTGTTAATGATTATGTATGTATTCTATTAAACGTTTGTATGTAGAGGTGTCCTATGTTTCCCGCTACTGTTAATGTTTAGCTTTTGTCTTATTAGTCACTTGACGCTGTGTTTGCCTGTTTTTTTCTCGTAATTAGATCTTGATTTTATTTTTATACTTTTGGCTTTATTTTAATACCCTTAACACTCGTAAGATTTCTTATATTCAGTTTTCTATTTGTATATTTATTTTTAATTTATCTTTTTCTTAATTTTATCTGATATATTTACATTTTTTCTTAAAAGGAAGTCACCACTTGTCAAGGCCCGGAGGCCACTTTTGGATAAGGGTTATTGCGTGTACAGTAATCAATGGTATAAAATTGTAGTAATACCTAGTAATGGAGATCTGAAAGTGTCTTAAGGGAAGCAGTTCATCAGGAACTTGTTTATGTTGAACTTGAAGACATCCAAGTTTTAGTCAGGTGGGAACAGGTTGACGGAAGAGTTCCACAGGCGTGCACTTCATAGAAAGAACCTTTGTTCATTTTATTCATTTCATACAATATTTATTTTATTTTAAAACAATATTAATCAGATTTTGTGTCTCAGGATTATGGTGTTCGCACTTTTTCTCAGTTACGTTTCTATATATGCGTTCAGATCTTATTTACTCCATTCCTAATTGCTTTGAGGGTTTCCCCTGTATTTATAATTGAATTGTTTTTCGATACACTTTCATCCATATCTAAAATTTTGTACTTGGATGAACTTAATTTTCGATTTGATTTTCTTAGTACTTACTGATTGTTCTTGGATCTTTATACATTATTCATATTTAATGCTTTTTTGAAAGTTATATTTTAGTTAAAATCCATCCATCTTTTTATATCAATACAAAAAATTGACATTGACATTTTTGAGAACTACTCAATTGATTATATATATATATATATATATATATAATCATACACACACACATGTTCAGGTGTTTGGTTTTGTATGCTGAGCAAAAAAAAAGGCATTTTTTTTTTTTAAACTTTGACTCCTATTATTACCCCCTAACATTGTTTGTTTTGGGCTCAATTCAAATTAAGTTAGATCCATGTCCAAGGAAACTATATCTAAAATTTACAAGTGTTTAGACCCAAAACTGAGTTTGGTAGTTCTCAAAGGTCAAATCGTTGAACTTTGACCCCCTTAACAGTCAAATTTCTGGCCGAAAACCGATGACATAGGTTTTCCCAAATCGCAGTACACTGTATATCGAATTCCTATTCTGTAGACTAAAAATTGAGTTATTGCGTAGGAAAATGTACACACAGACAGACGTACAGACAGATTCAATTTTATAGATATACTTGCATGGATGACCGGCGTTGCTCGAGTATTTGGAGGGGTATGTTGAGCAAAAAAGGGGTCATTTTTTAACTTTGACCCCTATTATAACCCCTTAAAATTTCTTGTTCTGGGCTTATATATAGTTCTAAAGTTATATTTATGTCCAAGGAACCTATCTCAATTGTTTAGACCAAGAAATTGTCGGAGTTTGGTAGTTTTCAAAGGTCAAATCGTTGAACTTTAACCCCCTCCCCCTTAACAGCCAAATTTCTGGCCGAAAACCGAGCACATCGATGTTCCCAAATCTCTGTACCCTGTATATCAATTTCTGAGTCTGTAGACTTTTGTGTACATTCCCCTATGCAATAACTCAATTGTCAGACAGATAAACACGTTTACTTTTATAGATATGGATACACAATTTGTCTTGTACTCATATTATATATTCTGATAAAAATGTGAAGTAAAACAAGGGTGGAATCCACCGAATTTTAAATTCTGTCAAATTTTCCAGGTGAGAATACCTGCTTGGATCTTGCTCTCATCTCGCATCAATTCACACGATTTTCTCTATTTTAAGGGTTTTACAAATATATTCAGAACTTACCTGTATCTATACGCTATTCCAATATCTAACTCTCCAGATTTTCATATTGTTTGACTATGATACAATTAGCATATTCTTCGCTTCCCAGAACGCGAATCTAAATATTTAATGTGAAATTGTAAAGTTTTTGTTTTTCATTTTAATTTCCTAAAATATTTTATCTGGATTAAAGTTTAGAATGCGACTTTTTTTTTACTTACAGATTTTTAATTTGTTTTTTCTGTAAAATGTATTTGCTTTTATTTCGTTTCTACTTTCTTTACTTTCTCCCTCCTCTGTATATTTTCTGTGAGTTAGCTGTTTTTTTTTTGTTTTTCTTTTTTTTTTAGTTGGCTGTTTTTTAATGGTGTGCCTATTCATTATTTGACCTTTGTTTGCTATTCTTTGATTCCCATTATTTCATAGTGAACCGATATTTAACTATTACTAACTGATGGTTTTTCCAGTTTTATTCATGTATTCTCCCTTTTAAACGTATATATTTACCTATTTCCGTGTAGTCATATCTACTACATATTTCGAAAGCGGAAATCCCCCTTTGGAATAAAGTAGCATCGATTCGACACAACATATACCACATAAATAATTATGTCTTGATTAGTCGCTCTCTTATGTAACTTCATACCGAAATTTTACATTCATTTAGTCGTTAATACAATCCTATATTTAAGCTTAAGAGCATCATTATCACAACATCTTTGTACGAAGTCCTATTTTCCTTTACTAAATCTAAAATCCGACCACCGCCATCAGTCATTACCCGGAAGAAGTATACACATAACTGTATTTTCTTGGCACCTTTCCTAACTGGACCATCCACTCATTTACATAGAATTCTTACAATTTCCCGAACTGAAAATAATTTCTTCCTTCAAACATTCCGGCAATTCTCCTTGCCTTAAGGCTGAAAAATCGATTGCTTTAGATTATACAATTTCTTACAAAAACTAACGCGCTTACCTTTATGAATATCTTTTTATAAATATTAAAATAAATTCTAAAATATAAATTCCTCATCAGATTCACGTATCACAACGCAACTACATCGTGTATAAACAATCCTTGAAATTAAAAAAAACACAGCATTTACGGATATCATTCTCATTTATTTCAAATCTCATTGACGACAGGACAAGGATGCTATTTTTCCGACGAAAACTGGGTGGACCTGTAAATTCACTCTTGTCTGTTCGTTCGTCGTCTGCCCGCAACTTTAACAATTATGCCTTGGAATTTGAAATTTTGCAGCATTAAACATGAGTAGATATGAAACAATATTTTTCAGGGGTGCCTTTCGTGCTAAAATTTAAACTTTTGTGCTTAATAAAACAATGATTGGATTTTTATAAAACTTCCTGAAAAATTGCAACAAACTGATTTCTATATAATTGTCTATACTTCGTAATGACTCTTGGATGCGGCGCAGGGGCTCTTTTAGGACGGATAAAACACTATTCTTAGAACTATTTTAATATTTGTTCAAAATTTCTGTTTAGCAGTTTTGCATGGTGCTGAACACAGTTTAATGTTAATGCCTTGGACTTTTGGGGCTAGGAGGAGGGCAGATGATGGTCGTAGTCATTTTTTTTTTGTTGCATAGTGCAGAACTTAACATTACATATGTTAATGCCAAAACTGAACCGTTTGTTCATTTTCACCAGGATTTGACGTCTGCTGGGGACTTTGGGGGCTAAATAGGTGGGGGGCGACGCAAATGTTGAACCTAGTTATTTTTTATGCCTCGTTCACGGTGCACTCACAGGGGAGCTTGCATGCTTCACTTGCTTCCTTTAATTCGTTTTATAAGTGGGTATTTCTTGTTGTATTTGGATTTCTTTTCTATCCCTATGCACGCATTAACATCGCGCAGATATCCCCTCAAAAGACAAACACATTAACATTTACGCGTACAATAGTTTTCGTTTTAGCCATTAATCGATTAGAATTAAGTTGACGCCACAATATTTGGTGTTTCATTATCGACCAATTATAAACACTTTTCTTTAAAATTATTTTTTATTTCTTTTTGTTCATTTACGTGTGCGGATTCTAACAGATTTTCAAGGTTAAATTTGGAGCAAATATGAGAAACCTCCACTCACAATGTGGCGTGTCTATTCCGAAAGCCGTTCTTAACGAGGTTTGGAGTGACCATTCCGAAAGCCGTTCTGAACATGTGGGGATTGAGCAACAAGTAAGCTAAGGTTAGTTATAGACCAACTTTTTTTTTTTTTAAGACAAAATTTTACTTATATCAAAGTACACACTTTTACATAGCACCTTAAGTTTTCCACTATGCTGATCAATATCACATTAACATTTAGCGGATACAAGACGTGTTTGCGATATAAAGCCCTGTATGATGCACTTTAAAACCTTGCCCACCAGATTAGCATGCACGGCCGAGGAAACAAATATAATTATCTGACCGACACTGTCAGCCCTAAATTCTATTGGTTCAATATGTTCTCACGTGGAAATCCTGACAGATATTATCACTTTTTAACACTAGCCGGGTTTTGCTTATGGATTTCTCCGCTTAAGCTTTTTTCGAATTATCGTCCTATTTATTTTGGGTTCGAATTCCTGTCTTCAATTTTCTGTGGTGTAAATTTTGCAAGAAGTCGGCCTGAAATTATTGAAATAAGGTATATATATAAAGAGAAAATACAAATATATTGCTTAACTGGAAATACAGTAAGGTTACTCCCAACTCGGTTTCAAATCCAGACTGCTTGATAGCAGAAATTGATTACCAGATGTCACATCAGGAATAGTCTATTGTCAGAATCTGAAGGTGTGCCACACCAACACTTTATTCAAATTTTAAGTTAATAGAATGTATTTTTTTCGTATGGAAAACCAATAGTCACCCTTTTAAATGGTAGGTAATGTTTTCATTGCCAAACATTGAAGTTAAATGTTAATAGGTTGGTCTTATTAGATTACTCTGAGATTAGCATATATCAATAACATTTTCGTTTTCTGTTTTATAGCAAGTATAAAGAAAGCCACTAAACAATAGTCGACACTAACTTTACAGAATTTATTGCTCCAATGACAATAGTAAGCTTTATAAAGTTTCGTGTATTTAATATTTGATTGATCGAATCGTAAAATAAAACATTATTCACGTCACATTTGAAGAGTCATATACTCTTGTGAATAAACAATATTTATCGCCAGATTTTATAGACTGTGCTTTAATATTTTATGTTTTTTAGAAAGCTCACGCAATATTTGGGTATTATGTTATCGATTGTCGATCGAATATGCCGTAATATATTTTCCTATTTAATGGCTTTTCAACTTTGTTTATTTTACTTTATTTTTTAAAACACCAGTGATAGTCCTGTTCATTGATCCGTGTTGTAGTCTCCATTTTGATCCGTATAATTTATATACGGCTGGGAGAGTCTTCGGGATATGACAAAATTTCACTTAAATCTATTTTATACTTTCACACCGAACAAAATATATTGCATCTTGAAACCTAAGCGAATACAATTTGGGGTATCGTTTAATAGGAAACAGTAGGCAGTTGAGCAGTGAGATGTTTGTTTACATTAATCTTTTTCTGAAGTGTAAATGTATACTCCGAAACGCAATACATCGGTAGGAAATCCGATGTAAAGCACCCTGCGGGGAGATATTAATCGAGTATAACGCTTTCGGGTATATGGATCTCGGCGTGAAATCAGGTGGAATGTTGCTGCTCGCCGGGTTAGTCGAAATATGTTATGTATTATACGAATCTTATTTAAATCCCCGATTTAATACTTCATAAACAACCACTTAGTAAGTTGCAAATACTAATTTCCATAAAGATATGCAAACTCATATTGGTATTATTTAATCCTGCACTAATCAGCACAAACTGTTCCAATTAACTTTCACAAAATTTCAATGAGTATCAAATTTTTTACACAACAGATGGTTAATCGAGATTCAAAATTTATTTTCTTTCTCCTGATTATGCATTCTATGTATTTACAATGCTCTTGGAAAACCCGCTTGCTAATTACATTAAATATAAAGTAATGATGTAATATTTTTACAGCGCGATTATCAAAGTGCAATAGTTATTGGTATAAAGTAGTTAAAAAATCTGAGGTTTACTGTGCTTGGTATAACTAGTAAATGTTGAGTAAGCTGGTAAGATGCTGCAAGTTGATTGATTTGAAATAGAATGCACTTAGCATTATTTTCTCACGTCATGCATAAACAACTATTCTTGTCTGTTTGAAATGAACTAACAAAACTCTGAGCATATGGTCTGAGTGATTGTGTGCATAGAGCGGAAGGCACATTGCATTATTTATTCATGTTGTACCGATTTTTTTATATTAATGTCTTAACATGGAGTTGAAACTTAGTCCTCATATATGCCTTGAACATAGTTACATATTTAATGTGTGAAAAAATCGAACGTACAAAGAATTCATCCACCGGTTTTTGAAGCTAATCTGTCTCGTGTATAAAAGAAATGTGACTCTAGACGAGCTTGGACACCTATGTATTGGTCGTTATGAAAAAATTTTAAGATTGCATTGTGATAAATTACATGTCCTAAAAAATAAGTGAAACGCATGGATTATCCAGCAAAATTGAAGCAGAGTATTACAACGACACACTAGGTTATTTTCAGAAAAATCCATATTTAATACCGAATCGGAAAAATATTAAACAAAAAATACGCAATTCTCTTTAAGAACGTGTAGATTCAACTGAAATAAATATAGATTATACTTGTTATTGATTTTTGGTTATTAGTAAAGAAAAAACAGTTAATACCTATTTTCAATTTGGATTCGTTTCATCCTCAAAAACAAAGATTAAACGCATTTAAGCCTGCCTTGTCTTTACGGGCAGATGACTGATTTTGATTGTCACGTGCACCTTAAGTTTTATGAAAGAAATGGACAGAATCAGTGTAGTTTATTTTCTATTAAAACCATCTCAATGTATGCATTCTTCAGAGTTATTCTGATGTATTTTGTTTTGCATATTTTTACAAGTATGCAACTTTGCACTAATTAAATCAATTAAACATTCGACGTTTTCCAAAGTATATTCATTTTTTTTACCAATCATTAACCAGGTTATGTTCCATCTGAAATCACGTAAGAGAAATTTAAATAATCAGCCTGAAATGTAAAATGATAACATTACTAGAATTAAATGTAAAACCTCATTTACCTAAAACAATTAAGGATTTAAGAATTAAGTTTATAAATTCGCCATGATTTACATATCTTAATTAAACCTTTGCCCCAAACTGATTTTCATAACGATTAATCGAGGAAAGATGATGTGGAGAAACACGAATTTCAGATTATCATGTGATAAAACAATTGGAGCATATTCAGAAAAATATGCTAAACACAATTATTGCTTATGACAGCGATATAATTATATGCAATTTAATAAAATATTTTACATACATAAACACATTTACATGGTTGGCTATACTATATGATTATTCAGCATAATCATTGACACACCGGTTCACATAAAATTACGGAAATTATGCAACGTTTACGATGGGGAACTACCAGGTGGGTGGCAATTTAGGAAGGTCATGTGCTGTATTCATGCGTGAATTGTAAACGAGTATATGATCATAATCCAATTTTAGCTGATGTTAGATAGAACATATGAAAGTAACAGGCATGGTTACATACTTATAAACACACGCATATATATATATATATATATATATATATATATTACCATTTATCAAGTCCAGTAGGTTACTATAGTGAGATTGGGTAAAACTTGGATCATTTAAAAGCGACGGCTATACAAGAACTTGTTACACTGAGCTTAAAGGCTACTATATTAGTACCTGCGTTTAGAATTAGACACTAGAGTAAGTAAATTGTATATAGTTATTGTAGTTAGTTGCATGTTTTCTGTGAAAGCTTAACAAAGGGAATACTATAGGGAGGAGATACCTCCTTCAAAGCCAGTCTTCGCCAAGTTTCCGCCGGATTCTGGACCCGTATTGAGGCGTTGATTGAGTTTGAAGGCAACGCCATTAGATAAATGTCAGCTCTACTACCTGAAGATATTGAATTGACCTTTGTCACTACATTGTAAAGGAAAGTTGTATAGTTTTCTTTAGATTGACACTTATATTGTTCCAATCTGTATGCTATCAGATTCAATGAGTTGATCTAATATATTACGTGTAATGTTTTAATTAGACTTAATTATTTTGAACAGTTTTCATCTCTGTTGTATAATTTACGTCTTCTATGAAAATTCTATAAAAAACTGTAATCGGTATTTGCTTATAGCTAGGTTACGATTTACTGTTTGACAAATAGAGCTGTCTACACGGTTTCATTTTGAACAACTTTTTATAAAAATCCGCATGTAAAACAGTGCGTTTAAACGCATATGAACGCTTGTGGAAATGTCATAGCTAGAGGATTTGGCGCTATATATATATATATATATGTGTGTGTGTATAACTACTCCATTAAAATCACGAATTTATACTTTCGTATATTAATTTGTGTAAACTTTATTTACTTCAACAGTACGTAGGTAGTAAGTTATGAAATATATGACGAATATATATATATAAAAAATTCGTTTAAAAAAAGAGCCTTATATTTAAGCCAAATTCAGATTTGATTTTATTCTACTTTTTATTCCCAACCCATATTACTTTGCTTATAAACTCTTACAAGTAAATATTTTCCTTGTTATTGACATTTTTTTCCAGATACATCTGACTTACTTAAATTGCTGTTTATTTATGGTGTCTTTTGCACATAAAAAAAAACGCCCGATACTTTTGCTCATGAGACTGTTTAAAAAAAAAACTGTCAAAATTATTGTCCGTGACTTAATGTCTATCACAATAAAAACATCGTTTCCGAAACGATTGTACAAATTGACTGTTTTGTTCCTTATGAAATAGATTTTTAATTTTTAATTCTAATTTGAAATTTAAATGATCAATCACATTACTAATATATATTATTTGTTTGTTTTGTAGTTTAATTGGTTAAAAGGTGTGCTGGAGGTTTTGGTCGATTTATTTCTCGTTGCATAGTTTGTTTATTCAAATTATTTAATTCTATAATCAATTACAAAAAAAAAACTATAATTACATCAAGCCTCATAGAAAAAGCAAACAAAAACAATCGCCCTTGAACATAAGCGCTTTCTGTCGATGGATCTGATTAAGAAAATGTCCGAATGACAACCTTTGGACGTCATTACCAACTGAAATTAAATAGACCGCACAGAAAATCAATTAAGATCGGAAAAAAGAATAACTGTCGTTTTCAATCGAACGGGTCTGAATAACCTGCTAATATATATATATATATATATATATATATATATATATATATATATATATATATATATATATTATGTGTGTGTGTGGAAAACGTACACATATCTGGATGCATAACATTAAACATGTTTTTAAATAACATCTTGTTATCAATATATGAATTGATTATATCATCAATGTATATATTTACAAATAAGCAAAAACAATCTATCTAAAAGTGAAATTGTCTGTCGGCGTGTGTCTGACGATCTGTCTACGTGTATATCTCCCTACAAAACTGTCAGTTTTAAGTCTAAAGACTCGAGATTTGACAGAAACTGTATGGAGATCTGGGAAAATCTTTTTAATTGGTATTAGGCGAGAAATATTGCTGTCAAGGAGTAAATGTTCAATGATTTGACCTTTGAAAATTCCACCAAACTCCTTCGCCAATTTTTTTTTTTAGGCATAAACACGTGAATTTTCGATGTAGGTTACATAGACGTGGATCTAACGTTTTGATTTGATTTGAACCCTAAACATTTAATGTTAAGGGTTAGAACTGGGGGAAAATTAAATATGACCTGCGGTTTGTACAAAAGCTGAGGCAAATTTTATAAAAATTTGAAATTTAAAATAAAGTGTATTCAGACATTTTTAATTGGTTTGTGACCGAAAATGTTGTTCCCAAACGGTGAAACTATAATTTTTAATCAGTTTTTGGGCCAATATTGGCTGCCTAGCAATCTGTTGAAAGAGTGGACCTTTGCAGATTCTATCAAAATACTTTGTCAATTTTCGGTCTAAATACTTGACATGTAAGATGTATGTTACCTTGACATAACTCCAACATTTTAATATATGCACATGTTATGAGCAGTATATAGGCCCCGAGCGAAGCCCGGCTGACTGGCTAGTGGGTTATATGTCCGAATGTATAGCGTTTTTATACGTATACATATCCGTGCGCACTCCCCAGACAGTGTTTAGAAGCCAACGGTTCCTTAGATTGAATATAAATAAATATATTTATATATTAAAGTATCCTGCAGAACAATAAATTAATGCAAATTATAATTTAAGTCTTAATTTTTTTCTTGTGTGTATATATATATATATATATATATACACACACACACACACACACACACACACACACAAGGTGATCACGAAAAAAGTATCGAAGTGAAAAAGAAAACCGTTGAACGACCTGGAGATTTGTAGCGGGGACATGTTTAAAAAGGGTGTGCCCTCTATAGTGTCAGATCTGACCGAATGGTTAATTGTAGGCATAGACCAATTCATACCATCTAAAAAATTCAAACAAAAACCTAACAGCCAGCCATGGTTCTCCCCAGAATGTGCTGCTGTTACAACGCACATAAATCACTTTTTCCGTAACTACCAACATAATAGATGCACTGAGACTAAAGCTGCTTTCAGGAACGCCAGCCACCACTGTAAAAGAGAAATAAAAAATGCAAGAGAGCTATATGCCCAATCTGTTAAATCCAAATTAGCTGATCAGCGGCTTGGTTCCCACGAGTTTTGGCAAATAACAAATAGGATCCTGAACAGAAGTGTACGTTCTATCCAAACCATTATCAATGGACCAGAGGTAATCTCGTAAGCATCAGTCAAGGCCAAATTATTTACCAAGATCTTTGCAGCTAATTTTACCCCATACGACGAAGGCCATCAACTCCCCATATTTCATCCTATAACACAGAACACGCTAGGTAACATGCAAATATCCGTGCATGAGGTCGCCAAGCTATCAAGAACCTAGATTCCAGTAAAGCAACTGGCCCTGACGGCATCCCAAATATAGTGTTAAAAAAGCTTAAACCATAACTTGCTCCCTTAAGTGCTTTCCGACTCCCTGGAAAACCTCATCAGTATGTCCTGTATTTAAGAATTCAGGTGATAAGTAATCTCCCTCTCAGTACAGCCCAATAAGTCTCCTGTGTTATGAGCAAGTTGCTGGAATCCATATTAAATAGAGAAATAGTCAACCACCTCAGCAGGAATAATCTTCTTAGTATCACACAATATGGTTTCCGCTCTGCAAGATGTGCTAACGGTTATATCTCATAGGATTAGTGAATATCTCGACAAAGGCTTCCTTTCTAGGGCAATTGCTGTTGACATATCAAAGGCCTTCGACAAGTTATGGCATAAGAGCCTACTTCACAAGATTTCTGCTACGGTATAACCGGAAATGTTTTCTCAATCATTAAATCATATCGCTCCGATAGGCTCATAAGAGTAGTGGTCGATGGACAAAAATCAGGCCTGCAGTATTAATGCTGGAGTCCCTCAAGGGTAAATCCTGGGCCCAACTCTCTTCCTGATCTACATCAATAACCTCCCTAAACAAATACTTAATCATTCGTTGACATCTATGACTCTAGAGCCAAAACTGTCAGCCTTTTTATAATATCTCGTTGTTTTGAGCACTTAATAAAGCTTGCTTTCCGGGCTGTTGGAAAACTGCTTCTGTTGTACCAGTATTCAATAATTCTGGCGAAAGGACAGACCCATCAAATTATCGCCCCATTAGCCTCCTCCCACTTTTTGCCAAAATATTTGAGACTCTAATTAACATGGCTCTAGTCCATCATCTTACAGATGCTAAACTACTGACTGACAAACAATATGGATTTAGACAAGCCCGTTCCACAGCAGACATCCTTACTGTGACCTCTGAACGTATATACCATTCATTGGACAAAGCGGGGGAAGGCAGAGCGGTAGCTCTAGATATATCTAAGGCTTTTTACAGGGTATGGCATGAGGGTCTCCTCAGGAAAATCAGATCATACGGTATCACTGGTAGAATACTTAACATAATTAAATCCTTCTTAGATAAGAGAAAAATTCAGGTTGTCCTCGACGGTCGTACATCTAAACAATATGGTATAAATGCGAGGGTGCCCCAGGGTTCTATACTTGGACCTCTATTGTTCCTGATATTCATAAATGCCCTCCCCGACAACATTGTCTCTGAGATGGGTATATATGCTGATGACACTACACTCTATGGCAGGTACGACAGGAAGACGAATGAACACATTTCTAAAGAAATGGCAGAAACACTAGAGGAAGACCTCAAATCTGTAGTGGAATGGGGACAAAGGGGGTTGGTCGCGTTCAATGCTGCCAAGACTAAACTAGTTTCATTCAATAATTACAAGAAACCCTCTCCACCACCCATAGCAATGACAAACGACTCTTTATCTGAGAGTCCATCTTTCAAACTCCTTGGCCTAACGTTCACAGGAAACATTGCCAGGGCCGCTGCAAGAAAGGTGGCCTATCTCTACCGTGCTAGAAAACTACTAACACCCGAAAGTATCCTGTACCTCTATAAGGCCACCATTCGCCCATGCATGGAGTATTGCTGCCACATCTGGCCTGATGCATCTGCTACTTGTCTCTCGCTCCTTGACAAGGTTCAAAAGAGTCGCAAACCTGATAGGCCCTGAACTGGCATCTAAGCTTCAGCCTCTGTCCCATCGACAAAATGTTGCATCCCTCTGCCTTTTCTCCAAGTATATTTGTGGTGAATGCTCTGACGAACTGCAATCACTCGTGCCCCCACGACGTGAGCACCCTCGACAAACCCGACAGGCTGCTAAATCCCACCCCCACACTGTAGAGATCCCTAGATGTAAAATATCTTTTTACTCCAATAGTTTCTTCCCCAGAACCGCTAGACTCTGGAATTCCATTCCAGGTCCCTGCTTCCCCAACAGTACTGACGTGCAGGAGTTCAAGTGTAACGTGAACCGACATCCTGCTGCCCAAATCCCTACATAGCACCCCAGTTGTTGCCCCTGATAGGGGCCCCCTACACTCAAGTGGCAATTTGCCTTGTTTGGGGTGAAAATGTAATAAAAAAAACAAAAAAAAAACTGTCTGATTCCGATCTGGCCTCAATTGAAATGGATGGCTCTCGTCTAGAAGCCCCGTGTTTTGACAAGCTTCTGGGTTTGTCCATTACTCCTGATCTGAAATGCAACACGTACATCAAATCTGTTGCCAGGGACGCTGGACAAATGTGTGGGATCCTTCTATCGCTCCAGAAGATATCTCACTACTGATGCAATTCTCTATCTGTATAAAAGCCAGGTACGTCCAAGGATCGAGTACTGTTGCCACATCTGGACAGGAGCTGCTAAAAACAACCAATCCTGCCTTGACAGAGTACAAAATAGACTTCGTGGCTTAGTGGGGGATGCCCTTTCCACTACACTGCAATCTCTCTCCCACAGAAGAGACGTTGCAAGCCTATCCTTGTTTTATCGTTATTTCCATCGCAGGTGTTCGTCTGAACTCCAATCTCTGGTCCCCCCCTCGCCAATCTTTCACGAAAAACACCCGTCTAGCTCAATCCACTGAAAAATGTCCCCCACTCTATATCTGTGCCTAAATCAAAATGTGGATTCCATGAAAAGCTTCTTTCTTATAACTGCACATCTGTGGAACTCTGTTCCGTCTGCCTGCTTCCCACATGACCACACCTTGGATGTGTTCAAGTCCAACGTTAACAAATTCCTAATGAACTGCCTTAAGTAAACGCGTCATTAAGTATCCACACTAACATACCGTACTTGCAATAACCCTTATACCTTAGTGGCTTCCGGGCCTTGATAAGTGGTGACCACCGTGTCAACAAAAAAAAATTCATTCCTAGCAATCATGGTCGAAAGAGTTCACGTGAATCATTTTAGTCGTTTGTTGAAGATTGTGTTTTTAAATGTTTTATGTTGCAACTATGTAGTTTTATTATTATTGATAACTAATAATTACAATGTTTCTACCGTTTAGCAATTTCATTTCTATTCCATTATACATATTGAAATCGATTGCGTCTCATTCTTGCCGTTTGAATTAAACGCTTTTACGTTGCAGCATTAAAAAATATTAAACCCGATCTTCTTCCACAAACGGCTAAAATGATTCATGTGAACATTTTTCGAACATGATTGATAGGAATGAATGCTGTCCACGCTACAAATCTCCAGGTCTTTCAACGGTTTTCTTTTTACTTTTTCACTTCGATACTTTTTGTGACCAAGAGCGGAGGTCCGCTTGAAATATAAAAAATAACAATAAAAATACTAAATACAAATATCGTTTTGCATGCTTCCAAAACCCTCATAACCTTTAAATCACTAGGCGTGTGTGTATATATATATATATATATATATATATATATATATATATATATATATATATACACACAATGTGTGTGTGTATGTAATAGGAAGACTTAAGATACGCGATACATTGAACACTTTTAAGCCAAATAACTGCAGCACTATTATTTATTTTTTTTACCTTTTATAAAATAAACGAATGCATCGCATTTTCATATCGGGTGGCAAGATCGTAAGCATATTAAAAGAATCAGCACGGCAATTTGTCATTCTTTTGTGCTCTAAAAGTTGTGACATATCATTTGTATTATACTACGCAAAACAATATCTTGTGTTTTTATTTTCAATTACTAATCTGTTGCGTGCCATTTTCCATCCTGTAATCTCATTTTCACGTCATCTAAAATAAGTAAATGTTATAAAAGACCATATTTGTAGATTCAATACATTGTTGATGTTGTGGAATTTACACAAGTTTTACTTGTATTTAATTTTATTTCGTAAATAAAAAAAACACTAAAATAAAATGCCGTTAATTTTAGAGTTGATTAAATACTATCGAGTATTTAGATAATAAAAAAAATATTTGTAAATATTGACCTTTGTTTACATTTTGTCTCGCTGCACAGTAAAACTATAATACATTTAAAAACTTTTTTCCAATTCGCCTAGATTGTCATAGCAAATGCATGAGAAATCGGAGGCTGAATATTCTAACCTCCAGGAAAAGGCTTAATACGTGCATGATATAGTTCATTTGTGAAAATACGTATCTTAACTTAAACTTGTAAAAAAAATAAAACAGAAAACATTAGTTTTTTTAAGATGCCTTTTTACTTAAAAAATGAGAAAGTGAGTATATTTTCTGAAGTTAATCAATATAGGCTTGTATTATGAGCGACATTAACCTTTCTAAAGTTAATTTTGACTTTATATAAGTATAGTAACGAATATTTTCCGATACTTATTACTTCTGTTTTGGCTCATGTCAAATTGAAGTCGGCTTGAATTTGTAACAGGTGGGCAGGTAAGCTTAGTTTGTTTTCGAATTGTTTTTTTTTTTTTTTTTTTTTTTTTTTTTTGGACAGATCTATTAGTTTTCGATTAGATGAGAAAGTAGTTCTTTTATATTCCCAGGGGTGTATATATATATATATATATATAGTGTGTGTAAAAAAAAAAAAAATTAAAAAAAAAAAAATTATATATGTAATGTGTCTGTAATAGACTACGGATAACCACAAAGGATAGCGTGAATTTTTTGTGGCAGGAGGTGCGCAATCTCCAACCACCTTTCTGCTGAGAGGACATTGTTAAATACCAGTGGCAAGTGAACACAGGACGAGTGGACACAAATGAACAGAGCACATACAGCGCCTAGAATTCCAAAATGGTCGCCCATCTGATACTAACAAGGCTCAACGTTGCTTAACTTCGGTGATTTGACGAGAACCGGTGTCAAAGTGATTGTGTATGTATATATAATGTATATACATATACATGTAGAGAAACAAAGGACAAACCGTATTATGTGTTCATCAAATGTGTGTATATATATATATATATATATATATATGTATGTATGTGTGCCTCTATTATCTTTAACGTCTGTTGCAGTCAATTATCAAATGTTGTGCCTGGTTGAGTATTGTCGATTTTATACTGATAGGCTGAGCAGAATAAATTACCATAGCCTATAACCATCTGTCTTCAAGCTCTTCCAGCAAATTCTGGGCGTTTCCAACAAGACAGTATGTTGAAGTACTTCAACATTTCAATGGATTCCAATTTTCCCCATCTAATTATTAAATCCTTAGGTCACACTCCTAAGTGGTTCTCGCAGAACATATACAACTAAGTTCAACTGTGTTTAATCTTTTTCATTATTAATGTTTATTAAGTATGTTGTGACATTTTCTGGCTGCTTTATTTCCATTTTTATACTAACATGATCAAAATAAATGATCAGATTATAACTTTCTCTTTTCAGTCTAACTCACGTTACACATGATTCTTGCGAAAGCAAACTCATTACTAGTTGTAGCAGTAATATTTGTATTGATATTATAATCTTAAAATTTAACTATTTTTATATTTACATAGAAGTAAAGATTACTATTTACGATGTAAATATCATGCCGATTTTTCCATGTATATGGCCATATCTATATACATGATTAAGCCACATTTTCTTATCAAAATAATCAGACAGGATTAATCATTACTGTGATTGAATGATACCTAATTGCGAGGCTATGCGTAAAATACGTATTTGTATTAAAGCAGATAGGTTTTGCTCAGTAAAATAACGGCTTGGGACATCTACATATAAATATATAAAATGCGTTAGTAAATTGTATAGAAAAAAGGTTAAGTATAGTTAATGAACTCGTATGCATCTTATTTGCAGAATATTTTAATGTATAGTTGTGTTGGAGTCAATCTATTACATATAAATAAAAATGCATGAAAAATAGTGGATCCTTTCTCTCCTACTCATTATTTAAATGACAATCGTTATGGTTTTCTTCCTGTTTATTTTTTTCACTTGTTATTACAGCTGCAAGTCGTAGATAAATTATTGACGACACTCTCGCCAATTGTGTTCACCATTTTTCAAATGTCTGTCAATATTACTTTAAACCTCCCGAAGGACAATACTACTTTAACTGTATTTTTAAAATGTGAGTTATCGTTTGTTTATTGTTTTTTTTTTCTGTTAGAGAAATTGTATTTCTGTTTACTTTAATAGTCTAGTGTATTGTCACTCTTTTTTTCTGTTCAGTTTTTTTTTCCGTAATCTGTATACAATGTATTTGTTAGACTTATCCCAATCTATCTGTGCGCTTATCGATTGGAGTATTTTTAAAAGTATGCTTCGTAGTCTAACCGAAATAAAATGATTATTATACTTATCTAAATTATGATTAGAAGACTAAGTAAAAAAAATATCAACAACACTTACTAAATAAGCGATGACTATAAATTACTGTTTGGGATACCAGTATGAATATTGATGCATAACGCACAGCCACATATTAAAAATTTATAAAGTACGGGATGTGTAGTGTGCTTGTAAACAAAATTGACTTTCGATTTCACCGTAAATCGATCCCAAGTTGATGAAATACCTGATCTTTTTAATGAAACATTGCTTGTGAGATAAATCTATTTAATCTCGTGATTCAATCCTTCCTTTAGTTATTTGTTGATATACCCTCACTGATGAGCTGTAATACAGCGGATCAGCACTGTATGGGGATGAAATATTTATATATTAGCAGCCCGCCATTTTTTTTTATTTTAATGAATGCTGAATATATATTTATTAAACACATAAATACAAAAACTAATGTTATATATAGAAGGGCTGTTCCCTTTCCATGTAAATAAGAATATTAGGTAAGTAAAAATGAGATTAGGATAAGCCTATAATCGAACCCTGTAGGCAAAGTTAAAAATGCAAGGTTAGAAATTAAGTCTATTAATTCTTTTAGGAATCTGAATATTAAATGTCAGTAAAAGAATGAACAATGCAAATTAAATTATATAGTTTTAAAAAATGTTAGGTAAGAATTAAGGATTCGTTGTTTGTCAGAAGTGTGTTGGACACACATATGCATAGTTACGTGAAATTAGTCACGTTTGAAAAACATACTTCCGACTTCATAGAGAAAAAGGATTCTCAATATAGGATATAAGAGTCAAGTTAATCAGAGTTGATCAGTCAAAGGTTGACACAGAGCAAGTCCCCTCGGAAGCGAAAGGTAGATTAACCATGTAGATTCAAGTGAATGCCTGACGCCATTCGCCCATCAGATGTATAGATAAGTTACAAATAAGTAACACTTGTCTTGTGTCTTTCTTCATTATAAACGAAAGGTAATAGTTTTATCATCAATTATAATGAACAGTTTACACCCTTCCAAGTTATGCATCACATTTCTTCTATTGCAAATGCCTCCCCTTCTCCAAGATATGTTATAAGAACTGATACATAAATGTCTTCTCCCCCTCTTATCACTATCTTTATATTCTGTTATACATGTAATCGTGATATACGTTCCCGTCATGCTTAAATATGAGCGTCTGCTACACAACAGTTACGTGTAATTCCTATTAAAAAAAATCAAGGAAAAAAGATCATTTGTAAGTAAAAAAAAAAAATACTTTACC
>NC_136506.1:99830133-99897633 GCF_053919585.1 Euprymna scolopes
TAAAAATTAAATCCTGATATATAACTATTACGTCACACATGCATATTCGTAATGCCGTCGTTCGCCCTTTACTTAAATTCAATATTTTAATTTTCACACTATAACACTGATTTGACTCAGCTCGAATCGTAATATAACGCTAAGCATGGGTTCAAATACTCTATAGCTTTAGTTTTGTCAGACCAAAATGAGGCAGGAGTTTAGTAGGCATTTTTAAACAAATATATGCGCATGGCTACCTTATACAGAATTGTTTGTTTACTAGCAACTTTTTTACGATAAGAAATTATAAATGTAGAATATCTGCATGGATATGATTATACGTAATAGTAAACTGAAGATGAGCATCCAATAAGAAAACCCAAAAAATCTAATAAGGAATTAATTAATATGAATGTTTAAAGAATATGGAATTTGGTAAGATCTTTCGCAGCTTAATGAAATCAACGACCTGTGTGTGTGTGCGCGTATGTATATATATATATATATATCTATATATATATATATATATATGTATGTTATAAAATACCTATGCCAATTTATCTAGACTGAATATTCCGCGTTTCATCCACTCTAGGATTCCTCAGGCATAAGCCTGAAGAATCCTAGAGTGGATGAAACGCGGAATATCAGTCTAGATTAATCGCCATATATATTTTATAACTTACTAGCGCTACTTACGTATTGACCACTGAAGTAAATACTTAGTTTCTGCATGAAATTATACTTTCGTGTATTAATTTGTGAGAAAATGAAGTGTTATATATATATATATATATATATATATATATTACAAAGTTGCAATTCCTTTAAAAATGGGTTTCCTGTGAATATCAATACACCAAAAACTAAATTCCTTGAAGTATATGATAGTCTCCAATATACGTATTTCACTTAACTCGTTGTCATTTTAAACATACATTTTTTAAATACCGGCCCATAACAATAGTTCATAACTTAAATCTTTCTCCCTACATATGCCTTTACTATTTTCCAATCAAACAATGTTTTGTTATGAACACCCCCACTTTCCATTCTCTTTGTACCGGATCATATGTAATGTGATAAATTTTAACGATTATTCTATTTTATTTTACACTTCAAATTTTGTCATCTTTTTTTGAATAATTCACTATCGGATTTTCCACTCATGTCTTCCTTTTTCCATATTTTTATATTCTTTGTATGCAATCCTATCGCATTTATAAAATCTGATTTCATTTACACTAGCTCTCAATGTATTGTATAACGAAAGTGTTGTACTTATATCTGTTTGTCATTTTCATATTAACTTATGTTAAATCAATGCCCATGATTATAATTCCCATTTATCATACTCCTTTATATTTTTACAATCATATTTTCTGCTTCCCTGAATACTTCCCTATTATATTATAAAATTGTTTAAGTATTTAAAAAAAAAACTGTTGCACTTTTCATACATTATTTTATGCTCTTGTTATAAGCATACCCTCTGTATAAACATGGGTTTCTGAAATTGTCTCCCTTTAAACATGAGATTGGATGAGATAATCCAATTGTGGACGAGGTCTGTCTAGCCGCACTGATGAGCTGTGAAACAGCGAAACAGTACTGTATGTGGATGACTATATATATATATATATATATGCTACTGGTACCATGTAACCCAGTACTTACTGCCTCATGGTCGGGTTACCGGCGACTAAACTGGTTCCCCCACCAGACTTTTTTGGTAAGGAGGGCGGCTAGTCTCCCTGAAGGATTAAAATCAAGACCTTCCAAAGGGCGAATGAACTCTTTTCTGGGTCAACGGCCAACTAGCACCGTGTGTGTGTATGTGTATTGGGATGGAGACGGCTCCTCTAAGCCGTGGTGAAGGCAACCTTTCTAGGAGAAGCAAATCTCGGATATAAAAAAAAACAAAGCGGAAGATCAGTACCCGCATTAAGCTGGTCTGCAGTTTAATTTGTTGCTGGCTATCTTGCTCTTGCTTGTTGCTGAATCTCACCTTTTTGAACCGAAAGAAACTTAGCTGTCGTACAAAGCTAAGACTCTGTAACATCTTTGTATAGATACTCCCTCAGGCATGTGGGATCATGGATATTAAATGAAGGGATTGGCACTCGTCTGACAAGACGTTGCAATCATATATATATATATATATATATATCCTCCAGACTAACATAAAATTGTTCAACAACAAAACTGAAAGCGCATTAAAAAAAAACAAAACTGCTTGATTATTACAACGTTTGTGTTACTTCATATGTTAGTGTAAAAATACTTCATATTAATATCAGTGGGGCGAGAACCCCCCCATATATATATATATATATATATATATATATATATATTTATTTCCTCCAAAATAGTCGTAATTATATGAATAAGTCTGGACACTCAAGGGATAAATTAAGATTAGTACTTGGACTAGTTCTTGTACTTTAATTTTTTTTTCTTTTTTGGGTATTAAATTATTTTAAAAAGTATCCGTTTAGAATGTGATAATCTGCATGAGATTATTTGAATTAACTGCGTCAAGCTTTTCCGTTAGTAGATATTTTTCTAAGACTTGCTCAATTTGCCAAGAAGAGCACATAATTGCCAGCTTCTCACTAAGTACACCTTTCTGTTAATAATACGAAATGCATACACAATTAGAGCTACATCTAAACATTACGGATTCTGATATTAGTTCTTCAATAACATTTGAATAAAAACATGATTCTGAAATAAATACATTCTACAACCATATAAATTCAAGATATTTAATATTCATGTTACATTTAAATATTCTGTTCTTACTTGAGAGTAACCACCTATCAAAGTGCGAAGGCCACTCGAGAATAAATGTTAATAAATATAAAATGGTAGTGCAGTAATTAGTAAGTGTTTATGAAATTGTATTGAAAAAAATGACTAAGCCATTAATAGTTTGCCCATATGATCGATTATTTCGGTATAACCTGGACAAAGAAAAGACTGGTATACAAGTATTACTCTTGTAATAGAGGGCAAAATCAAGGAGTGTTATATAGAATATATACGTGTTTGCATGTCATTTATTTGAGTTATTTTGTGTTCCAGTGAGAAAAAAAAATCAGTAGTTCGAATATTATAACGTGTTCACACACGCATTCATCAATATAACACAACACCAATTTAAAAACAATCAGTTCGATCGCATTGCATCACATTAGGGCATTTTATATCTAAGCGTAATTGAGGTGTCGATATAAAAAAATCGTGTCATATCGAGCTTCAGATTTTTGGGCAAGATCACTTTTTAATGTCCTGCCACGAATCCCGGGTTCCTCGTAAAATTAACTTTCAATCTATGTGTCTAGACTAAAAAAAGTGTTTGAGTGTTGAGATGTTTTGTTTCCCCTCAATACAATATCGAATTCGAGTTCTTATTACACACAAGAGACAGCAATAAAAATGTATTACGTTGTTGGTCGTAATAATAACGTCTGTGGGTTTATCACCGATATAAACCCCGATCTCCCGTCATCTCAAACTTACTGTGGATGTTTTATTCATATTTCCTTTTGTTGTTAGTATTTCGTTTTACATAAACCAATCTGCTGACACTAGATAAGTTTATATCCAACTAATCTTAGCTTGGAAGTATAAACCACCAAATAAAAACTAATGCCATTGTTTTTGCAACCTAAAAGGTGCAGAAAATCTCGTAGGAATTAACCTCCGACTGCCATTATTTTGATCTATAACTCTTGAGCTTTTTCTCTTACCATTTCCTACAGAAATGGTTCTATTTTGAACGGATATAACCCAACCTCTCTACCACTATTTTTATACTCTCTCTCATATATATATATATATATATATATATATAGTAATTTATAAAATATAAATGGCGATTAAGCTACACTGAATTCCTCAGGCTTATGCGCAGAAGCCTGAGGAGTCCTAGAGTGGATGAAATGCGGAATATTCAGTGTAGCTTAATCGCCATATATATTTTATAAATTACTAACTAGCTCAACCTACGTATTGAGCACTTTTGAAGTAAATACTTAAAGTTTACGCATAAATCTATACTTTCGTATATTAATTTTATGTGAGTAAATTTAGTTATGTTACAGATCAGAAAACTCTCGGTATCATCGGTTTCAACTGCGATGCAAAAGCCGACCAATCCATGGTCGCTAATATCCGATTAAATTCGGTATTAGTTTATAACTGATCTAATGAAAAAATTGGTAAACAAAACTGATGGGTACAGACACCAACAACGCCTGCAATGTCCGATATTAGCGACCTAAATTGGTAAGTTTTGTATCACCTTTGAAACCGACGGGACTGTTTATTCTTGCTTTCTGTATAATATATCTACATTGTTCTTTTATCGATTTTCATCAAAATTAAATAATTTGCTGGGGTTCTCCTAGATTCACACACATACTCTTCATCTCTCATATATATATATATATATATATATATATATATATATATATATATATATATGTAAATGCAACTTTGTCTGTGTTTGAATGCGCTCCTTATAGACTCCTGTACGGCTTGAATTGCTTTTCTTTAAAATTTACAGAACGTCTGTGCATAAGTCTGAGAATAAGTTTCTCAGATTAGTCTTGATAAGTGAAACTTGTATTTTAATTATTCTAGCATCGGTAAATAAATTTTTATCATAGCCGTTTATCAATGAGTGAACTGGCCGTGAAAATTCTGCAGTGAGTAAGTTGATAGTGTTTTTCTAGTCTTTTTATGCATGACGTAGGTTCAAACTCTGCGCGTAAATTGCTTGTTTTCATTAACTGCAAAGAATTATTATAAAACTTGATATTTACGTATTTTTAATGACGTCAGCTGTAGGTTCCAACCCCAGATATAAAACTTAATGTGTTTTTTTTTTTGTTCATTTTCTGGAAGAGGTTTATGTAAATAAGCTTAAAAAGAAACAATAGGTTCTCTACAGTGCAATGTAGAATTACATTTCAAGTTCAAGCATGAATGCATGTGAATCTTCCTCCCGG
The DNA here is from genome assembly GCF_053919585.1 of Euprymna scolopes. Classification (NCBI taxonomy): domain Eukaryota; kingdom Metazoa; phylum Mollusca; class Cephalopoda; order Sepiida; family Sepiolidae; genus Euprymna; species Euprymna scolopes. Next base: position 99,835,134 of record NC_136506.1, read on the forward strand.
TCGATTTACATGGATTTTTATCACAAAAATATAAGTGTAAAAAAATAAAATGAAGTCAATCCCGGGCAACACCGCGTCTCCCTGCTATTATATATATATATATATATATATATATATATATAGGAGAGAGAAATGCATAGATTTAGATCGTTTAATATTCCTTATGCCCTACTTAACAAAACTACCATCGAAAAGAATGTTTTTAAAACTTTGTAACGCTAATGACATCGGAAATTTTCGTAGTCTGTGTTAGTATCGGCTCTACGGGCTTTGTTTGTCCACTAACGTAATGCATCATCACTAAATAAACTTTTCGTTTTCAATAGACATTTTTTTTTAAATTTCAACTCTTGATAAAATCAAAGAAGTTTCTTCTCGTTCATACATATATGCAAATAAATTGAAAAAAACTATATGTTTACGCATGCCAAATTTTATGAATACATGTCGTTTCATTTCAAATTTCTTTTTCATTGACTTAAACATGAGTGAACGCGCCTTTTCTGTTTGATTCCAGCTGATGGTGCAAATCTTTTGTAGTCAGAACTATATACATTATCAGTAGCGAAATGGCTCGGTAATTATGAATACGAAACCATGCAATAATTAAGATGTATTTCAAGGAGTGCTAATGTCAGACGCTCTCTGCTATTAGTTTATAAAAGGAATCTCATAATAACACTATTTTTAATTTGTTATAAATTTTATAAAAATGTCCTATGCTTTCTTTATCCAACATTAATTCCATAAACTATTTTAAAACGGATTTGTTCTTCTTAGATTCAATTGTTTTCAATATTGATCGTTATTTTTCTTTGTATCCTTTCCATTTATCCATAGATTGATATTTTGCCATTAATATATTTTTAATATCCATTTAAGTCGTTCAGCACAAATATTACTTTCTAAGTATTTAAATAAAGACATTTACAGGCATGAAAAAAATTCATTGGTATATTCCGTTGTTTAGAAATGTATTTATTTTTCTATGTTTTGATTAGACATAGAAGAGATTGTAAATGATACCAGATTTGCCACATGAGAAAATGAATGCCTCTGTAAGAGTGCTTGAACGTATAATTTCGAACAAGATTTTCGCAATACACAAATGCACTTCCAAGTCGGTACAGCCCAATTCCATGGGCAAGAAGTGTAATGGAGGCATAGACGTCTGTTACAGCAATACGACATATATGCAAATAAATTGAAACGGGAGGTGACGTAACAGCGGAGAAAAACACTCAGAAAAAAACTAACTATTCAACGCACGTATTCGTACGAACATAATTTTTCGACAAAATTCAACCCGAACTTTGAGCAAAAAAAAAATGATTGTAAGCCGATCTACAGACATATCAATGAAACTTTAGAAGATAGATGTAGAACCACATGAGCAGCAACAGAAACGCGTCTCGGCGAGGGATTCGAAAACTTGGATTCGTTGAAACAAAGATATTCGTAATACCTAGATGCAGGCGTAGTTTGGAAAACCCCATACATAGATGACTTTTATTTCAAGCCAAGCCGAAAACCTACTTAAAGAATTAATGATATTTATGAAGCGTTTGGCCCGGCACATCAGAATGTTATTTTTTATTATTTTTTTTGAGAAATTTCGTGGCGGCGACGAGTTTTAAACGTAGTGGTTTGCCATCGAAGTTTGAATATTCAAGAAATGTAGTCGAAAAAAATTAACGCAGAACTGTTCGAGAACTTCTAAGTCATACGTAACGTATAGTGCGATTTACAAAGATTAGAACAAAATAAAACTTGATAAAATGGTTCCTCATGATTAGAACGACAAATAAAAGAAACCTCGTTATGAAGAGCGATCTTTGCTTTCACGCAAAAAGAACGTTTCTCCAACGGGTAATAAAGTGCGATAAAAAGTGAACAATTTATGATAAAAGACTACGCCCAGGAAAAAACTTAAAGTACATTAACTCCTTTCTAACAAGCCTGCTTACAAACTTAGTTCCTTACACACTTAGTTGCTTCCACTGCATGAGCTTTACTTACCCCTTTATTCAGTAACAATGAAATAGCAATGTCCCTTAATCACTTTGAGGAGTATAACTATTCAGCAGATATATAACCTCTACAAACTAACCCAGTAGCATTAACTAACCACGTGGGGGTCGCAGAAATCCTAGATTAGGACCAAGGGTCGGGGCAACCCCTCTCGGTGCTGATGGACCCAGATCTTCCCAGAGCATCCGTCTAGGAGAAGGAAAAGTCTGAAAGTAAACCAAGGGGGAGGGAGGCCTCTTCAGTCTTGGATGGCAGCGTTCCTAGACTCAAGAAAATTACCGGTTTGCAAACCTAAACTGCTTAAGGAGTAGATAGGCTCTGTCTATCGCCCGGCTTCTATAGTCCTTCTTTGCCTATTAGTCAGGTGCAGAGGCGCTAACACAGTGATTTGACAGAAACGGTGGTAGATCTTGTTTCTTATCTAGGGCAATGAACGCTGTTTTCCCCACATCCCTACCCTAAAAACTGGGCACTTGTGAGTGCTTGAGCACCACATATGCCTGTGCAATTAGATTGGGTTGAACTTCTTGTGATGGGTTGCCGGTACCGGATTGACAGTTCCTGGCTGTTTCCAACTGGTAGAACAGGTGCTCTAACTCATTGGTAGCGCTTAGAGCGGCTGCTCCATCAACAGTTGTATAATATCGGGATGCTTGTAGTGCCATGCCGCGCATGAAAAGGGACCCTGCACTCATTCCAAGTGGGCTTTCCTTAGGCCACACACCTAGTTGAGGAAAGGTCAACTGAGGGTCTTGTGTTGCGTGTTTGATACTCTGCATATCCTCCTGTTCAGCTCCCATATACTGAAACTCTTTAAAATATGATGACAGTACAATCTAAAAATAAGCTTAAACCAGGCTTAGGGTCAAGCAAATCCAATTTGCCTCCTCCCTTGAGGCTTGCATTCACGAACATCCGTGGGCTTAGAACTAATTTAGCTGATGTTGAAGCATTTATCCTAACAAATACCCCAGATATCTTCACTAAGTAAGACTAACCTGCACTCCTCCATCCCTCTAACTACTTTAACATGTCTGGATATCTCACACTCTGCCGTAAGGACTCTGACAGAAACACGCAGGGACTTGGAGTTTACATTCGTAATACCCTTCCCTTGACTAGAGTAATAAACCTAGAATCGGACGATCAAGCCTTTATGTGCTTTAAAATTAACATGCAACACAACATTAGCTACTTTTATTTTCTCTACCGCTCTCCCTCGACCCAGGACTGCACCATAATAAACAAAGTCTCTGACAGCATACACAACACTCTCCCTCGACATTAGCGCACAAGTAGATGTATTTGGTGACTTTAATGCCCACCACAAAAACTGGCTTGGATTCTCTACTTCCAAATACGCAGCGGGCATCACAACACCTAGCTTCTTTATATCAAACTCCCTATCACAAATTGTTACGTTTCCAACCCGTTTCCCTTACCAGCAAGAACACGAATCGCTTCAATATCTGTTTTTTTTACCATAGTTCCCGATGATTGTATGACAAATGCCGACAGCCCACTTGGGAACGCTGATAATGCAGGGATAATGGTAGAAATAACCCTCAATCTAGAGCCAAAACTAGAGCCAGTGCTCAAAATAACGAGATATTATGAAAAGGCTGACTGGGAAGCTATCAGATCTTATGGGAAAAATATTCTCTTCCTGCTGAACACTGCGCAAATGAGACCAGTGAATGTTTCATAACTGCAATTCAAGCACATGCCCCCATGCGGAAATTTTATAGCAAGCCCTTCTCTCACCAAGGATTTACTTGGACTTGCGCAACTGCCATTGCTCAAAGACAGCATGCGTACCAGTTTAACCGACATAATCCAGTTCAAACACAGAAGTATATAGAAGCTAAAGCAAACTTTAAGAAAGAAATAGCGACAGCTAAGAGAATTTACTGAAACCACTAAAAAACGCATCGAAGCACAAAAATAAGGAACTCGTGACTTCTGGAAAATCTACAACGGTGTAGTAAATGGACAACCAACAATTCCCCCACTAACCAACAATCACGAGGTTGTTTGCTCAGCAACCGAGAACGCTAACATGCTTGCCAGTCTTTTTGCCACACTGGACCCTCTCAACCACCCCAACCTGGTTTTCCTATGAAGACAGATGCCAGGCTAGATGATCTGAAAATCACCCCTGCTCAGTTTCATGCTATCATAAAAAATATTGACACTTGAAAAGCATGTGGACCCGATCTCATCCCAGCTGTGCAATTAAAAAAGTGGTTAGCCGAAGTAGCTCCTGTTCTCTCTAAACTCTACAACAAATGCCTTAATGAATCTTACTTGCAGGGCTGTTGGTAAACTGCTACTGTGGTACCAGTATTCAAGAATTCTGGCGAAAGAACGGACCCATTAAATTATCACCCTATTAGCCTCCTCCCTGTTTTTGCCAAAATATTTGAGACCATAATTAACCATGCTCTAGTCAATCATCTTACAGATGCTAAACTTCTGACTGACCAACAATATGGATTTAGACAAGCTCGTTCACAGCAGACATCCTCACAGTATTCTCTGAACGTATATACCATTCACTGGACAAAGCCGGGGGGGGGCAGAGCGGCAGTTCTGGATATATCTAAGGCTTTTGACAGGATAGGAAAATTAGATCATACGGTATCACTGTATATTACTTAACATAATTAAATCCTTAGATAAGAGAAAAATCCAGGTTGTCCTCGGTCGTACATCTAAATATAAATGTGGGGGGTGCCCCAATGGTGTATCCTTGGACCTCTGTTGTTCCTTATATTCATAAATGACCTCCCCGACAAAATGACCTCTGAGATGGGTATATATGCTGAGGACACCACCCTCTATAACAGACACGACAGGAAAAATGAACATATATCTAAAGTAATGGCAGAAACACTAGAGGATGACCTCCAATTTGTAATGGAATGGGGACAAAAATGGATGGTCACGTTCAATGCCACCAAGACTAAACAAGTTTCCTTCAATAATTACAAGAAACCTTATAGCAGTGGCCAACGAACTGTACTGACGTGGAGAAGTTCAAGTGTAATGTGAACCGACATCTTGCTACCCAAATTCCTAAACTGTACCCTAATAAATATGGCCCCTGATAGTAGCCCCCTACACCAAAGTTGCAAGGTGCCTTGTTTGGGGGGAAAATGCAATAAAAACATAGCTCAGTGGTTATATACCGATGAAGTTCAACGACACTTACTGAAGCTAGAGTTGCACCAAAAGAAGCCATGCTGACTATTTCGCGGTTTGCAACCGGTCTCCTATTAGTTTTTTTTTTTTTTTTTGTGGCTAAACCATTATGGCGAAATACTTTCAACAAATGATCAAACGCATCAAGGACTTCGACAACAAAACTCAGCATTTGTCAATGGAGAAGGAACGATTCTTAGCCGCAGGTTGCTAATCCGATACTACAAAGGTTGAACATAATTTTGCTACGAAACTCTGACTCATCCGCCATACACTCCAGGCCTTTAATTTCCGACTACAAATTTTTAAGCATCTCGACAACTTTCTGCTTGAAAAATGCTTCAAAAACGTAAGCGATAACTAAAATCGCCTTCAAACACTTCATCGCCACCGAAAGGCAAGACCTTACGTTACTGTCATAAACACGCTTGTTTTGCGTTTGCACAAAATATTTTCATTCTGATGGTGGTTAAAAAAAAAACACGCAAGAAATTCCTTCTTCAGCTGATAGAATATATTAGTCCGAGCTTTAGTAACTACAGCGAAAAGAAGTCCAGGACGACTATAAACAATGCAGAGATAAGCGGAGACCACATGCGACACGTTTTATTTTTAAATGGCCATTTATTTAAGTACAGACCAGTATAAACAGTGCTTTACTTCGAGATCTAACGGCAATCGGCGTGTTAGTATGTCGTACGGAACTTCAAGTACAATTTAAATATCTAAAACGAAACCTATGAAATAATTAATCACATCTAAAGAAAAACGTTTTCTACGTCAAAAAAAGCTGTTCAGATGAATAAATATCGTCTTAACTAGCAAGCAATATTCTGATAGGTTTCATACAAATCTTTAAAAAATGATTCATTCATTTTACATAATTTGACAGGGGGGCATCAAATAAAACTTAAAAATTATACGTCTATAAGCAATTATTCATTTAAAGAACTATTGTTGGAGAAAATATTTTCGTTTACGATCTAAAATAGATGCACTAATTCTAGACACATGGAATTATATGCTTGAAAATCCTGAACCAATAAAATTCGACACGGAACGCATGTTTTTAACATTGTTTTCAAATTAAAATTACAGAAAAATTTACTTTTACAGATGACGCTTAAGTTTCACCTTCTACAAATATACATCTTAATCTATGTACGTATGTATGTGTTAAAAACTTTCCCCAACGTAAGACAAGTGCATTCATACTAACGCAAATATCTTGTGTTATGGTGACGATGAAAGATCTGAAGACGTTTTTATATAGCTTAGATTTGAGAAATAAAAACCCTCATGCGGTAAGTTTTCGAGGTGCTTAAAAGTGGTAGGCGATAGGTGACAGGATTGAAGAGCACGGCGGATGAGTTAGTTTCGTAGCTGAATTAGTTCAACTTTTTCAGGCTCGGTTAAGCAACGTCCGGTCGGTGATTGAGAAAAAATATTTTTTGTTTTTTATTATTGTCGATGTTTTTTATGCATTTCATCCATTTGATGACCGTATTCTCCACCGTAATGGGTTCGCCTCCAGTGAACGAACTCTAATAGATGAGATCAATTGTATGCCCTTCCTTTGGTGCAACTCTGGCTTTGGGAAGTGTTGTGGAGCTTAGGCGGCGTAGAACCATTCCGCAAAGCGTCTCCAGTTGTAAAAAATGTAATTGCAATTCCCAACATTCTCACAAAACAATTTGTTCGTGTTGCGCAAAAGAACGGGTGCCACTTAACGACTTTTTTGTCCTTCAATTCGCAGGACACCTGTTTATCAAGTCTGTCTTCCTAATCGTCGTATACGTTACGTCTATTTAAAAGTTCTCGAATATTGTGTGTGAAAGGGATTTGACTAATGCTTTACTTAACTATTGCTAACAGCCGATGGTTGACCACTGATCTTCAGGACTCTCGCCGATTCGACGAAATATCTTTGTGCTGGGCGTTCAGTGGGTGTTGCTGGGCTAAGAGCTTCTTACATATCGCGAACAGTTTCAGCAGCTTTTCATACCTTGCTCTAATGAAATAAAACAATGCGAGTTTGCATTTTCCATCTTATTTACAAAGTTCTAAAAAGAAAATATAATTGTTTTAAATCGATTGTTTAGATAAATGATTAGATAGAGCGACAGTCTCTTTATAATGATGTATAAAGTATATTTAAACGAAATCTGATTTGAAAATACATTTGAAATCAAAATTAAAAATTCCGCAATAACTTTCTTCTAAACCTAAAACACCTTGCTTATTCTAACTCCCTGTATTTACACACACGTATGCACCCTCTCTCACTCTCTCTCTCTCTATATATATATATATATATATATATATATATATATAATGTAGTTTGCTTGAAGCATTGTTGAAGAAAATTATAAGGTAAAATTAAAAGCCAATAACAATGCGAGATTTTTTTTTATATAGAGTAAAATTAAATGAAAACAAAAGAAATAAATTTCTTTTTTTGTTCTTTTTCACACAAATTTTAACTCTAAACAGTATTTTTTCTGTTGTATTCAATGGTGTTATAAATCTCAATATATTTCAGACCTATTAGTCCTTTTTCAAGAGAAGACAGCGGAAGAGTGTTCAAAATTGGAAAAGCAGCTATAGAGTTCGCCACGTGATACCGTGAAATATAGAACAAAAAAATATATATATATATGATTTGCGTGTACGATTTTATTTTAGGCATAACCTTGTTTGATACAGATTAAAGTAAACCTAACTACGTATATCCTATTCTAATGCAAGAAAATGATTTTCTATGGGTATATTCTTGAGGTATTAGTTATTTAGTTTTTGAAATACTTTATCATGCTGATATGTTTTGGAAGTTGAAATTCTCTTAAATAACTTTATGATCTACTCATATAAACAGAATATCAGACCTAATTTTTTTATACCTGATACGGCTACATTTATTCGTTATTTTATTTGTAATTATCATATATGAATACATGTATGAAACAGAAAATATGGATTGTAGATCTAGGGAAATTGTACTTGTTCAAATGTTGCCTTTGTCACATTCATTTTTATTAGAGTATTTTGTTTATTCCTCTGAAGTCAGTTACAGAGCTTTAGTTTGGTGGGTATTTTCATGGGTCTAACGATTCGCGGTAATACGCGATTTAGTCTATTTCTCAAAAAAAAAACCTCTGCCATATATAAAACTCTGAAATATATCAAAACTACCTTAAACAAAACGTACTGTTCTTAATATCAATTAATAAAAAAAAACTATTACATTATGTAACTGATGAAGGGAATAAAACTCTTAAATTATATGAAAAAAATCTAGAACATCTTTGCAATAGGATTGATCCTGAATCAGAAATAAGCTATATACTTACCAGATCCTACTACCTAGATTATTGTAGAGATATTCCCGAAAATATCTAACGTACACATTTTCAAATTTATACTTAAAATATAATACAATGAAGATTGATTTAATGGGGTCATAGACAGAAATGCAGTCTCAGCCGCAAAATACATGCAATAATACCTCGGCGAATAAGACTACCAGCGGGACCTGTGTAAGTTCCACAGGGGACTTATACAGAATGCCAACATCAATATATTACCTATGCATGTTTACTGTAAATGGAGGCGCTCTGTTATTATTATAGCTTTTCTTAAAACTGCAAAAGTGTCTATCTCAGCTAACGCGAACGCCGGTAAATCCCGGTCATAAAGTACGCTTAAATGATATATTACTTTTTGCAGATTCCGTATATATTATATGGTTAATGTTCTATTATGTTATAAAGTTGTAATTAAATATATATATATATATATATATATATATATATATGTCTTAGGTTCCTTAGCTTGAATCGAACCTCATATATATATATATATATATATATATATATACTCGGGTTTTTTTTTTTATATTCAAAAGTAATGGACTAATGAATTCAACGAGGTTGTTAGATAGTGCTCAATAAAAAGAGCGGATAATACTTGTTTATTGTTATATAAACATGCTCACATCCCGCTGCTACAAATAGCCACTTGTTTCAATCAAACAGATATCATCAGGCAGCGACTTGACTATTCAAAAGTTCAATGAATAATCTTAATAAGGTTATTCATTGAACTTTTGAATAGTCAAGTCGCTGCCTGATGATATCTGTTGTTTGATTGAAACAAGTGGCTATTTGTAGCAGCGGGATGTGAGCATGTTTATATAACAATAAACAAGTATGTATATATATATATATATATATATATATATATATATACACTAGCGAGGGTACTCGGCGTTGCCCGGGTGTTTGGATGTATGTGTGGTTTTCGGTAAATCAACACTCCGGGGGGGGGGAGTAAAATAATAAAAAAAAAAGTTTTGGTAAGTATGATGATCGAACCCGAACCCTTGCGGCAAAGTTGGAAATTAAAATGAAAAAAATGTGCGACGTTAACCATTGGGACACTGCGACATACTAACGGAAACACGTTTGAATTTAACTATTTAGACTTGGCAGGTGCACGTTTTTATGACTGAGGCCAACTTTGACTGCAGGGTAGTATTTCATTGCTGAGGGAACGCTTTTTTATTTTCCCAATATATTGGGGGGACTAGTTCCCCATAAAATCGGGATTGTCCAAATTGAAGCGCAATGATCTGATATAAGGAAACAATTTCCACGTTGACCAAATCTGATTGCTTTCGGACATTTCCGGCGGTCGCGACCGGAAAGAATACCGCCAGAATTAGTGTCGCTTTTATTATACGAAAATGCCTTATTCACATGCGGCGAGAGAAAAATGTTGAATATTTATCTTTTCAAAGTCGAGCAAATTCAAATGACAGGCGACATCCGTTAACTCGTAGATATGATTTATGTGATATAAGGTTTTAAGTTGTGAACCGACTGACCGCTTCTTGGAAAAAAAACGTTTTTGGACATACAGAACGCGAACATACACACATACACACACATATATATATATATATATATATATATATATATATATCAATAAAATTAAGCCATAACCGAAACCAAAACTTGATAAAATTATTTATAAATATCATGATTTTAAGTGCAACAAGCTATAGTTGAAACCATAATCAAAACTTATGAAATATTCTTGATAAAATTATTTATGACAAGAAATAGAATAACATTACAATTTCCCGACCTGGATGTAAGAGTGACACACAAAAGTACACACACGCTATCGCATTAATGTCTATAACAACCCATATTATTAATTAGAACAGTAAAAATGTAGGAATATTCTATTTTATTATAACAGAAAATATAAAACATTATTTTCTGATTAAATAAATTGACAATAACTGGTGGCATAGTATCACGGGGACAGAAGAAATGCTACACTATCTGCTGCCAAAATTGAGCGTTTAAAAAGTATGTTAATCAAAAAATGTATAGAGGTTTAGATTAAGGATTGCAACGGTATGCTTTTGCCGTGTGACAGAAAACAAGCATGTTTTAATTTGACATTTTTTGACACGTGGCAGGTTATTTATGTATAGTAGCACAGTTGTTTAAAAACTTTAAAATCAATTTTCACTCCAAACAAGGCACAGAGACCCTTTTAAGTAGGGGGCCACTATCAGAGACGCAATTTGCAGGGGCATTATGACGGGAGATGAGTAGCAAGATGTTTGTTCACATTACACTTGAACTTCTGCATATCAGTATAGTTGGGAAAGCAGAATCCTTGAAGTGAGTTCAAAAACTTGCAGTTCTGGGGAAGAAACTATTGCAGTAAAAAGGCATTCTTAAACCTAGAGATCTCTACTGTAAAAAGGTGAGACATAGCTGCTTGCCGGGGTAGTCACGTCGAGGAGGTACAAGTGCTTGTAGTTCGTCAGAGCATTCCCCATTAAAGTATTTGTAAAACAAAGGGATGCAATATTTCGTCGATGGGACAGAGGCTGAAGCCTAGATGACAGTTTAGGACCTATCAGGTTGGCGACTCTTTTGATCCCTGTCCAGGTGTGAGATACAAGCGGCAGATGCATCAGTCCAAATATGACAACAGTACAGGTATGATTCGCGTATTTATATAAAAGAAATGTGCAAATTCTGAGACAGCACACGATGTAGAAGAATAATATTCACTTTTAAACTTTAAAAAAGTTATTTAGGAATTGTTGAACTTTCGTGCCAAAAAGCAATTACCAATCATAATTAGAAAAACATAATTAATAATTCTGGAAATGTTGCTGGAAACGTCTTTTTGTTCATTGTTTTAATTGTTATTTTAGTGTAAAACATAATCACGACGGAATAACAGATTTGTCATAATTAAGCTTTTCAAACTAATAATGAATATTTTCGTTTTCATGTTTGTCTTAAAAAACATTCTTTGCATAGAAAATATTAAATGTCATATTTCTGAGCGAACAAGAACTGACAATGGAATTCGTTAGAAATTTTAACTAGCAAAACCTGTGGAAATTCCACGGTATTTAAAAATCTTTTAAGACACTTTATAAAGTGAATTAAAATCATAACAAAATTAGCGCCAACTTTAGAAAATTTTTCGCAAATTTTTTTAACCTTGGAAATCTAAAAGGAATTGATTTTAAAAATTAGATTTCATTCAATACTAAATTCAACACGCCCCCTTTTTCATGCTGAATAAATTATAAAGGAACATGTCAATTAACCCGCACAGTTTTAAAGATAAATAATAAAAAAAAAACTATCGGTCTTCACTTAACAGTACGTTTTTTAATTATAAAAGATAATAGCCAATTGAAAACCCAAAGTAGGAAGCCATGTTTTAACATTTTAGAGTATTATGTGTAACTGATAAAGAGGTACTAAAATGGGGGGGGTAATCGTTTTCCATTAATTTATGTTTAGTGATGGTTTTGGTGACACTGGACTTTCGGATTTATAAATTAATAATAGGATCATGAATCGCTGTAGTCGTCGATTTTATTAATGAAAAGTTTAAAAACATCACAATACGTCGTTTTGGTTCTCAAAAAAATAAGGCACATAGCTAGAAATAGCCGTGTTAATAATCATCATTGTGACATTATAAACAGTTATTTACATAGGTCTTCAACGTTTTATTATATTCTACTCGATGGGGAAGCCACATCAAAATAAACACAATGGTGTAATGTTTCTATAAATTAAACATGATTTACGAATATCTGCATCATAATATCACCTTTTACTTTATGTGTCTATTCTAAAGTCTTAAGATGCACATCCCAAACTCAAATTGAAATACTAGCATCAAGATGGTCAGTCAAAATATAAATCAACAAGATATAGGCATAATAATATAATGCCTAGTATCCTGACCAGGGGTTACTCGTTTAAACAGTTAATGCCTTTGGAATCAAATAATTATCCGAATTAGGAATTTTAAGATAAATATTTTAGTTATTAACATTGCCTATTTTTATCTTTGTATTTTTTTTACTTGTGAATGTAGTTTCCTCTAATTTAAAAAAATTGAAAAGCAGAAAGATGACATGACCACATACCTCGCTTACTGATTATGTTTGATTTTTTTGCACCTTCTTAGAGTAATAAGTTAACAACTGCTAAAAAAATTTAAAAAACCCATAGCTCCGCTATATCTCACTCCCTATAACAAATTGTTACGTTTCCAACCCGTTTCCCTGACCAGGAAGAACACGCATCACTTCTAGATCTGTTTTTAACCACAGTTCCCGATGACTGCATAACGAAGGCCAACAACCCACTCGGGAACGCTGATCATGCAGTGATAATGGTTGAAATCGCCCTAAACTCTAGACCCAAAACTGAAGAGCAAGTGCTCAAAACAACGAGATATTATAATAAGGCTACTGGGAAGCCATCAGGGAACTAATTAGAGATGCTCCATGGAAAAATATTTTCTCTCTCCCTGCTGAACAATGTGCAAACGAGACCACTGACTGGATCAAAACTGCAATCGAAGCGCATGTTCCCATGCGGAAATTTTATAGTAAGCCCCACTCTCCCCAATGGTTTACGTCGACTTGTGCAACTGCCATTACTCAAAAGCAGCATGCATACCGTAGGTTTAACCGACATAAGTCCAGTTCAAACAGACTGAAGTATATAGAAGCTAGAAATAACGTTAAGAAAGAAATAGCGACAGCTAAGAGAGAATTTACGGAAACCACTAAAAAGCGCATCGAAGCACAAAAACTAGGAACTCGAGACTTCTGGAAAATCTACAACAGTGTAGTAAATAATGGGCAATCAACAATTCCCCCACTAACCAACAATCACGAGGTTGTCTCCTCAGCAACCGACAAGGCTAACATGCTTGCCAGTCGGTTTGCCTCAAACTCCACACTGGACCCTTCCAACCACCCCCTACCTGACTTTCCTATGCGGACAGACGCCACACTAGACGATCTGAAAACCACCCCTGCTCAGGTGCATGCTATCATAAAAAACCTTGACACCTCAAAAGCATGTGGACCCGATCTTATCCCAGCTGTGCTATTAAAAAAGTGCTCAGCCGAAGTAGCTCCAGTTCTCTCCAAACTCTACAACAAATGTCTTAATGAAGCTTGCTTTCCGGGCTGTTGGAAAACTGCTTCTGTTGTACCAGTATTCAAGAATTCTGGCGAAAGGACAGACCCATCAAATTATCGCCCCATTAGCCTCCTCTCACTTTTTGCCAAAATATTTGAGACCATAATTAACCATGCTCTAGTCCATCATCTTACAGACGCTAAACTACTGACTGACAAACAATATGGATTTAGACAAGCCCGTTCCACAGCAGGCATCCTCACTGTGATCTCTGAACGTATATACCATTCACTGGACAAAGCGGGGGAAGGCAGAGCGGTAGCTCTAGATATATCTAAGGATTTTGAAAGGGCATGGCATGAGGGTCTCCTCAGTAAAATCAGATCATACGGTATCACTGGTAGAATACTTAACATAATTAAATCCTTCTTAGATAAGAGAAAAATCCAGGTAGTCCTCGACGGTCGCACATCTAAACAATATGATATAAATGCGGGAGTGCCCCAGGGTTCTATCCTTGGACCTCTATTGTTCCTGATATTCATAAATGACCTCCCCGACAACATTGCCTCTGAGATGGGTATATATGCCGATGACACTACACTCTATGGCAGACACGACAGGAAGACGAATGAACATATTTCTAAAGAAATGGCAGAAACACTAGAGGAAGACCTCCAATCTGTAGTGGAATGGGGACAAAAGTGGTTGGTCGCGTTCAATGCTGCCAAGACTAAACTAGTTTCATTCAATAATTACAAGAAACCCTCTCTACCACCCATAGCAATGGCCAACGACTCTTTATCTGAGAGTCCATCTTTCAAACTCCTTGGCCTAACGTTCACAGGAAACATGAGTTGGAACAATTATATTGAAGGCATTGCCAGGGCATCTGCAAGAAAGGTAGGCTCTCTACCGTGCTAGAAAACTACTAACACCCGAAAGTATCCTGTACCTCTATAAGGCCACCATTCGCCCATGTATGGAGTATTGCTGCCACATCTGGGCTGGTGCATCTGCTACTAGTCTCTCGCTCCTTGACAAGGTTCAAAAGAGAGTCGTAAACCTGATAGGCCCTGAACTGGCATCTAAGCTTCAGCCTCTGTCCTATCGACGAAATGTTGCATCCCTCTGCCTTTTCTACAAGTATTTTAGTGGGGAATGCTCTTACGAACTGCAATCACTTGTGCCCCCACGACGCGAGCACCCTCGACAAACCCGACAGGCTACTAGATCCCACCCCTACACTGTAGAGGTCCCTAGATGTAAAAGATCTTTTTACTCCAATAATTTCTTCCCCAGAACCGCAAGACTCTGGAATTCCATTCCAGGTCCCTGCTTCCCCAACAGTACTGACGTGCAGAAGTTCAAGTGTAACGTGAACCGACACCTTGCTGCCCAAATCCCTACATAGTACCCCAGTAGTTGTTGCCCCTGATAGTAGCCCCTACACCAAAGTGGCAATTTGCCTTGTTTGGGGTGAAAATGTAATAAAAAAAATCACTCGACCATGCTTATCTTAAGGCAAAAGAATCTTAATGGGAAAATAACTTACATTCCCTCACCATATCAATCAACACTCTACAGCTGGGAAAACTAAATTAACTAGCAGGAAATGAATCAAAACTTGAACCAACAATCAGGTGGCAGCTGCGAGCAACGTCTTGGTAACTGACTTTCTCATATTAAAAATTTGCTTGGAAATCTCGCAAATCTGCCAGACTACGTGCAACTCCAGAAAGTCGATTAGTGCTTTGAACATGCTAACAAGGGAGTACACAATAGCAACGTTAAAACATTCTAAAGAAGATAATAAACAAAGCTCTTTGTCCAGATAAGATCCTAGCCATTTTGTGGAAGGACCCTAACATTTTTCAATTACTTCTCTACCTGTGTAACTATGCAAAGCCAACCCACGTTTACCCAATCATCTGACTACGATAGCTAATTATTCCCGTTCCCCAAAATGCGGATTTTACACTACCAATTAATCCTCGCGATATTTCGTTGCTTTCTATAGCAGAAAAAATCTAAGCTTCTTAATTGTATTCACCCAGAAGTTGAGCCTATTCTACGCAAAAACCGAAGTAATTTCCGCCCTGGTGCTCCATCGTTGGACAGATCTTCAGATTATGAAGAATAATTGGATAATTACCTTTCTGCAATAAAACTGCAGCTCTTATCTTTTTTGGACTTAGCTACGCGGTCGGGTGCTTTGCTTATGTTCAAAATTCTTGAACTCTTGGCATACCACTTGAAATAATGGAAGCAACGAAAGTATTGCATACAAACACACGGGTGAGTGTCCTGGCCCCAGATGGTGAAACAGAACCTTTATACATTCTGGCTGGCATCCCCAAAGTGATACACTTGCTCCGTTCCTTTTCATCTTTGTAATAGACTACATCATGTGTATCTCTTCGGATACAGTCAATGACAATGGACTGATCTATCAACCGAGAACAAAATCACGTAATCCTGTACGTTTCATCACTGCTGATTTTGCTGATGACATTGCGCGGTTTTCTGACCTCATTAGCGTCCAGGCACTCCTATCTTCTCTCGAATCAGCAACAAACTGTACACGGATTCACTCACCTGAATGCTACCAAGACTGAGGATCTGCAAATTAAATTCGCAACAATCACGAAATTAAAACCCTCACAAACAACATACTCAAATGTGTTGAAGACTACAAGTGTATAGGATCACATATAAGGAACTCTGAGAAAAACGTTTACATGAGAAAATACGTGGCATGGACTGCTTGTAACAAAATGGATAAAATCTGGAAATCCAATCTCGTTCGCAAATTAAAAACTCGAGTTTTCCCCATACTTGCTAAGCCAATCTTACTTTGTGAATCTAAAACTTCGACTCTTCCAACAAGGCAACAGGCTTGTTTGGCTGGATGATGCACACCTTTCTTTAAAAGGGTATTTAATCTCTCATGGCGAAACCACCCATCTCTAGAAATGATATATTGGACTTACCGATGGTATAAACTTCAGTTTGTTAGATGTGTTCAGTTTGCTGGGCACTTTGCACGTGCCACAGATGGGCGTTTCATCATTTGTATGGTGTAGGCATCGATCATGTCATAATCGATCACAAAAATTAACTTTTACTAGATACGATACAACCGGATACATTTATATCCAAGGAAAATCCTTGGGAGGGGTATGACAGATAGGAATACTGAAAGTGCCTCGTGAGTTCAATCTCGGCTGAGGCCGCAAGATGATTATGAAAGTGTTTCGTATGAAAGTGTTTCTTATGATCGGGTTACGCCGGGCGTCTCCGCTTATTTAGATAAATACTTATTGTAATTTTAACAAAGATACGATAATATCAGGATGTCTCTATTTACGCTGAATATCCAAAGAAAACCAACGCCCATATGGTACATACGAAGGTCTGCTATGGATTTTCCACAGGTCACGCTAGCGAAAATACAGAAACATTGCGACCGAGCGTCGGAGTAAGTTTTTATTTAATTTATTCTCCTTACTCCAATTTAGTCGGATACCAAAGTGATTGTGGGTCTCATATTTCGTAAAGCGACATTAGTTAATCAGAATAAAATCACATTGCACGTGTACCACTAAGAAAACGAACATTATTAAGAATGAATGCTGTTTAGCAAGCGTGATTTTATTTTATTCTTGTTTTTTTAACGAGCTTAACAGAATTAATATCACAATACTGTATGACATTTAATAATTGGGATCAACCTTTCATTTTTAATTATTTTAACAATTATAAAATCTAACATCGTAGGCGGAAATATTTTTATACGTGGAAGCCTTTCAAAGCGTTCTACTTGTGCGCCCTATTTAATAACATTGAATATCTCCATTATATTTCCCGCTAGGGCATTAAGGAAACTTTATTTTTTGTGCATAATAGGGTTCTTTTAATGTAGTACTTACCAACACAACAAACGCCCTCGTGTTTGTGCCTTGTATAGGCATGCGCGACAACAAAACTTGGGTTTTTTAAGCGGAAGTCTCGAGATTGTCAGGAATCTACATGCGCAAGAGAAGGGATTGAGATAGTGGTATAAAGGCAGGTCGAGTGAGAATGTTGTTGTCATTGGACGTTACAGTGACGCATGCGTTAGCAGGTGATTAAGAGGCGGTTTATTTTTGTGTCAAGTCGCGCACCTCTGTTAAGGTGAAGGTCATATTTAATATCTCGCTTCCATAATATAAACCATCGTTAAAATACCTGAAAAAACCGCTATGAATTCTAAGGATTATTTAATGTGCCACGCCTACATCCGGATGACGTTCGTGTAATTGTTATAGACATTCATTTCTTGTAATAATTTTATTAATGCTTCAGAAGTTTTTTCAGTTTCGATAATAGCTGATTATAGGGGATGTCCGGTCTTGCCCGTGTTTTTTGGAGGTGTGGTGAGCAAAAACAAGTGGTAGTAGACAGGCAGGCTCGACCCCGTTACGCGCAAGCGGAAAGGAAAGTGGAAACAAACCCGACATTTTACCGCTACGCTATGCCGCGGCAGGAAGTAAAAAAACATTCAAATTTAGCGATGTCAATCATAAAGTTGACTAGCATGAATGGATATTTAAGTGAATGAGTTCATGCAGGCACATAAATTAACGTGTGACTGCAGACCAGTTTCGCTTCCAGTTTTCTGCCGATGTATTTGTTTCCTCACAATATTTGGGAGAACTAGCTGCTCAAAAAAGGGAACACTGGCAGTGTCCAAATAGAAATTGTCTGATATGAAGGTTTCCCTCACATTGACCAAAGCTGATTGTCTTGAAGGCTCGGCTAAGAAGGACAAAGATTTTTGTTACGATTAGTTTCCTTTAAGACGACAAAGACAAACACTCGAAATAGGGATGTTTTAAGTCTATCAATATATAGACGACGTCCGTTTTCGAATCTGAGATATAATGTAGTCAGTATAAGGGCACTACTCCAAAACAATAGCCTTACCCAGATGTTTGAAAAAAAAAACCGTTGGATTGCATACAAAAAAGTGCTCGCCCATTTTGCCTTTTCTATAATCGACTACGGGGGTGTTCGGGGAGTGGGCTGTGTTTGGGGGAGGGGGATGAAAATAAATATGATAAAAAAGACTAAAAAAAAAAAAACGGAACATAATTGAAAAAAAAATTGGTAGGTCGGAAGGATCGAATCTTTTAGTTAAAGGTGGAAAATAAAGTTAAAAAACCCCTGATATGTCCCCGCTCGGACTGCAAATAAGAGTCTAAGAAAAACCTTTGAATTTAAGGATTAAAAACTGAATGGACATTTATGTATGAATTTAATTTTTTGATTTGTTAAACAATCTTTTGCTGGTTTTTATTCTCGAAGATGTTGAAGGGCAAACCAGCTCCGCATAAAAAGGGAATTGCCCAAATTGAATAGCAATTGTCTGATAGGTGTTTCTGCCGCATTGATCAAAGCTTTATATTTGTTTCTGGAGGTTCCTGGCAGGAAACCCGTGAACACTTGGTATTTATTTCTTTCCTTACGAGAGTAAATTAGGCATGAGGATGTTTTTTAATGTGGAGAGGGGAAAGGGGGACAATGTTCCCAATCGAGGAAAGGGGAGTTGATACTGAGAGCCTATTGGTATATAGGTGCGCCCCTACGTAAAACAGAAACTTATTGCAATAACGTAAATGGTCTTTGATTGCAGTACAAGGGGCGATCAATAAGTAATGCACCTGACCCACTTCCCATAGTAGAAAGCAACGAAACTTGGAGCAGTTATTAGTCTTTCTCTACATAGGAACCACCCAGAGTTAGGCATTTCTACCATCGTTTGATGCAGCTGTGTAAAACACCCGGGTTGGTTCTCCAACCACGGCGTGACTTCAGAAATCAAGGCTGCATTATCTGGGAAACGCTTTCCTCTCAAAAACAACTTCATGGCTGGGAAGAGGTGATAGTCAGAGGGTGCAACCTCAGGAGAGTAGGTAAGATTAGGAGGATTTCATAACCACACGCCTGTGCTTCTGATCTAACTACATGCGAGTTGTTGACCGGAGCATTGTCCTGCAGGAGGAGGGTACCTTTGCTGATCTTGCCGGTCCTCTTGATTTTGATAGCTTCTCTTAATTTCCTCAAAAGTGAAGCATAATAGCCTCTTGTAATTGTTGTACCCTTTGCGAGGAAATGTCATCACTATTCCCGCCTGGTCCCAGAAGACTGTGAGCATGCCCTTGTCAGCGGAGGGCTGTACCCTTGCCTTCTTTGGAGGTGGTTAGTCCAAGTGCTTCCACTGCATTGACTGACTTTGGTCTCTGGATCGTAGTGATGAACCCAGGTTTCATCCTGTGTAATCAGTCTTTTGAAAAATATTGCCTAATCTTCTTGGCACATCTCCAAATTCATCAAGCACGCGACGCTCTCGCTTCTGGAAGAGTGTGAGCAACCTGGGAATCTATCTGCCAGACACCTTTATACAGATGCATTTCATCAAGTCTCCTGTGGTGTACGTCCTTTCAAATACAAAAACTGGATCACTGCTCGACATTCAACAGGCTCCATTCCACACCTGACTCAATTCAAACACCTGTAAGAAAGAAACCACAATTAGTTCAAAGCTGTAATTTGCTACATAACCTTTAAACCATTGCACATGGCAAATCTCAGATCACCCAACTGGAAGTGGGTCAGGGGCATTACTTATTGCACACACCCTCATATATGCCAGAACAAATTCTACACGAAAGTGATTCGATCTTGGTAAAAATTTCAAGTCCGTCAAAAAGACTGGACACTGCGTATGTATTTGCTTCCACCCGAGAGCGAATTAAGATATGAGGCCGTTTTATTAATGTGAAGAGGGGAAGGGAAAAGGGAGACCAGCTCCCCAAGCAAGGCAAAGGCAGCTCGTCATTCGAGTCTCTTCGTATATAGGGTTGCCCCTACATGGACCAAAAACTCATTCCCACAATGACAATGGTCTTTGATTGTGGTATCTGCCGGAATGATACTACACGAAGGTGATTTGATCTTGGCAAAAAGGCCGTGCCCGGACAAAATGACGGGATAGCCTTTTGTGATTCCCCACTGAGAAAATTAGATACAAGGCCTTTTTTAATATGGATAATGAAGGGGAGAAGGACCAGCAACCCCGAATAGTTACAATTGGTATGAAGGTTTTCCCCCTACATTTATTAATAAATTATTGTTACAAGAGCAATCGCCTTATGTGGGTTTGCTACCAGATATGGTATTTGATTGCAGTGTCTCCCGGAAAAGATACAACACGAGTGAGATTGATCTTGACCGAAACTCGAAGTCCGTCAAAAGGGCGGGGGCCATTGCCTTCGATTAAGATTAGTTTCGCTTTATACGAAAAAGCCGAACACATACGAGGGGAGACAAAATAGCAAGAATTTTGTAAAAGTCGACGTAAATCTAGATGCGTTCGCAAATTCTAAATATTACATTCTAAACGGTATATAAAAAATTGCAAGAAATAGTAGCCCCACAGAGACCCCCCCGAATAATACCTTTGCTGGACATACAAAAAATATGCACGTACATTTTGCCTTTTTTAAAATATATATATATATATATATATATATATATATATATATAGCGCTTGTTGAAACTGCAATATATATATATAGCGCTTGTTGAAACTGCAATATATATATATAGCGCTTGTTGAAACTGCAATATATATATATATAGCGTTTGTTGAAACTGCAAACGTATTTATTTAAGCTAGCAAAGCGCCGGTCCTAAGTACACTTTAATATATCCTAATATATATATAAATTATGTAAGAATGATTAGAGTTATTATTAGAGTTCTATCGATTTTTATCTCTCATCAAATTGTGATTATTTATATATATATATATATATATAATCACAATTTGATGAGAGATAAAAATCGATAGAACTCTAATAACTCTAATAATTCTTACATAATTTATATATATATATTAGGATATATTAAAGTGTACTTAGGACCGGCGCTTTGCTAGCTTACATAAATACGTTTGCAGTTTCAACAAGCGCTACTATATCAGAACGTCTCTACAGAATTTCAGCATCAGTATATTATACAGGAGTCCACCATGAAATTTCCATGCTAGTTACAATTAATACTGTAATATCTTTAGAAGTGTCTCATTCTGTCAATGTTAATGGAATCTCCGTATGTTCTACGCTATTGCTGTTATGTGAACAGAGGAAATGTTCTAAAATATATTACTCTTAGAAATATCTTAAAGCATCTACTTTTAAAGTTTTCCATTGGTATGTGATAGTTGAGATCAGCACTGATAAACGTTTAATATCGTAACAAACGCAATGATTTAGTTTGAGAATGTTAAATTAATTTAAATCGTTTTATTTTTCTTGTTCAATATTAAAAATCCATATACGAATATAAATTTACAATTTTGCTTAATTCTATTATAGCCTAAATTCGTTTTTATTACATAACACGTAGTAGTATTTTATCTGCAGTATAGTAGCAATGAATGTAAAGTGGATTTCTTTCGATAAAGACTGTTTGATTCCCAACACCGTCACGATTCTCAATTCTGTAAAGTTTGGCAATTGTCCTAGCAAACTCATAGATACTTATTATTCTAGTCAGTTTGCCATATTAAAACCAGGAGTTCCACGATAATTATTCGATTTCAATATATAAATATCAGTTTCCTTTTAGCTAAAAATACTGATTAATTAAAACCGCTCTCTACTTTAGTATGTTAATTCAATTTTCATAGATGTTTTTTTTTGTAGGACGCATATACTACCGAAGTAAATAGCCACCTAAATATACCTGCGTTTTGCTTTATGATAGTCGAAGTATGATCATACTTGTGATTGTGTTCCTAAACAAGTCAGCTGATAATACGATTAAGGGTGCGACAAAACTTTTTTCACAAATGAATCCGTCAAAAAAGTAATGATACATTAGACATCTATATGAATATTAAAGTGAGACTGTATGAGTCAATTTCTCCATCTATACACTGATATATCTGATCCACAGACGTTAACTTTCGTATCTAGTATAATCAGAAATCAGGAAAACATTTTCTTCTGTTTTCATACAGCAAAAGTTAAACGGCTTCTAAAAGGTCAGAATTAAGTAATTGGAACTAGGGGGTAATCAGGGGAGTTTTATCTGTTTGTCAACTGTTGCTCGACTGCGCATGCACAGTCGTGAAACATGTCAACTTATGTTAATAAGTACGTTTGAAAAACTGGTAAAGATCGTGGCAATATAGCTTTATCAATTTTTGACTCGCTGCATTAAGGATTTGGTTTCGATTTAAGATAGAATATTTTTTACTTCCAAGAAAATAACTTTTTAGGCAAAACATAATACTCGCCTGTGTTTCTAAGTTTTTTTCTGTTTTTTCATTTTTTAAAAATTTATATTTGTAAAGGTATTTTACGTAACGTTTAATACCTACGGTATTTCTTTTAATAATAAAATAGCAGGACCTGTGGAGATACCATAGGCGACTCGTATGTAATATATTGATGTTGGTATTCTGTAGATGTTCAGTGTAAATGGAGACGCTCTGATATTATTGTAGTTTAACTTTTTTTATTGAAAACTGCAAGAGTATTTATCTAAGCTAGAACGAAGGCCCGGTTATGCCCGGTCATAAGGTATGCTTAAATATCATAGTTTAATTCTTGCATATTTCATATATATTATTAGAATACATAAAAATAGGACATTAATTCTCTAAAATTGCGATTTCCAAAATTTCTTTAAGTGCCATCAGCTATAATCGAAACCGAAAGCAAAACTTATGAAGCATTCTTGGTAAAATTACTTATTACAAGAATTGGAAGTGCATACTTAAACGCCTCGGATGTAAGTGTGAGACACAAAAGAACACATACGCTATCGTAGTAATATATAGATACGACTGGCGTGCAATAAGTAATGCCCCTGACCAACTTCTCATAGCAGTACAGCAACGAAACTTGGCACAGTGTTTCTCTACATAGAAACCACCCAGTTATGCATTTCTCCCATCGTTTGATGCAGCTCTGGGCCGTTTTTGTAGAACACCCCATGTTGGCACCCCAACCACGACGTGACATCAGAAGTCAATGCTGCACCATCTGGGAAACGTTTTCCATTAAAAAAAAATAACTTCATGGCTGGGAAGAGGTGATAGTCAGAGGGTGGGAGAGTAGGGAGAATGGGTGAGATAACCACACGCCCGTGCTTCTGATCTGACGACATGCGAGTTTTGGGCCGGAGCGTTGTCCTGCAAGAGGAGGGTACCTTTGCTGATCTTGCCCGTCCTCTTAATTTTGATAGCTTCCCTTAATTTCCTCAACAGTGAAGCATAATAGGCTCCTGTAATTTTGGTACCCTTTGTCAGGAAATCTCACATCACTACTCCCTACTGGTCCTAGAAGACGGTGAGCATGCCCTTGTCATATGCAAATGATGATGGATTCACAGACCTTCTACTAATCCTGACATATTGGGCTATTTGACGAATAATAATGCACCGATCTTTCAAAATGGCAGCCTCAACTTGACGGACAGATGCCTCATCAATGGCAGAAGGGGGGACGACCACGTCTGGGATCTGTTTCCACAGACTTCCGGCCCTGTTTCAATTCACGATGCCAGCGTTTTACAAAGTCATATTCATCATAATTATCTTTCATTTCCTCAAGTCTCCTGTGGTGGTCGTCATTTCAAATACAAAAACCGGATCACTGTTCGACATTCAACATACTCGATTTCACATCTGACTCAGTTCAAACACCTGTAAAACAAAAACCACAAGTAGTTCACAGCTGTATTTTGTCACATATTCCGTAAAGATATAAATCATTGCACATGCAATTGTCTGATCTAGCTGAAATTTTGCAAGTGGGTCAAGGGCATTACATATTGCACGCCCCTCGTAATAAATCTGCATTACTTAAACTATATTTGTGCGTATTTTACGAACGACTTTCTATTAAGAGTGTATTTGTCAGTTCTGTTAGCTTTAACTTTTAATGAATGGAGCCAAAAAGATAGACATTTGAGTAAGCAATGATAAATCGTGTATATAAATTATAGATTAGGTATATAAATTGTATAGACACCAAAACAAAAGGCACAGGTTTGATAGAGAAAAAAAATCCTAAGAGATAATTCACTTATTTAAGCCATTTTATATGACAGCTCATTAAATTAGTTCAAATGGATCTTTCAAAATAAGTATATAGGTACTAGACTACTCGTGACCCGTTTGGCCAGTATGTTATAATAGCTATCGAATTAATGTATGAGTATGACACTTGTGACGTAAAGAAAATAGTTTATTTATGACATAGCAGAACCATTTCTATGAAAGTATATTAAATGTAAAAAAAAAATCAGAAAGTATTTACAATTGTGTGTTAGGATAATTTAAACGCAAAAAAAAAAATTGGGATGCTCAAAACGTACACGGTAAAACAATGTTTTATTGCGTTGATTATTTATGTACGCATGTACAACCGGAAGTCGTAAACCGGATGCTGGGTTACATCACCATTTGAGTTTCATAATTATAGAATAAGGTGTATTTTCTATGTATTCTCCGTGGTTAAATATATAGGGAAAAAGTCTTAGAAAAACAGAAGCTGATTTACTAATTTTTATATTAGATGAATACATTTTTCTTTTCTTTTAAACAGTAGAACAGTACTTATATTTTCTTTTTGTATATATAATTATACCGTATTTGGGAATTCAGTTTAACGGCATTTGATAAATTCATGCGACAATAACTCGTGTCAAGAAACTATAAAACCTGAATCGAATTACATTGTCCCCACAATTGAAAATTTATTTCATGGAGTTGCAAAAACTTTTAGATTATGATTATTTTAAAATTTCTCAACATGAACTGGTGTAAAATCTAAAAGCATTAATTTTAATTTCAGAAAGTGTTGCGTTAAGATAAATTCAGTATGGAGAACATCAAGTGTAGTGTTTTCAAGCTGACTAAATAAATCGCAGTAAAGATGTGGTGCTAATCACGACAGAGCCGGGACAGGTTCTCAACGTTTTTTCTCTGGGATAGATTTGTTCAGAAATGGTTTTATATCTCCGTAATACAAGAGGATGTTCTGCCTAATTGTTCTGTTCCAATCTACTAGCCTCTTCACGAGGTCTGAGTTAAGCGGAAGGTGGGGTTTAAATGTAGGGAAAATCCAACTCCCCAATAATGGCTACGCTTAATAACAACTATTAAAATTGCATCAGTCTAAAATGATTTCTCCTACACTGATAGAGGACAGAAACTGGGAAGTGTAGTATTAGAACTGATACTGCAGACTCGCCTTTTAAATTCATATGAACATATTTCAATCAATACATTTTGTTTGAACTGAGATAAGCCCAATCGACATCAACACTCTGGCATAAATACACTTGTTTTGCGTTGGCAGTTACATAAACATCTTGCATTCTGATAGCGAAAAATCGCTGGAAACATTTTTGATATCATTTAAGTTTTTGAAGAATTTCTCACGTAGTACATTGTCGAGAATATTGAAAAAGTAGTAGTCGGTAGGTAAGACGCCGGGATAGTATTGCTTATGAGGAAATCTCGTAGTCCTTTTCGTTCAATTTCTGCCGGTTCGGTTTAGCAATGTGTGGTCCTGCATTGCCGGCGAGAATTGGACTTGTTTTTTTTATTATTAAAGTTTCTTATGCATTTCGTCTATTCGGTTACATTACTTCTACACCGTAATGGTTTCCTCTGCAGAAAATAAAAATGGAATGGATGAAACCGGTCCCAAAAACTGAACTGTCATCATGAACTTTTAGCGAACTCTGGCTTCAGAAATTGTGAGGCTTCGGTGTTTACGCACTGAGATGACCGTCGCTGCTTGTCACAAATAACCTACATTTCACTGCAAGTCTGTCGAGAAACCAGTCCTTCTTGTTGCGTAAATAAAAGGCATATAACCAATCAAACGGGACTATATTTAGTTGTCGTTTAATTCTTTATGCAACTATAAAGTTTTTTTTTTTCAATCTCTCAAGTGGATGGAAATCGTCGTATACGTTACGTCTAATTCAGAAGCCGACTATTATGCTCAACATCTTAAAGATCCTCGTCGCGGCCATAAATATTTTTAAACCACCATAGTGCTGTGCCAAATGCTTAGTTTATATTCCGAACTGTTCCAGCAGAAATAAGAATTTTTGCAAAGTCGCTTCTTTTCCATCTGTTATTCAACGTAATATAAAGAAGGCATACTTGTTTCAAAACGATTGTAATCAAACGATTACATAGATCAAAATACTCTTAAATAAGTTTTCGTTAAAATACCTTTTCTTTTATGTTATTTTTAAGTTTTCGTTAAAATACACAATTAGAAATCCAAATTTTCCCAAGAACTTTCTTCTCAGCCGAATATTAGTAACCATAATTAGTTATTGCCAGATTGTAGCATCACAAAATCAGGAGACAGAACTTTTTGGAAAGGTTAGGGCAGTTTTATTCTTGGGAGTAAGGAACAATAACGCGTTTTAAATATGCAGCTACACTAACGGCAAGACTTTCAGTATGATATAAGCACAAGGGAAATGAAATTTGCTACGTGTTTCTGTACCAGTGTTTAAGTCGAAGACGATTACGCATGTCTTGAGTCTCTTGAAATATTTTCATGGCAGTGCAAGTCGGCCTTAGATATATACATAGACCATAATTACATCCTCCTATTAAATAATTTTCTTTTTATATATTAGGATTATCATTTTTAGTAATCGTAATGATTATAAAGGATTTCCAGCATAAGGGGTGGGGGAAGTACGTACTGTGAATTAAAACATAAGTAGCTATTCAATGTTACTTATCGCAACAATGTTGAGAAAATGATGAGTTAGCTGCTTTGAAGAATATTTAGCAAGTTTTCATTCGATCTATTGGTGAGAAACAACCTGTATTTAATTAATATTTCAACAAATGACATGCATTTAAATATGCAGATATTAACTACTTAAAGAGGAATGGAAGTACACCAAATTTTTTTGTTTTTTTTTTGTAGACGTTATACTTGATGTATGTCGCGGTATATTCCCGTGAGCTTGAAGCAGTGGTAATTTGATTTAATTGCAGTATTAATACTTCACTGAAAGAGAACAAAAAGAATGTAAAAAAAAAACATTTTATTTTTTTTTTTACTGGGCAAATGTTCTGATTAGCGACACATCCAATTTATATTCAAAAGGAAAAGCAAGCAATAAAAATTACCTTGCACCTTATATTTCAAGAGATGTATAACATTTAATAGAGGTGTAAACGTCTGAGGTTGTTTGAGATTGTCGGACTGACTTCCTCATATTGGTTATTATAGTCATAACCAAGATCAGGAAGTCAGTCCGACAATCTCAATAAATGAAAACACCTCATCTCAAAAATACAATTACTGTCTGGGGTTGTTTCTCGTTTATTTTCAAAATCATTGAGGATGCAAAGCAGTTGAATTCTTTATCTGAGACTGAACATTGGCGTTTGGAATCATCAGTGTCCATTGCAATATTCTAGAAAGGAGGTGCCGTTTACCTTCTTACTGGATCACACAAATACAACAAAACTCCCTTGAAGTATTCATTAATTTTCAAAGACTCCGCAATATATATTGAAAACTCGGATATCAAGTATTGGGCATGTGGCAAGTATTTTTAATAAAACCTTGTTGATAGCGATATAGACCGAAGCAAATATTGTATTGAAACAATACTAAAATATATAAATCAACTAAATTGATAGTCAAAATAACTTTTTTCTTAGTAATATATATTGATTTATTTGTTTTATAATACTCTTACCGAGCAAGCATTATATTATGCCGCCTTTAATATAACTAGCAGGGCGATAATAAAATGCGTACCAATATAATATTCACATTCATTCATATTTATTAGGATAAAGAAATTTTGTATTTATAGCATTCTACCCAATATATAGCAATGACTTCAAAATATGACTTGGGTGTTATCAAACAGTGTCGAAAACAAAACATTTGACTTTCTAGCAGTATTTGCTATCATCAAACTTAACTATATATTCATATAACATTAACAAAATTGTTAAATGGGTAATGAATATTAGAACCTAAAGAGGTTAACGTTATTAAAACTCACACGTTTCATGTTCTGATTTTTCAATTTGTACCGGTTTAGTCGTATGTTTTTTACTAAAGAAAATCGGTTGTTCCACATGTCTAACATTACATATATCTAGGTCAAACTCTGAATGTTACATCACCATTTGAGGGAGACCAGGAAAATATGCTAAGATTGTCTAATTGAATCCCGGGCAACGGCGGGTATCAAAAGTACTTGAAATAAAACATATATAGTTTATTGTAAAACTAGACATATTTTATTGTTTGAGAACAAATGACAGGAATTGTTGGAATAAGGGGCAATGACATTCAGCTGGCCTGAAGAACTCAGACTCAGACGTTCTTGGTTCTAAGCAGGGAAGTTGACCTCTTGAGGTCGTGTGACAATGATTTCATTTTAGTCTCAGATTGCAAAACTCGGGTCGTTTTGCTGAATTGCACACACAATTCGGGTCTGGAATTCCCAGGAAATATTACTGATTGGTTGAATGGATCGACCGACCCACCCTTTGACCTCTAAAAAAGCCACTACCCGCTCGGAATTGACAGATTTGCGCCGGAATCTCCAGTGAAGAACACCCGCTCCAAGGTCACACCCCTCTCCGCCATCCTGATTAGCCATCAAGTGGCGAGGAATAATTTCTGAACCTTAAAATGTTTTGGTAACTAAACGATGTACAAATGTTAAAAAGATCTGTAGTTTTCATGAAATTAAATTTAGTTAGAAAACCCTGATTTTGTTTGTCTTGTTTTCCGGTGCGCATGCAAAGTTTTCCTTTTTGTTTTTCAGCAGAAATTAACACAGACGTTGTGGAGGTCTCGCTGTGGACGATCCCGACCAAAGCCAGAGGTCAGTTGTTGACGTGAATAACTGGAGACACGTCACATGCAGAGAAGGAATAAACACAGATACTTTGTACATACTGTTCCGCACACATAAACGCACGCATACAAAGTTACTGAAAGGGATAAATTAGTTTGTTTCCTAATATTTTATGCCTTTTTCAAGAGTTTCATTTTTTGGTAATGCTTGTTTTTTTCTGCGAGATATAAAATCTTAATCATTTGACGATCAGTGCAATAGTTTAACTTTAGTTAAGATGCTATATTCTCGTTACATATAAGACTGTTGTGATCAAGTTCTCGTTGACACTATAAACCAAAGGTTATTTTCGTGTTGAAATGAATACGAGGCACTTTGTTTTCAATACAGATTTGTCTATTTACACATGAAAATAATAGTAACTAACATCAAACCGCTGTGGAGGTTAGTGAAGAAGGTGGATTGCATAACTTAGTGTCGACTTGTATTTTCGCTTTGTGTCTCCCTCTGCCTTTTCTCTTTGTTATTTATGACGCTTTGACCTGACACACTTTTTCTCGCCAGCTTTTTTGTTTTACAAACCTTCTAGGTCAGAGGTCACTTGTCGATTGACCATATTTCCTTATTTTAGCCATCATTTATCATTGTACTTTTGATGATTGTGGTCTAACCTATTTACATATCGGTTAGTTTTCCTGGCCGATTGACATAATATTGATGCATTCCAGGAACCATTAATACAGGTCACTTTATTCCCAGGATTGTTTCATTGTAATCTCGTGATTGCCTAAGTCTGAGCAGCCCTCATTATTAGTTTTAAGTAATGTAATATATTTTCTATTGCCATCAGATTATTCACCACATGAACAATTTTCTGTTGGGTTTACGCTTATGTTAGATCTTAATATTAATATGCTTCAACGCATTATCGCCATTTCGTATGTGATCTGTAGTGCCTGGATATTTCACATGTATGCATGCAGGTATATCAAAAAGAGGGCCATGGATTTCGATAGTGTTAACATTTTTTTTACATGGGGGTCACCATTTATCAAGGTCCGAAGGCCACTTAGGGATAAGGGTTATTGCGTTTATAGTAATCAATTAGATAATTTTGTGGTAATCATTAGTATCAGGGGTTTGATAGGGTCTTACTTAAGGGGGCGGTTTGTCAGGAGTTTGTTTATGTTGGGCTTGAAGACGCCCAAGTTGTCATGTGAGAAACAGGCAAGCGGCATAGTTCCACTGGCGTGCAGTTCTAAGAAAGAAGCTTTGTTCATGAAATGTTTGGATTTAGGCACATATAAGAGTGGGGAAAATTATTTACAGTAGTTTCAGCTAGACGGGTGTTCCTCGTGAAAGATTGGCGAGGGGGGACGAGGGATTGGAGCTCAGACATGTACCTGCTATGGAAATAACGATAAAACAAAGACAGGCTCGAAACGTCTACTGTGGGAGAGGTTGCAGGGAAGAGAAAAGAGCATCCCTCACGAAGTCTATTTTTACTCTGCCAAGGCAGGATAGGCTGTTTTTAGCAGCTCCTGCCCAGATGTGGCAGTAGCACTTCATCATTGGACTTACTTGGCTTTTATACAGATAGAGAATTGCATTAGTAGTGAGATATCGTCTGGAGCGGCAGAAAGATCCAACAATTTTCCCAGCGTCCCTGGCAACAGACTTGATGTACGTGTTCCATTTCAGATCAGGAGTAAAGGTCAAACCCAGAAGCGTGTCAAAACATGGGGCCTCTTCAAGGCGAGATGCATCCATTTCAATTGATGGGGATCAGAGCGTCGATGATGTAAAGATAGAAGCTTGGTTTTGGATGAATTAAAAGTGACCAGCCACCGCTTCCCCCATCGTACCACGTGCTCAAGATCAGAGGAGAGAGAATAAAGAAAACTGTCATTTACGGCCTTTGGTGTGTTGCCATCGATGGTCGTGTCATCAGCATAGATGTCAACGAATGATTTAAGTATGTGTTTTGAGAGACATATTATTAGTGTAAAGTTTAGAGTACAAAACGCCATGAAGAAAGATTCATGAGCTCCTTTGTTTTCATTATTCTTATTTATCAATAACAATGCTTTGTACACCAACTATTGATGACAAATTATGTCGCCGTCGGACACTTAGTTGGGTACATTTCAAATATTTATTCGATCTAATCAATCAAGCAACTTACTTATGTAATAAACCTCTCAAAGTACCAATGGTGGCTCTGACCTGACGTGATAATCGGAGGGAATGTCTGTCTCGAACGGCTTATGTTGGTAATTTACAAGTTCACATAATCTACTGAACGATGGAATACAATACTTAAAAAATAAAAAAATGGCAAAGAAAAAATATATATTATAGAAACAATGGACGTATTATATGATGTGTGTATGTGTCTATTATATAAAAATGGGTGTTTTCGTTTCATGAATTACTTGGGAAGTAAATCAGTCACATCTACTTTTCTTATACATATATGCAAACTCTCGCTACAAGAAACAAACATTTGAACAAATTTATAATGTATATATACGGGTGTGTGTGTGTATTATATATATATATATATATGTGTGTGTGTGTGTATCGGGTCATGTTATTTGCTACTGGTACCATGTAACCTAGTACTACCTGCCCCATAGTCAGGTTACCGGCGACTAAACTGGTTCCCCCACCAGACTTGTTTGGTGAAGAAGGTGGCTAGTCTCCCTGAAGGATTATAAACAAAACCTTCCAAAGGGCAAATGAACGTTTTTTTTGTTTTTTTTTTCTGGGTCAATGACCTACGAGCACTGTTTGTGTTTATGCATGTGCGTAAGCCCTGGTAAAAGCAACCTTCTAAAAAACCAAAAAGCGGGAGACAAGTACCCGCATTAAGCCGGTCTTCAGTTTAACTTGTTGCTGTCGATCTTGCCCTTGCTTGTTCCTGGATCTTAACATTTTGAACAGAGAGAAAGAGATTTATCTGTCGTACAAAGCTAAGACTTTGTAACATCATCTGTGTACAGATACTCCCTCAGGCATGTGTCTATTAAAATTGCCCTGTGCCGATGAAAGTCAGTTTTGTGCTCATGGGCTATAAGTGTCTGAGGGAGTATCACTCTTCTGACAAGACGTTGCAATCATCGTGTATGTATCTGTGCATGCATGTATGCATGTTTAGATTCACACGTATGCAGTACATTATAATGATGATGATAATGCTGACAAATTCACACGTAATTTCCCCCCCCCAAAAAAAAATCAAAGCGTCGATTCGTACGTTGAGTTATTTGGGAAATTATATGTTAATTTATCAACAGGATCATAATATGTACTGCATATGTGTGAGTCTAAAACAAACTTTTTTTTTATTTTAAAAAAATCCAAGCGTCTGTAAATCATTTCAATTGGACTGTTTTCCGTTTCGTTCGTTGAAAAAAAAGGAAAGAGGAAAAAGATCAGGAAGGAAAAAAGGCAAATTTAGTCCAGCCGCTGATCGCCTACTATGTATAACATTTGGAATGTTCCTTCATTTGTGTTTTACATGTATGTATATATATATATATATATATATATGTGTGTGTACATCTGTATAGACATAAGTATGTGTGTTCGTATTTGTGTGCCTCTACGTGATTATGGGTGCATGCGTGTGCACATGCGTACGTATGTTGGCGTACATCTGTATGCACGCATGTGTTTATTGTCAAGTGGAGTGGAGAGGGCTCCCGTAAGCCGGGAAGGCCACCCCTCTAGGAGAAGCAAATCTTAGGATTAAAAAAAAAAACAGAGTGGGCGACCAGTACCCGCATTAAGCTGGTCTGCAGTTTGGCTTGTTGACGGCTATCTGGCTCTTGCTTGTTGCTAGATGTCAACATTTTGAACTGAGAGATTTAGCTGCGTACAAAGCTAAAACTCTGCACCATCATCTATGTATAGATACGCCCTCAGCCATGGAAAAGTTGTGAGGCATGTAGGTCTGAAATGCTGGAAGCATTTAATAATTGATCTGCCATCATTATATGTATGTATGTGCATGTACAGATGTATGTGTGTATATCTATGTGTATGTATGTAAGTATATACATATATATATATATGTATGTATTTATGTGCATATTCGTGTATGTATATAGAGGTAATGTGTATATGCATATGTGTGTATTTATGTGTATGTATGCGTGGGTATGAATGTGTGTGTTTACAGATATGTATATGCATATATGTATATTTGCATTTATGCATATGACCTTGTCCGTCTTGTGTATTATGTTTTGTGTATGTTTGCATATGTGTTATGTGTATATTCGTCCATGTATATATGTATGTATACTAATGATCATCTTCAGTGTCATGTCTGTCTGAGCGTGTGAATTTTGCCAGCAGAACTAAAGTCATTTTCCGTTCATGGACTTTCAATGCCTGAGGGAGTGGCACTCGTCTCGCAAGACTTTGCAATCGCCAGGTATGCATGTATCTATGTATGTTATTTCGTTTTTAGCTAATGCACCTAAGTCATATGATTATATGTATATTTTTCGACATTGCAACTTTACAATATATAAAACTAGATGGAAAATTTACTCTACTACACAAGATTCGAAATCTGCAAGTGTAATATTATATTTAAGCGTACTTTAACACGGGGCGTTGCTGAGCCTTCGTGTTTGCTTATATATATATATATATATATATATATATATATACACACACTTTTGCAGTTTTAACACAACTCCTACAATATAAGAGCGTCTCTATTTACACTAAACATCTACAGAAGGCCAACGTAAATCTGTGGGATTTCCACATGTTCCCCTTGTATATTATAACATAATATGTTTTAAAACTATTCTATTGAAACAAGAGAATCCAAGAACCCTGCTGATTTGTTAAAAAAAAACTCTTGCTTTAGTTCAATATTTTTTATTTGATCGTTCCAATATTGTTAATTCTTTTAAATATTTTGCTTTTGGCATTTAACAATAATACAAAAATATTTGAGAGGTTGTTAGTATTCTTAATTGAACTGCTTGTATCTACATATATTACTGGAGTAACGTCTATAGTATATGTAACATTATAGACAAAGTTACGATCAACTTTTTTCTGTTGATGAATGAATTATAGAAAATCTGAATATCTTGAAGAGAACCAACCTTTTCTTACATCTGTCAATTGCTTGTATGAGGTCATTATTAACAATTCGAACGCATTTTGAAGCGTATCACGTGACTTGCACAAGCAATAACAAAATCGTTCAGTATTAATCTGCAAGGAATTCGTAATGGGCAGTTCAATAATCACGTTTTTAATCCTTGCGTAATCATTTTTTTTTCAAAAATCAATAATCGGGCTATTGCGTTTATTACCATAAGAACTTTATTCATAGTTTTGTATTTCTGCGTTTGTTGTTTTTGTTTGCTCACAACGAGTTTTCACGCAGACAATCAAAGATTCCTTCGGAGAATAATCGGTGGTATTCACTAGAGACTCAGTGACACCGCTTAAGAATTTTCAGTACTATTAAACTCTTTTGATAACATTTGCATGTGATTTTTTATCGCAACAGCTTTTTACCATCTTTTTCTGTTAATGGGACTATCGGCGTGCACTGAAATTTTGCTTGCAATAAGCCCCCTCCATATCTCAGTCTTATTAGCACTCATCCAGTGGAAATCTCTGGACAGATTTTCACTCCTTATTTTTTTTCTTTCATCGAAAATTTGGTTTGGGTTCAGTTGATACCAACATGTTTTTATTAAAATGTTGTTAACTTACGATGAATCGATAATGAATAATTGACAATTCTATATTTTTTTACTAAAAGCCAATGAATCCTTACGGTTTGAGGTGTGTCTCATTAAAACGTGAATGCGTATTTCTCCTTCACTCAATGTACGCTATAATATTGCCCTTCATAGTCACAGTTGGTGAAAATTCTCTGGAACTGAAATGATTTTAAAATTTGCCCCCCTTAAAGATCTAGATGTAGTTTTACATTCCCCTTTCCTTCAAGATATTCCTAATTCCTAACTATTTGTTTTTCGGGTGGAAAAATAATTGCGAATCACTAACTTCTTTCCACTGCTTCAATGAAAATTATGTTAGTACACATTTTCTATTCGGTTAGTAAATCTTCAAATTCGCTCGTTCAATCTTTAATACCATTTTCCTTCAGATAGCTATCATCAGAACTCAGAAGAGATCACATCTAACCTCGTAATCCGTCAAACAGTAATGGTCTGTCATGATAAGCTTCTTTTTCTTTTTTGCTCAGTTTCAAACTGAAGGTGTCCCTTTTATGATTATCAAATTTTACGCGATGAAGGAATTCATACGGTTTACAAAGCGTTATATTATGGCAACTCTATAATTGAAAATTGCAGTTCATACTAAGGTAACAATCACAATACGTCCTCATCAAATCATAGAAGCAGTACTGCAACGATCCTATATATTTTTCAAAAGGCCCCATTCTATAAGAAAACAATGCCTACTCTTGTAATTTCGTCTATGAAACTTATTCTCCATATGTTCATTGTTAAAGCTGAAGTAATGCAGAAACGGAAATTCTAAACTGAGCGAAAAAGAAAGAAATCAGAAAATAAATCGGCCTGAAAATAAATGAATGCAGAGAAAAAAAAAACAGATTGGATATGATCGCATCGATTAGAGGAACCATTAATTCTGCAAGTGAAACGGAAATTGATATAGATTTTCCAGTCGAACGTCATTCCATACTTCATTCTTTTTGCGACGGCAAGTGAGACTTTCTCACGCGATTATCAGACTTATTAATGGTATGTTTATGTACAACCAGAAATGATCGCATGATGCAAGGATTTATACACACAGGAACACACCCACACACACTCACACACATATATATATACATACATATATCTATATGTGTGTATGATAAATTGAATCATTTCTGCAAAGAGATATGTGGACGTAATGTTCGAATTCGCAGAACGAAAAGAACATTTGCACTGGTACATGTAAATTTTTATGTAAAACCCGATCCCTGCAATACTATTAATTTTTTTGACAATTATTGTTCAATTAGATTCTAATAAACACACATACGCGTGTTTATATAGTAGTGTAGCGACCACGGATACGTTTTCAGGTTACAATCTAGAATAAGATGTTTTTCCTGTCCTTCGAAACTTTCCCGGGTTACGGTGGTATTTATAATATTGTTTGATTACAAACATGTGTATTATATATTGTATTGTTTTTGTTACTAATTCTTAATGCCGTACTTCTGGGTTCTATTGTATATTATAAGAACCATTAGATACATATGTGTATATATGATTCTGTTGTTACACTTCACCTAGGAATAATGCCATCTGTCTTTGTCTTACTTGAGATGCTAAACGTCTGACTGACCAACAATATGGACTTAGGCAAGCCTGTTCCACTGCAGACATCCTAACTGTAATCTCTGAACGTATATACCATTCACTGGACAAAGCAGGGGTGGGTAGAACGTAGCTCTAGATATATCTAAGGCTTTTGAAAGGGCATGGCATGAGTCTCCTCAGGAAACTTAGATCATCTGGTATCACTGGTAGAATACTTAACATAATTAAATTCTTCTTAGAGAAGTGAAAAATCAGTGTTGTCCTCGACGGTCGTACATCTAAACAATATGATATAAATGCGGGAGTGCCTCAGGGGTATATCTCTGGACCTCTATTAGTCCTAATATTCATAAATGACTTTCCCGAGAAAATTGTCTCTGAGATGAGTATATATGCTGATGACACCACACTCTATAACAGGCAAGACAGGAAAACTAATGAACACATATATAAAGTAATGACAGAAACTCTAGAGGATGGCGTCCAATCTGTAGTAGAATGGGGACAAAAATGGGTGGTCACATTCAATGCTACCAAGACTAAACTCGTTTCCTTCAATAATTTTAAGAAACCTTCTCTACAACCAATAGCAATGACCAATGACTATTTATCTGAAAGTACCTCTTTTAAACTGCTGGGCCTAACGTTCACAGGAAACATGACTTGGAACAATTAAATTAAAAGCATTGCCAGGACCGCTCCGAGGAAGGTAGGCGCTCTCTACCGTGCTAGAAAGATACTTACGCTCGAAAGTATCCTATACCTCTATAAGGTTACCATCTGCCCATGTATGGAGTATTGTCATATTTTGGCTGGTGCATCTGCTACTAATCTCTCGCACCTAGACAAGGCTCAAGAATAGCCCATCGATGAAATGTATCATCCCTCTGCATGTTCTACAAGTACCTTTATGGCGAATTCACTGACGAACTTCAAGCACTTGTGTCCCCACGACATAAACACCCTCGACAAACCCGACAGGCAGCAAATTTCACCACCACACAGATCCCTAGATGTAAAAGAGCTTTCTACTCCAGTAGTTTCTTCCTCAGAACCGATAGACTTTGGAATTCAATTCCAGCTCCCTGTTTCCCCAACTGTACTGACATGCAGAAGTTCAATCGTAACGTGAACCGACATCTTGCTGCCAAACTCCTTAAATAGTACCCCACTAGTTGCTGCCCCTGATAGTAGCTTCCTACACCAAAGTGGCAAATTGCCTTCTTTGGGGTGAAAATGTAATAAAAAATAAATACTATTGCATTAAAAGAATGAAAATATAAACCCCAACGAAATAAGTTAATGGGAAAGGATTTCAGGGTTAATCAAGGTAAAATGCGTTAAATATATAAAAAAGTATAGTGTACGTTGGGCATTTCAAATTTCTACATTGGTTTTAAATCCATTATTTTAACTTTCATTTTTTCTATATTCTGACTACTTTTACCAAATATATTTTAAATTGCAAACTAACCAACGTATGAATTGCTTATTTGTCCTCTCCCGTCTCTAATTTTTGCCATGAACTTCCTATGCATTGTCTCTTTTGATTTATTAAAATAATTACAATAAACATGTATGATATAAATGAATATTCTGGAGATTGTTGTTTAAACTCGATACATGATGGACAGGTATATGCCAATGAAGTTTATAGAAACCAATATACTATAGTTACACACTTTTTTTTTTTTGGTAAAGTCTCTTCCGAACTATTCTCTGAATGTTTGGTCTACAGGATTGATATGTAGGCAATATCGGAAGGTAGCACACATTTTAATTCTCGCATGCAATAATGTTTTAAACTAGTCAAAATTAAAAAGCAGTTTATCGGGGCTAGTGACTAAATCTGTTAGCATACATGGTCTTAATTAATACATTAAACACGTTAAGGGTTTTTGTTTTACTTTTCTGAAACCGCTTCTATATACTGAGAAATATCATCGACAGGATAGTGACTCTATAATAATAAATACAGCAGCAGCATGGATAAAAATATTATATACATAAATAATATATATATATATATATATGCGTGTATGCATTATATGTTCTGGTCTTTTGATATAAAACAAAATTTTTCCAATCATTCTTCTCTCTCTCTCTCTCTCTCTATATATATATATATATATATATATATATATATATGAGAGAGAGAAATATAGTATAAATGCTTCTGTAAAAGTCTGAGGAAGCTACAGGACGGCCAAAAAAACCGGTCGTGTAGCCGAAACAAACATGTAACTTAACAGAAAATAAGGTAATAAAAAATAAAACGTGCATATATATATATATATATATATATATATATATATATATATATAAGATGTGTATCTGGTCACGAATAGGCCCCTATATGCTTGACTATTTAAAAGAAACTGATGGGTATGTTTGATCTGGAAGAACGGTGTTTCATTAAAATTGTGGGGACTGCGTTCGCTCCTAGTCCTCAAAGTATGGAAAAAACGTTTACAATGGTTTTTGATATAGATGTACATAATATTACTTTGATAAGTATGGTTTAACTTCAATACAGATGGTATAATAAAATTATGGGGTCTGCGTTCGCGCCTGGCCTCAATAGAATGGAAATAGGTGCACATTTTAATAACAACTTTCATATCTATCTGCGTAAGTATACTTTGATAATTGTGTTTCAGTCTGAATAAATATGATATAAAGTTATGGGGTGTTCGTTCGCACCTGACCTCCATAGAATGGAAATATGTAAAAGTTTTACAAGGTTTTTTATATGGATCCATAGAATATTGTGATAAGTGTTTCAGTGTGAACACGTAGGGTATACTAAATTATGGGGTTTATCTATTTTATTTTTACTTTCATCATATTTTGCTTTGGATTTGATACCCCCAAATTCAACCCAAATTTACAACCCTTCATTTTCATAACTGATCATACTTTCATAAATCTCTCTATTTTCTGTAGGCTGTTTTTAAACCCAGTTAACGACGGGTATTTTTGCTAGTGTGTGTATATATATATATATATATATATATATATGCACGCAGTTATGCATTACGTCATGGACTCAAATGCGTATAGATTAATAAATTGTTGACATTTTGTTCGAAGGGGAGAAACTATCCTTATCAACTGTCTTACAAACACGTACTTGGTTAAATTTGTTGTACAGGTTCGATTCATGAAAAAAAAATTGTCGATAATCTGTACTCAGAACCAGTAACTACTTAGGTTACATTAAATGGATCGAAACATAACTCTTCCTTACACTAATAAAAGTTACTCCAAGTTATTTTCCATCGCAACCATAGTTTCAAAGAACGTGTTGGGTTTCTTGGAGAAAGAAATAGACATTTATACAGATACTTATTGGATAAGTGAAGAGATTTTTTTGTAAACACCTTGAGACATTATCAATTTATAATATTTGTATTATAATAAATTTTATTTATGCGTATTTCCTATACTGTACATAATTGTGTAGCATTTATGATTTAAAAAAAAACTTTAGAATACACATGTATATTCATTTAATGACTATACATATATCCTATTATAAATTTCTGTACTGTCTGCATGTGTGTGTAACGCGGTTTAAATCAGCCTACAGAGAACCCACCCAGGCAATTTAGGTACCAAAATGAGCTCATTACTCAGCGGATGTTTTGGTGGGATTTATATCCATGTTTAGTGTATGGAAATGCAAAATAAATGCAAAGAAATGTGTATTAGTTGTGATAGGAGTTAAATCGGTGGTACTAGTAGCTGAGAAACAACACAGTAGTGTTATAGCATTTAAATTGGTGGGAGTAGCATCAGCAGGCGTTAGAAAAAGTGGTGGTGGGAGGCATTTAAACGGTAAGAGTAGAAACAGCACTCAACGATTAATATTTTTCAACCAATATTAAATACAGTATTTAAAAAAAAATACTTCCATTTTCTCAGTGTTATAAAAATGGACTTTCTCAGATTCGATTAGGGTGGTCAGTTTAGACCACCAGTCATTAAATAAAATAACACTTTTACCCATGTATCTCCTATTTTTCGGTAATATTCGTTAAAAATACAATATTTTTGTTAAAGCAGTTCAAGGAGAAATGACGAAAAAATAATAACTTGCTGACTTTAGTTTCGTAAATATTTGTTGTGTAAATACACTGTACTTACTCGCTTTTCTTTCACAATATGCAGCCATCTGGCTGCAACGGCGTTATTGTATCATAAAATGCATATACATATGTGCGCGTATGCTTGATAATGATGGAGATTTGAGGACGGCTTAAAAAATCTGAGAGAATTCTAAAAGATTGAAAAAAAAACAGTTCAAAATCTCTTTGCTGATTTGATACTAATAATGATATGAAAACCGAAAACACGCTGATATTTTTCTCCTTCTTTACGAAATAAACAAAAAAAGGTAATTGAATACAATCGTGAACTAAGTCAGACGTTTGACCTTTTGAAATGTTAAAGGAGGGAGGAAATCTCGACATCTCATAATTTCAGACGAAAGTAATGCTTTTGTTTCGATTATTAGTTTCGTTGTGTTGTGTTCGTTATCAAAAGGACACGATGGCGAACAATTTCGACATTTTCGTGTGAAAGATTTTTTTCCCAATGAAACAGTTTGAATTTAAACTTGGTTTTGATCAACAGTAAAACGCCATTTAACCCCCTGTTGAATTATGTTTAAATATTTGGCACGGACAAATATCTAGAAATTTTGTGAGTCGATCAACAACGAGAACAAATTGAAGAGTTCTATTACACTTACCAAAAAATTAAATAAACAGTGAACAAATCTAGTGTAGGCTCAGAGCGTAAATAAAATCACAAATGATCCCGTCTATAGTTCGTAGGGATAAAGTATTTTGGCGGTTGTCCAGGACGCTCTATTATGAAAATATGTATTATGTACCTATAGCGTACAGAAAATATCGAACAATGTTACGGTAAATTAAGTAGTTTTATTTTTAAGTAGGAAAACCATTTTAATCAAAACTGTTTTGAGAAGGCTTTGTAAAAATCTCACATGAAATTTAATTATTTCCAGTCATCTATTTATTCATTCGGACTGTTTTCAAGATGGCCTCGCAAGATCCTCATTAATAGTATATCCAGAAAATGTGATTTTTATACCTAACTAACAGGGCCCGTAAACAAACGTTGCCCTGTGGACACCCCCCACCCTCGTAAAAAAAGTATGGTTGTTGTAGGTGGCCAACTCTCAACCTCATCTTATGAACGACTTTCAGAACAGACACCCTCAACCTCCGTATGTTTAGAACAGCTTTCTGAATAGACACTCACAACCTTCTCATGTTAAACACGGTTTTCGAAACAGAAAACACCAACCACTGACACGTACTTGTGGCTGAAAAATTAAAGTGAGATTTTCGAAATAAGCATAGTCACAAAATCTACAAAAGTCGCATGTAAAAATTGTAGAGGTGGAGGTAACGTAAAAATTTTCCCACAAAAAAAAGTTCTCATTCTCTATATAGAGCGAGGACAATCGATTAATGTTTTTTTTTGTTTTTTTTTTTGTTTTTCTAGCTGAAGTGTAATATGTAGAGAGCCGCGACAATCTGTTAATGTTTAATTTAGTTTATTTTATTAATAGGATTTTCTTCTGTAGAGAGCAACGTCATATTGTATGAATTCTAAAGCGTTTATTAATTTCAGAACTGGATTTCGGAATATGTGAATAGTCGAGTATTAGCCAATAAATTGGCAGATTTAAGAAGGGCGAATTTAATATTTCTGAATCTGGAAACAAAAAGAGTGTGTGCGTGTAAGTATAATCCAGTTACGAGTGATGCAATGTAAGTACCGTATGAAAATCTAGATTTGCTTCCAGTGTCAACTGGTTGTAGTCGGAGGACTAAATATTTATAGAAAAAATATGGACTTCTTCCCTATAAATGTTTAGATTGTGATAGTATTGCTCCTAGGATGCAATGTAGCCTTTTATTATAACGACTTAATGTACATAAAATTATGTTCGAAAATTCCATAAAATAGTGGCAAATCGCCTAGAGGTAATGCATTAGTATGTGGCATCTATTATTGCAAACCTACGCGATTTGGGTTCAGACGGAAATTTATGCAGTCAAAATATTATATGGGAGATACTAAAGCTACACATATTCACGTAATTTTTAATTTCATTTCGTTCCAGATATGCACATTATATAGAAATTTCTTTATTTGAAAACATTTTTATGGGGAATGAATACTCAACAAGCCATTTTCTTCGTACAATGTCTGCCGTCGCTGTAAGCGCAATAGTTTGTTTTTAAAGAAAAGAGCACATGATAGAATTACACTACAGAAGTTCATAACTTTTACACGTCGTAGACATCTCTGTGATTTTGTTTGACTCTGCAAACATGAAATGTTAAAATAAAGCAACAATTTACTTAGTATAGTGTCGAATAATTATAAAAATACGATTAACTAGTTATGTTTAATCTTTAACCACATACATATTTTGAATATTGAGTAGAGGTTTTAAATTAT
Organism: Euprymna scolopes; assembly: GCF_053919585.1. Taxonomy (NCBI): domain Eukaryota; kingdom Metazoa; phylum Mollusca; class Cephalopoda; order Sepiida; family Sepiolidae; genus Euprymna; species Euprymna scolopes. The sequence continues at coordinate 99,878,656 of NC_136506.1, forward strand.
TAGATCATCTGTAGAATGCTCTTAATTTATGGATGAAATGGGAATGTAAACAAAAGATGAGAACGCACAGAAGCACTACTACAACACGGGGTCGTCTAATTAAAAAATGATTCAAGTTTTGCTTAGGTGTTTATGGAATTCATTCAGTTTGAACACAAGTGAAAATATAAATGCTCACGATGAGTGTAGAAAGCTCTTTTCTCATCTCTTTTAACAGTTCCCAGCGTTGTGTTTAAAAGTTTGTGCACTAAATTAGATATATAAGAAATGTTTTTATTTCGTATTCTTTAAAATTTTATCAAGTTTTCTTTCGATTTTTATACACCTATAATATGTGTTTTATCCTTGTATTATGTTGCTTTGCATTTTAATTAGAATTTTTTTCGTTTTTAATAATTTTCAATTACCCAAGAAAAATGCATATTTATTTCCATGTATTTTTGGATTTTTAAGGTAATTAGAAAGTTTACTTCATTTTCGATGAATCGGAAAATACTATGAAGTTTAATTGTAAACACTATAGCAATCAGTTTGTAAATATTTTATCTTCAGCAGAATCAGATGGAGAAGGATTTCTGATTGATCCAATGGCTTTTCAGAAAAATATAACGATAGATTCAGGTGTTATTCTTAAAAATGTTAAAATAAATCTTTTATTGCGCAATTCTTTATGATAAACATAATTTTTGTGTTTACAGATGAAAATATTATCGGTATAAGACTTTAGAAAACAACGTTGAAATCTGTTTATGGAAATGAGAAAAAAGATTTTGATTAAATCTGAGCCTCCGTAATGGGGGAGGGTCACCTCAAACACACAAAAAGGATAATAATTTGAGAAAGTATCTCCACACCAGTTGCGCCTACTCTCCTGCCCGATCTGGAATCACCCAGCACCGAGAAATGAAGCTCGTTTTGTAGTTTCCAGCTTCACACGCACACGAGATTATGCGAGAACGCACGTAATAAAATGCTGGCCTTTGTTTTTTCGTTTCTTGGCCTGATCTCCCTCGCTGAGCACCCACGGTAAAACTTCTTTTTTTTTCTTAACTTCTAAGCATATGCCTCCCTGATATCAAGATCATATTTCGTAGTCTCTCATCCACTGTGGCGGTCGCCTCTCTACTTGGCCTCTGAGGTGTCTCCTCCTCCTCCTCCTCCTGTTGCTGCACATTCCCTTCCATTGCTTCGCCTTCTACTGGTCTAATGTCGAGAATATGCTTCGGTACTCCGTCCACCATTTTTTTTTATAGTGTTCCTCCCAGTCACGCGACCTCTACTCTATTGTGGTGCAGCGCGCTCTCGGTGGCTTCACCCATACCTCATCCCTGAGTTTAATGGTCTCTGTGGCCTCTGCATCTCTGCTTGCCGGCTCAACCCTGGGATGTCTCCAGGAATATGCGAACGTTGACAGTTGCGGAACCGTCTCTGCCACTTGTCCCAATCTAGGCGACATATTATACCAGTAGACGGCTTGCTCAGGTGAGGTGCCTCCTCTTTCCGCAACTGCCTTTATGGTGCGGTGGTTTCTCTCCACGATCCAATTGCCACTGGGTCTTTAGGCAGCTCTGAAAAAATGTTGGATATTCCATTTCTTCATTACTTCAGTCACTGCTACTGACTTGAATACGGTCCCGTTGTCGGTTAACCACTCTTCCACGGGACCTCGCTCCAAAAACACCTCATCGCGGATTGCCGCTATTTCATTGCCCGTTCCTGCACTTAGCTTCTTCCATAGGGACAAATTGCCCGGGCCCTCAGTCAATCATGGTCAGGTAAAATCCACCCCTGTAATGGGTGATATCGCATGCCAGTCTCTCCCAGGTCCCACTCACCCCAATTGACCAGCTTCATGCGTGCTTGGAGCAGGATCAATCGACTGACATCTGTCGCATGCCCTGACCACTTGCCTCACTTGCTCCTTGGTGACACTCGGGCCGACTTCTTCACCAAGTACCACGTCCTCTCTACCCCCATATAGTACACATTGTGCAGCTCTCGTACGCCAACACCATCTAGATCCGATGCAGCAACATCTCTTTGGCAAAAGCCAATTTTTCACTCTCGTGAGAGCATCTGCTCGGTTCTTCTCAGGAGCCACCATGTCTACGCGAAGCTTCAAACAAAACTCCTGCATCAGCAGCTAGCATCCCAAGCCTGCGCTTCACTAACCTCTCTGCTGCTCCTTTCGTTCTTATCCTTTTTCGCTTGAAATGAGGGAATTTAGCCAAGCAAACACCGTGACAGCCTGTCTTGGTGCAGATGTCACGCAGTCTCCATTTCAAGACCAAATTGACCCCTTTGATTGCCGCATCTAATTCCGCTACATTGGTGTGGCTTACATTCTTCTTCCTTAACCAGGCCACATCTTCTGCAACCACTCCTCCAACTTCCAAAACGGCCCCTGTATCAATGCTGCTTGCATCACACCACACGACTCCATCCAATGTTCGCGGTACATTCCAGGTTCCCCGGACTAGGTCTTGCCGTTCTGCTTCTTACAGAAGCTCTTCCATCATTGCGACCGTTCTTACTCCCACTTTATCAATCTATCCTCTTCCTTCGGCATGCCTCTTTATGTAGCTGCATGCTTATCTAAGCCAGCTAGCAACAGGGTAATGTCTGATCAACTTCCCGCATATGGGAAAAATCCCCGTCTGTTGAGCTCTTGCTTCAGTTGAGGGATCTCGTTCCCCCTGCTAAACTCTAGGCTGCCCGACGAACCTCGTTTCAGGCTTAGCCCCAAAGCAGCCCCTCCGTCTAATTTTTCAGGCTCTTTGGCAACCAACACAAACCTCTTCAAATGAGCAACCACTTCCTTGGCAGTTACCAGAGTCTCTTCAAAAGAATGTCGTATATGTATGAACTCACTGCCCCATCCCCTTTTCCCATTGTCTCCAGAATCTTCCTGAGGATGGTTGACATATTGGGTGCCGAATTCAACCCGAACCCCACTCGTGTAAGGCAGTAGGTTTTGCCTTTGTACCTGACTAACTGGTATTTCCAGAGCTTCTTGGCGATGGAGTTGCAAATAGGCAGATTTTAGATTTACCAACGTAGACGCGCTATTCATCTGCCTCCATTCTCTAATAGTCTCACTGCACACATCTACGGTGTCGCCTCCAGTATGGCACTTAACATTTTGGTTCAGCCCTCGAAAATCCAGGACTGGTCTTACTTTCCCTTTAGCTGGTTGCAGAACGGCCGTCAACGGCAAAATGCCCGACTCAACGTCATCCGTCCAAGGCAGCAGTATAGCCTCCTCAATCGATCGGCCCACTTCTTGTTCAAACTCTTCTCGCCACTCTCTAAGCGAATTAGTATAGCACGCCACCCTGTTTGTAAGCAATTGATGTTGCCATGCCCACTCCACTGTCCACTGCTCTCCGTCGAATTCGGCTCGGAAGTCCTGATCTTTGATCGACATTTTTCTTTCCTCCCCGGCCTTGTTGGTCCCTCCGGGAGCTTGCTATGTTACTGCGCACTCAGCTAGTCCGAACCTCACATTGTTGCATGTGATGGTAATACCTCCAAGTCTGCATATAACATCCATTCCAATGATGAATTGGACGCCAGGCACCAGATGATAGATGACAATTGAATGGACCCTCATCCGGTGTTCAGCAATATCAATAGTGACGGTCTTCCTCCCTCGACACTTCACTCGCGACCCATCGAATGCCACTGCTTCACCCTTCCCTTTCCATCTTGCGACCAGGGCCGTGTGCACCATGGTAGTAGTACAGCAAGTGTCGACCAGATCCATAACTCCCCGTACTTCCACCGCGATCTTTCTGCTTGGGCATCTGCTGCGAGTGCGCCAATATTCCCGAATCGGGGTGGCCGCTGGCGCGTCGGCTTCCCCTTGCAAGTTTCCCGAACTCGTGCATTTCACCGCTAAATATCCTCTCCGATTGCATTTGTTACACTGTCCGTTGCAAGAACTTCCTGCATTCTCTTTTCGTGTTTGGTCCCCCACATTCGAAGCATGTCACCTTCGGGTTAGGCAGACTCCTGCCCACATCCTGCTGTACAATTGATGTTGTCCCTCCAGAATCTGTGGGCTAGGTTCTCACCAAGATCTTTGCAGTTTTGAGCAGCTCACTCACATCCAGCGTCTCCACTCCCGGGGCCTGCTGAAAAGCGTTTCGATAACTCTTCCGGGAGGCGGTAATGAGTGTCATTTTGACTACGTGACTCGTGGTGTGTCCCCCGATGCCCGACTACTCAACCAATCTCCTTATCTCGTTCGCGTAGACATCTACGGATTCACCAGTCCACCTTTGCTCCTTCAACTTATTAAAGGCCTCGAAAGGCCCCTCTGCAAAAGCTTCGATCAGTCGACCCTTAATCTCGCGTCCGCGTCACCCGGATCGCGCTCGCTGAGCTCCAGATAGATGACCAGCGCGTCCCCTTCTAGAAACAGTGGTATTACTGTGGCCACATCGTCCAACTTTTGTAATCCTTGCCACAAGGCCATCTCCACCACATCACCGTCGCCATTAAATGGCTTAATCATGTTGCTTAAGCTAGCGTTGGCCATCGCCGAAATAGCTTGAGCCTCCGAAATGGGGGGGTCACCTCAAATACACAAGAAAGGATTATAATTTCAGAAAGTATCTCTATTCCAGCTGCAGCTACTCTCCTGTCTTATTTGGAATCGCCAAGCATCGAGAAATGAAGCTCGTTTTGTAGTTTCCAGGTTCACGCTCACACGAGATTATGCGAGAACGCACGTAATAAAATGCTGGCCGCCATCTTTGTTTTCATTTTCTCGGCCTGAACTTACTCGCTGAGCACCCACGATCAGACTTGTTTTTTTTTCTTAACTTCTAACCACAAAATCATCGTTGGGATTTTATATTGCTTACTTGTGTCTAAACTAAAATGCTATAAACATTAAACGAAATTGAGAAACGTGTCTAGAGATTCTTAGAATTTTATTTTCAAGTTAGAACTTTTTTAAACTTTAAGGAAATATAATGCAAAAGTGTTAGAAAGTGATGTTTACAGTAATAAATAAACTTTGAAGATCAATGCTTCATCTAGGACTGAGATTTATAACCCATTCCTTAGCCTAAATTTTTACGTTGAAACTAAACAGCATCTAAAAATGAATTTGCTTTTGTATCATTTTTATTGCCAAGAAACGATTAAAAGATCCGGTTTGGGATCCGAAATCGGGCTGAAAATTTTGTGATCCCACGTCCTATGCGCCAAAAGTTCTATATTTTTTATTCCTATTTCCGATTAACCGTCCCATCATTTATATATGTGTGTGTGTGTTTGTGAGCGGAGTCTGTCTACAAATACATTTCGAAGGGATAGCTTTTTAATTTCTAGAATAAAAAAGACGCCTGGAGACTTTGCTTTTAGTTTTACATTTTATCTTACTTTATCTTCGAACAATTAGTTTATTTGCGAGCCTCGATATGTTTGCCTACCGTGGAGTCGTCGGTCACCATGTGAAATTGAAAAACCTGTCTAATTGTCCTTACATCAACTTTGTAGGCTCCATTAACGTTGAACAGGCATCGTTGACTGTTGATTATCCATTTGTTCTGCATGTAGGAATTTAATAATTCATCTCGGTTTCTGAAGCATGTCCGTGACATAGGTTGCTTTCTTAGTCGGATACCGTCAATATTTGCAACAGATAAAAATTTCAGGTTCCTAATAGACCAGTCCATTGACAATAATACAATTTGCAATTATTTCTGATCGATTTGGTCTGAAGAAAAATGACAAGAATTAATTTAGCAATGCGACTCGTAGAATTGTTTGATGGGATATGCTGTTGTAATCAACGTAAAAAAAAACAATTTATATGCGTATCTGTCTATTTAATCCGTAAACTCTAAAAACTACTGGAAAAATAACACTACATTCCCCAGAAATAGAAATACACCAAGGTGTATTTATAGCGAGTATCTACTTTGTTTAGGTGAATAAATAATCCGTACCCACATACATCATCAGGTTATAATAAAAACCTCATTAACCCGTGCCGACATAAAAATTTCTTTTTGCGCATGTCCAAATTCAATCTATTTCTTCAAGTCGTTTAATAGTAAGTTATTCTTACCTATTCATCTGAAATGTGTACATCTTTTATAGGAGTTGGCTTGTCTATATATGATATATTAAATAAAACGAGAGTAATTGTAAATCAAAGAGCTTTAAATAAAAAGGTTGGTTCTTCCTATCTTGAATAAAGATTAACGAATTTCAGTTTTCATGCGACAGTACATGTAAGATAATCTTTCAAATTATACTGTTATGACGAGAATAAATAAGTAGCATTATTAATTGTTTTTATTAAACAAAATATAAATATTTGAGAAAAATTTTTCAACAGATAATATATTTAATGAAACTAATTTTGTTGAAAAAACTGCAACACTGATCGATGAAGCCATGCACTCAGAATATTTCAATCAGCCGTTTAATTGCCAAAAGAAAATGATGGCTGATCTTCTCAGACAACAACCTCGTGGCTTTGCTGCTTTTTACTAGTTAGTTTTAATTAACGTATCGGCTTTTGGCATCACCTTTAATATGAAGGGCATTGGGTAATGGAATATCACTCGGTCGGCAACCAGGGGGGATACATAGGCATTAACTTATGTTAATTAAAGGGGGGTAACTCTACATTGCATTTACTTTTTATTTGTACTCTTTTTTCAGTTTTGTGCTGGAGAGAACGAATGAAATAGAATAATGAAGAGAACGAATAAAAAAAAAACAAGCTGACGCATCATTTTTAAGGGTGGCCACGGTCATCTATAATATATATAATAATAATAATAATAATAATAATAATAATAATAATCCAACACTGTTTCAGGATAGCCTTCCTTTCTATCTTTGAGCACATCATCCATTTCTATATTAATCGTGTAACACACAAGACTTTATAAATAATGAAGCAATATACAATTAATTGAAGACAAGTTAATATTCTATGCATATAGAGGAAGGTGTGTGTGCCATTTTGGCTTTGCACGTTTTACTTTTTCCCAGATGAGAAAATGTTTGGCCGCAACAAGGTATATATGCACTGAGACATGAGTGATTACTCTGAATAGCCGACACTATGCGTAGATTTTTATAGCAAACTATTTATTAGATTTTAATCTTGTGCATCTAATAGTGTGCTTTTGTCAGGGCAAGTCATAGAAGGGTTATCAGTGTAAACATAGCGTTAAATTATGATTGTAAGAATTGTGATGAGATGAAGGCTGGGTTCTGGTGAGGCATGAAATGATGCAAACGACAGAGCTCCGACAGATCTCAGAACTAGTCAGATCCTTCACCTGTAGGAAGTGGTAGATGATAATCCCATCCCGTACATGCCTCCACTGTCACACTAGACGTGACAATTAAAAAAAAATGACTGATCTGATGTGTATGACTTCATTATCTGAGTCATAAGGATGCTTAGGCTAACATTTTATATAAATGAACAGTTAGGTTTTCAATTTAACGCTTTCATAAAAAAACTAAGGTTCATATTAGAACTGAAAGATATACATACTTAATAGGTTAGCCGTAATTATTGCATTATAATACTTATTCCATTAAGCGTTAAAACAACAAATAGTCTTGACGGAGTTTAAAAATAAAGTGACATTTTAAGATGCTTGAACCGAATCGTCACAGCGGCACACTGTCAACGTATCTCCTTCATAGTGTTTTATACCAAACGGCCATTATATGCTTCCTCTAGATACACATTTTATCCAGGAGGCAGACCGTGCTAATTAAATATCTGGTTTTAATCAACAAGATTCTCTGAACGTAAGCTTTGTACTGTTTTTCTTCAGAGAGTAATTCTCTTATATATATAAAAATCCAAATAGAGGATTATGCTTATTGTTCATAAATATTAGAAATAGTTATTCAACTAAAACACTTTCCATGCACTTTAATATAATTGGCTATTAGTTTGCATTCGTAGTATTAACATTACTTTTTTTTACCATCGCTTCCAATGTAAAAAAAAAACAACAAAGAAACAAGTGAAGCATGCATTGCCTCTCTTGAGGGCACAGTGAAAGCGTCATAAAAATTCCCCCAACATTTAGCCCAAAAAGTTCCAAGGCGACGTCAAATTCTGGTGAAAATGAACAAATGGTACAGGCCTGGACATAGGAAAATTTTAGTTCTGCACCATGCAAAAAACAAATGAATAAGTTGATCATTTGTCCTAATAACCATTAAGCTCCAAAAGTCGCCGCGAACTTAACATATTTAAATCTGAGTTCATCACCATGGAAAATTGCTATATAGACATACACAGAACATTTTGGGCAGATATTGTAAAATAGTCCCCCAAATAGTGTTTTATTAGCCCTAAAATAGCCACTGAGGCAATCCCAAGAGCTCTCTCGAAGTATAGACAAACAACATTATATAGAAATCTTTTCATAAAGTTTTATAAAAATAATTTTTTAATAAGCACAAATGTGTCAACTCCAGTAATTTTAACGCGAAAGGCACGCCCAGGGAGGCAACCGGAGTTTTCCAGGAAAGTCCATCCTGTTACTTTTTTTTACTCATATCATGTCTAATATTTGTGCAAAATTTGAAAATCCAAGGCGTAATTATTGAAAAAGTGAACATGCGAACAGATAAACTAACGTACAGACAACGGTGAATTTACAGGTTCATCCTTTTGTGGGGACAAAAAAAAAACGTTAACTATCGGAAAAACTCAATCTCTCAGCTATGAGAGAATAAAATCCTGTTACCTAAAGGAAGTATACACAAGTAATTTAATGTACTTTTTGTTCGATATTCGAATTCCTTTCTACAAGCAGATCGGGCGTCCGGTTTTGCACGTTCGTAAGATACGCTTAAATATATTTTGTATTAGTGTAAATTTCGTATTTACTTCAGATTCAATTCACTATTGAATATTATAGTCTACCTAATATATATAACGAATATCAATAGTCCAAAAAGGAATTAGATGCTATCAGCTAAAGTCGAAACCAACACATTCAGTGCCAAAGCAGCCGTTCCCTAGTAATATTTGGGAGCCTCAAATCGTAATTAAAAAAATAAAACAAATATTGTACACCCTTAAAATTGCGGTGATACTCATGTCAGTCTTTAGAGTTGCCTCCACTTTATCAACCATTTTTTTCTCGCAGATTCGAAACAATGACCTAAATGTATAGACTAACGTAGAGCAATACGAAACTATCTGCGGAGCCAGTAACTTTTCTTTCTTTTCCAAACAAAACCGACATGCTTAATTAAAGTCGAAGGAAAATCATACCAAAACGTTGCACTAAGATGAGAATAATATTCCGTTCAATACTCGATATATAAACAGACCTCATATAAAAAAAACATAACTTTTCCTGCATTATTATTTTGTTTTTATTTTTGTCGAGATTATTATAATTCTGGTATCAAAAATAAGCAGGCTATTTATAAGCAATTGTTACTCAAGGTTAACTGACTTTTTAAATATTTCGATTTAAACTAAAACTTATTCCATGTAGAAACCCATGGAGACTTACGAGTTTGTTTCTTTTTTTTCACAGACGCTTGCATATAAATACATGAGTATTAAAAAAAAGAATCATGAAAAACACTGGAATGGTGAAAGTAGATAAACAAAAGCAAATAGAAACAGACATTATCATTTAACAACACTGTATAAATTGTTCAACAGATCTTTTACATACAACATTAAAAAATTGACAACGTACTTTTTAATTAGAGAAAAATGTGTTTTTTTTTATGTCATGAGATAACTGTGTTTATAAACCAAAAGAAAAAAAAGTTAGATCAATCCAAAAGACCACATGGCCTAAGATGATTTCTATTCAGAAATTAAATTCAGAGGAACATTGAAAGTAGACAATGCATTTTAAACTGATTTAAAGAGTAAGTATTTAAAAGAGAAAAATTAATCAAAGTATACAAGGTGCCTTTAACGAGTTTCCAGGTTTTTTCGCCTTTTACTTGGAAATTACCATTTATCAAGGCTCGAAGGCCACTCCATGGTTAATGTAAGCTGATTATGTAGTAATCAATGATGTTATACATTGGGTGGTCCATTTCGAAGAAGTCTGCACCGGCTTTAATATACTTGTTGCATTGTTCCAACAACTTCTGGACGCCCCGTGGAAATGCTCTTGTGTGAGCGTGTTAATAACTCTCGTCACAGCCTCATTCATCTCAGGTGTCTCTTAACGACAGACTCTAAGATTTTCGCTGAACTTAGGTAATAATCAAAACATCACAGGGTGAAAAATCCGGACTACAGCATCTTAGTTGATCACGACTATCTCCCTGCTTTTATGGTAACGTTTTTATTTCTGATCTTCTCAGGGTCCTTGGCAGAAACTACGCGAAATTCGCCCGCATCTTCAGTTCTTAGCGTATAAGTGTGCAATGGCTACATTGAAATCAAACGGTGTACTTATCAATGAAATTATACAATCGGCCAATCAAATCTCGTGGTCTGACTTCCTCAGTAATCCCACAACTCTGACCATCCTTCACATCCTCCCTTGAATGTTTTTTTTGCAATTCAAAAACAATTGTAAGTGTCCGTACAAAATCGTTATTTAAGGCAACTTGTACATGCCTGATTTTTTTATATCTTAGGATAATTTACATTCAGATACTTGTATGTCCTTGTCGTGTTTACAGGATTTGACAGGAAAGCATTTTGGTGAAAAGCATATATCTGTACACCTACACTTAAGGTTATGTTATTGACACGGCATTTGTTGTGTATATTATAAGTTATTAAGTAATTTTTCGAGTCATTTATAAGTATTAGTAATTATTTTTACCATAAAGCCTAGGTCCCTTTATGCTGTCGGCTATTGCAGCTTTATATACCATATTTTACACATTTTTTCTTGCAATCTTTTAAAAATCTCTGATCTCGAGCGCGTGGTTCAGTGGGGGAAGATGTGGCTAGTTACCTTTAATGCATCCAAAACCAAACTCCTACCCTTACATCATCAACGCTCTGATCCCCAGCTGGCATCAATTGTGATGGATGGCTCTCGTCTGGGTGAGGCCCCATGTTTTGACAAGCTTCTGGGTTTGACCTTTACTCCTGATCTGAAATGGAACACGTACATCAAGTCTGTTGCCAAGGTCGCAGGAAAGATGGTGGGATCCTTCTACCGCTCCAGAAGATATCTCACTACTGATGCAATTCTCTATCTATATAAAAGCCAAGTACGGCCAAGGATGGAATACTGTTGCCATATCTGGGCAGGAGCTGCCAAAAATAGCCTATCATGCCTTGACAGAGTACAAAATAGACTTCGTGGTTTAGTGGGGGATGCCCTTTTCTCTACCCTGCAACCCCTCTCCCACAGAAGAGACGTTGCGAGCCTATCCTTGTTTTATCGTTATTTTCATGACAGGTGCTCGTCTGAACTCCAATCCCTGCCCCCCCTCGCCGATATTTCACGAAAAACACACGTCTAGCTGAATCCACTGTGAAAAATTTCCCCCACTCTATATCTGTGCCTATATAAAAACGCGGATTTCATGAGCAAAGCTTCTTTCTTAGAACTGCACACCTGTGGAACTCTGTTCCGTCTGCCTGCTTCCCTCCGGACTACAACTTGGACGTCTTCAAGTCTAATGTTAACAAATTCCTAATGAACCGCCTCCCCCCTAATTAAACACTTCATAAAATCTCCTCTCTAACGTGATGTACTTACAATAACCCTTATCCCTGAGTGGCTTCCGGGCCTTGATAAGTGGTGCTCACTGTAAAAAAAAAAAAAAAAAAATTACATTAACAAACATATCATTTAGTTACAAAAACAAGCGACAAAATAGTTGGTAGAGGGCAAAGTAAAAGGAGGTAATTAAAAATAATTTTTGTTTGGTTGTTTTTGTTTCAAGATGCGTTTTATAGAAACTACAATTACTCTGTTTATAGAAAACACAAAAATAAATGATGTTGTATTTGTAAATGTAATCACAAAGCAATGGAAGATACAGGTATTAAATTTTTATACGTATATTTTCTACGTCGTATCCATTTTGGCGGATTTGTCTTTTTACCAATAAATGCACTTTTCAAATTTCTTTTGCAAAATAGAAACAACTTAACTAAATCTTTTAAAGGATTACTTCTATACACTCAGTTAAGTGTCTTTGTTTTAATATATACAGGAGTATATTTTATCGGTTTGATCTATAAGCGATAAAACAGAATGTTTGAGCATATTGTGCATGTAGATGCTGCGGGAACGCTGGCTAATGACAGGAATAAAATAGTTTTCTGGCTTTTAAAACGGACAACGAGAAAGAGAAAGGACAAAGATATAAATACTGTAAAAAAATAACTCGGATTTATCATAAGAACATTATTTATTAAAGAAATGATTAGCAAATACCAAAGGAAGGATATGGCTCAATTATTTTAATAGTTTATTCATGCCTTTACTGCACCCCTACATCTTTTGAGAAATCCATCCATAGCAATCTATAGCAGCACACATATCTAAGGTTGTTTTTTTTTCTCACGATTTGTTTAATTCTAAATTAAAAGCTTGAATTTGTTTTGTACTAGGAGTAGAGCGGAATTCACTCTTTGGGATTGAGCACAATGAATAACCCTATGCATTAAAATCACCTGATATGGGAGGTCATTCTTATTTCGTAATTCAGGACGAACAGTTTTCTCTGCATCACTGCTGTTTTACATGAGCATTGCGATATGTCACACCATCTTGTCGGGGAGGCAAAACTTCATAACAATACAGAATTATACAATAGGACCAGTCCACCTGCAAGAATGTCCTTAATGTAACGTTCTTCTTGACCCTTGAAGGAGAAAAGCAAGTGGAGATTTCCGTCTCTCGAAAATGGTTGGCAAGACCATCACTGATGCTGGTTTCTGCGTTTTGTAAAACCGTCCCTGCTTTATCAGGTATTGTCTCACGACATCTCGCAAGGACTCTAACGTTCTGATAGTTGTGGAGCTGTTGAAGGGAGAATAACTTTTCATTTCTGAATATGAAGTTTTTAAGTGTGTCCTCCTAAATAGTTTTACAAGAGTCGACTTCTTATGAGTATCTTTGCAATTGGGGACGCAGAGAAAATCTCCCGTTTTTCAAGCAAATGGGATGACATCTGTAAGTCACTTCAACATATTCTTCGCACAGTCCTTGAGGTTTATGCTTCCTTTCATTTGTCTCATGAATATTCTTGGATTTCGCGCTGATTTTTTCCCTCAGACATTTTTGGAATGTAAGTGTTCTTAAACGGTGAGGGCGACATACTTGCTATCTATCTTGGATCGATGAAATTTCCAGGTAATGATTAATCGTCCCTTTATAAACATACTGTTGATTTTGAGGTTTTTGTCTCTACTTAGTTGAATATTTCTGGTGGGTGCGAGCGTTTCTCATACTGCTCTGTGATGAATCCTTTCTTCGATTCCGCAGATATTGAAAGAATTGGTATCGTTATTTTTGGAAAAATAAATCACATTACATTATCATATAATGACAATAAAATAGTAAATATATTTTATATACTCATAAAATATAGTTCTGACACTTTGTAACAGGACTCGTGTTTCAACCTGTATATAGTTCAGTAACCTTTCGATAATCGTATAATAATTGAATTAATTGAGTTTATATTGTTTTATTGTTGCGTCTCCACGTGTTTCGAAAATCAGCATTTGACATAAGTGAAAGTTTCTATAACTTTGGATTGTTTTATAAAGTTTTATATGCTTTGAAAATATAAATCTACTTGTTGCATTTACATAATTTTATAAAATATAATAGTACGCATTTAAGAAAAAATGCACTTTCGTAAAAATAATTAAATTCATTAGATTACAATGCACTTTCGTATAAATAATTGAATTCATTCCAAATCATCGCAAACAGATAACATCTACAAAAAAAAACGCAATGTATTAAGCAGTTAAGAGAGCTAGCGCGGGTGTAGAGTTTTCGGCTTCTAATTATGGGTCCAGATTTCGAATCTCGCTAGATCCACACTAACTTATGAGTGTAGGCGATGAGACTATTGTCAGTAGATAATTCGATTTCAACAAATATATAGGCCGCCTATATTTGAGGGTACAAAATTAGTAAAAAGTATAAGTATTCCAGATCGTATTTAGGTAAAAAAAAAATCACTTTTGTATAAATAATCAAATTCATATTTACGTATCACAAAAAAGAAGAAATAAACACCTAAATAGTACGTATATATTTGTTTTAAAACAAATACATATCTTTTTACCCATGTTTATTGTATCTTTTAAGCCAAACAAAACAATGCCCAACTGTTTGCTTTTCTTGAGGAACATATGAACAGCGTCAAACGAGTCGAGATTAAAATTAAGAGAGAATAAGATGTTGGTTAATTTAGTGCCGTGTGATTAAATGTCAGTGATTTTTAAAAATGTGATCAAGGAGATCATTAGTGAAAATCCGAAAGTTTGGTCCATGATATTTTGGTTCATTTATCGCATGGATCCTGAAGTCATAAAATGTGTGACTTTCGATATAGCCTATAAAATGTTTATTTTTCACTGTTTAAATTATGCCCCATATTTTTTTTTTAAATTACATTTTCACCCCATACAAGACACATTGCTACTTTGGTGTAGGGGGCTACTAACAGGGGCAGCAACTACTGGGGTACTATGAAGGGATTTGGACAGCAAGATGTTGGTTCACGTTACACTTGAACTTCTGCACGTCAGTACAGTTGGGGAAGCAGGGACCTGGAATGAAATTCCAAAGTCTAGCGGTTCTGGGGATGAAACTACTGTAGTAGAAAGATCTTTTACATCTAGGGATCTCTACAGTGTGGGGGTGGGATTTTGCAGCATGTCGGGTCTGTCGAGGGTGTTCACGTCGTGGGGGAACAAGTGCTTGCAGTCTGCCAGAGCATTCACCATTTTAATACTTGTAGAACAGGAAGAGGGATGCAACATTTCGTCGATGGGACAGAGGCTGAAGCTTAGATGCCAACATTTCAGCCGATAAATTTTCAGCAATTGTTCATTTTACACAAGTGTTTGAATCTCTTGTGATTTTTAAAGTCCATTGCGCAAAGAATGCGTTCTGACTTATTCTTCTGTTTAGTTTTTCAATTGCTAACAATAATAAAAATCACTTCTATAAATATAAAAGCAAAAATGTTTGAGTGCGGTTTCGTGTATGCCCGAGAAAGGCTTTTTTTCGAGAAGCGATCGGTCGCCTCACAACTTAAAACTTTTTATATCGCACCTAAATGATAATATCTACGAGTTAACAACCGGGGTCGCCTGTCTATTTAATTTGCCCGACTTTCAAAAGATAAATATTCAATATTTTTCGATCGCCGCATGTGCATTAACCTTTTTCGTATAAAAAAGAAGCGAACAGACTCGCGGTAAATAAAACGCTCTCCCGCACTCAGAGTTGACTTTATTAAGTCGTCAAAAATAGACACCTGCCGTTAAATGTCGCACTTTTTTTATCACACTTTATTATTTTCCAACTGCGCATCCAGGCTTCGTTTTTTTCTTTTAAAACAAACACCCGGCCTACGATTTTTGTTTTCATTTACTCCAAAACACACACCTCCAAACACCCTGGCAACGTCGGGTACCCCCCGCTAGTATAATATAAATCTCACCTGCCTGTTTAAATGCATGTTTGTTGTATGGCTAAAACTTTCGACAGAGGCGATGGATTTTCAGGAGATCAATATATTAAATTCTCGGCTCTTTCGGACGCCAAATATTAAAAAAAAATGGCCGAAAACATTTTCTTCATCCTCAATTATGCACTTTTCCACAGGAGGGATCGCTTTTTTTCGCCGATTTTTTCTATTTTCGTGGTCATCCTCTCTTTTCGATTATCTAGCCTTTATTTTAACCTACGCTTATTCCGGCTTAGTGGTGGGTGCACCAGCAAACACGTCACTTCTTTTTCTTACGTTCTTTTCTTCCTTCGCGGTACGGGTTCGAACCTGCCAGCGTCTATATACAGAGGCTCTGATTAACATAACGTACCATTAAATTCTTTGATTTTAACATAAACAAATCTGGAATTGAAATTTGATAAATATTAACACATTGTCTTACACAAATTAGATATTTATGATAATTAAATAGTACATACAGAAAAAATGATTAGAAATGTATAATTACAACTAACAAATTCGGAGAAAGTGAAAGTCTCCAGTATTTACTCTGATCGGTGCAGTAATAATAATAATAATAATATATACAATCGGTGCAGTAATAATAATAATAATATATACAATCGGTGCAGTAATAATATATATATATATATATATATATATATATATATATATATATATATGCTGTTTCAATCTCGAACGAGACCAG
This sequence comes from Euprymna scolopes, assembly GCF_053919585.1. Lineage (NCBI taxonomy): Eukaryota > Metazoa > Mollusca > Cephalopoda > Sepiida > Sepiolidae > Euprymna > Euprymna scolopes. The sequence goes on from NC_136506.1 coordinate 99,895,025, forward strand.
GTTACCTATCGATCAGACATAACAATTGCTGTGTAGACTAAGATCAAGCGAATTTTAAGTATGTTTAAACATTCAGTTTTACAAGTGTTCTTATCAAATTAACTTTTTCGCGTTGTGCTTGAGCGGACACAGTCGAGGATGGCCATATGCGAACAACGATTGTTAAAATTGCATAAGGTTGAAATTACCTTCTTATGAGTGAACATCTCTCACTTTCTCGAACAAGAAGCAAATATACCTATTTATAAAAATGAAAGCTAAGAATTATCGATAAAAGTATTTATTTAAACTGCAAATCTTCCCGTCTTTGAGAGAAAAGAACAGAAATCGGGTGCACATTTGTAACTGTTTAAGTGTCACGCCAGGACGACTAAATATAACATAAGTCCGTTATTGGCCAGTCGAAACAAAAACACAAGACACAAAACGGTTATTGTAGAGCCGTTGTGCCCATAAATTGAGGAAACATACCAGTTATTTAAGGAACGTGAATTTTACGCATTAAAAGAAGCAAGTTATTTAAGGGTAGAGGAAATAATGCATTAAGTGAAAATCAGACTCTTGAAATATGTAAGTTGTGGAATCACGTACTGAAAACGACCTAATGTCGTCATTTATGAGTTAAAGATTTTCGATCATTGAGGTAGAAAAGAAAAAAGAAAAAGAGTAAAGGATGGTGCTATAGCATTATTCTTTTAGTTTATCATATAAGGAAATAATTTACACGGATGCGCCCTCATGAAATAGTTAGTCGAGCAGTTATTTTATTCTTTGTTTACTCTTGGTGTTTTTATCGATTGTTATGAATAGATGTTGGGCTATTATTCTCTTTCGAAATCTTCTGTTTTGACCCCAAGTTACTTCAAAATTCGTGAGATTCGCCCCACGAGGTTACTTGTTTTTTTTTTCTTTTTCGCAGCCATAGAAAATTTTCATCTCAATGCTGTGTCCTGTAATCAAGCTTTTCGTATGACTGTTTTATTTTATCAGCTTCCGTACGTTTTGGATTTTATAACTATAATAAAATCAGAACGAAAATATATAAATTTTTGTTTGACTTATGTACTGCTCTATGCGTAAATCTTTTTGTAATATACTATAATCTTAAATAAAATTGGTATTTACAAGGGACATACTTGTTATATAAATCAACTATTCCCTAGATACGTAGATAGATAAAAGAGCAATATATCTTAGCCTTATTTTAAAAGGACATCCTTAAGAGATTGCGTCTCTATTTAAACGCTATTTGATTAGAATGTCGTCTGGGAAGAGACATTTTAATGGATTAGAAAATAAACCTTATCACTCACCAATTAAGAAGCGCTGTAACTTAATGTGTTCTTACACATTGAATATAATGCTGAAATATACGTACATCATGATTATATATATATATATATATATATCGATAATAGTCTGACGTTATAAAAATATGTAACAGAAACTAATCGAATTATGTATTCATTAATATTTCTTTAAAGATACCCACAAAATGGATTTGAAGAAAATAAAATACCAATACAAAATTGGGAGTTATACTACTAGTGTTTGTGATTTGAAATGACGCCTCTATTGTATTACATAGCGAAAAATTGCATTAGCGTACAAATATTACATGACGTTGTGGATTAGTGATATTATTTGACGGCATATAGCCGTTAGACATTTCAAAATAATGCAATATTTATGGAAATTAATACACCGTTATAATTCAAATGTTTTATTTATAATTGAAATTATACTAGTGCATTTCCGTCTTTATTTTATATATATATATATATATATATATATACACACATACTTAATTTTATTTTTATTTCGGACTATTAGTCTCATCTTTAATAGTTGTTGTTTTTTGGATCTTTTTATTGGTTCACAACGTTTCGGCCAACTTCCTCTGGCCTTCGTCAGGTGGTAACCGCGACGGATAGGAACATTGAATCTCCTTACTGCATTCTCAGCAATCACTGCCATCCGTAGTTGTTGTCGTCTCGCCACATTTTTGACCAATTACCTCTGGCACGCTTTGGTAGGGATTAGAACTGCTATCTTCAGACAATGTTCATCTGGAACCGTAGAGATTCAACGTCTCTATTAACTGCGCCACGGGCCCCGAAGGGCGATCAAGGTTGGATTCTTTGATCTTATAAATCCACGTTTATTTATTATCTGATCTTCCTATCCGTCGCGGTTACCACCTGACGAAGGCCAGAGGAAGTTGGCCGAAACGTTGTGAACCAATAAAAAGTTAAAAAAAAAAAACAACTAATAAAGATGAGACTAATAGTCCGAAATAAAAAATAAAATTAACATATAATGCTCATCTAAAAAAAAAAATGAATTCCAATTAAGGAATATATATATATATATATATATATATATATATATATATATACTGTTCATATATTGTGAAGCTGTCTTAAATTCCGTTATTTTTTAATATAAGTTTAATTATTAAAATAGACAAATTGTAAAGACCTCTACGTTGTGTAATTGTGTTTTAGTAAGCAATAGGTGCTGATAGTCAGTATTCATAAAAAATGTATTACAGTACCACGTGTTTGAAGTAAAACACAAGCGTGTTACAGTGAATGAGGTAATTATGC